>NC_134580.1:89016440-89326940 GCF_037038515.1 Microtus pennsylvanicus
GTGCTCATGGCAGATCAAATCCTATGCCCCACACTTGATGTCTAATTTCCTCAGCTGTGTTTATATGATGCCTCCTATCCTGCACATTTTCGAGTGATAGGAAAAGGAGAAGAAGGAACATAGCAAGTACATGAGGGACTCTAGCCCTTCATTCCTCATGCAGGCTTTATGTAGAAGAGATTTCATTGAGTCTGTTATATAACCTGTACATATATTTTTAGACAAATATATTAGATATTCACATTTGTATATAATATAACTCTTCCAGAGCATTTTGTTATTTAAAATTTAAATTATATTGGGCCATTTAATTTAGTCTTTGCAAATCTCTTGCTTCACAAGTGAAAAAAAATATCAGAGAGATGACATAAACTCTAACGAAAATTAGCAGGGAACAGAGAAAAAAATTCAGACCAGGATTAGATCATTCTGAACCCATGCTCTAAGTCTACCTGATACTCAGGATGCTGCTGTGTTAATAGGGCTTCTCTCATTTTGATGAGTAAGCCTGTTTTATATCATCAATCAATGAGTAAATCTGTATATATCATGAATCAGCTCATCAGTTTTTCTTTCATATGAAAATGTCCTCACAGGATATTATCACATCAGTTTGCTTCTAATGATTTTTGTAGAGGTAAGACAAAGAAAGCATCATAAAAGGTTTGTCAAACTTTGTTCTGTCCAAAACTTTTGCTTGAATGATCCCTTTTGGAAGGAAAGGGGGCCCTTTATATTTAACAATAAAGTTACTATAACCTTATACCTGTTGATAGCTCAAAGACAACAGAGAATCTATTTTCTTTTCAAGATTCTGTTTTACTAATGTTTAAAAATAGCTAACAAACTGAACTAGTATTCTACGTACATTAGTTACTTTAATCCCATCATCTGGTCCTGAAGTTGATCTAACCATGAATCTTTTCTTAAAGATGTAAAAATTGTGGCTCAGAAAGGCTGAACTTACAGGAAACCATACATTTAGTAAGGAGCAGAGCAGGAGCTGACCGATCATCTCACTGCTCACGAACCCCAAATCATAACTCTATATAAAACACATCTAAAGATAGCATGCTCACGGATATCCCAGCTCCATGAAGTTGTTCCATATTTGCTTCAAAAACATGATGACTCCCATCTGGAGGCAGAGGTCTATCAGGCAGCCACTGGGATGGCACTAAAATAGAAGAGTAAGAGCCATAAGCTTCTGCCCCCCCTCAAAGATTCTACTTCTCCCTCTGTGTCCCAAAATGCTTCAAATATCCCCAACTTTAAATTGCAAGGTAAAATTTACATCTGGGTCTCATTTTCCCATGTAAAAAAGTGGAAACAGGTACAATGACATTTTCAGTAACCATGGTGGAATTTGGGTTAGCTATCAGTGAGTACTTGCTGTTTCCAACTGTCAATCATTGTCACATATGATGAATGCTAACAAATGTTCTACATCTATAAACAATAAGGTATTAAGAAAATGTGTTTATGATTTTATTTCTAGGATCTATTTCCAAATAATTTTAGATTTTCTGAAAAAATTGGGACATTTTAGTAAGAACTCTATTTCTCCGCTTTTAGCTCAAAGCTAAGAAACTAACAATAGTGTATTGCAAACAGCGATCACCATTGTCATTTCCTCCCTCTCCTCAAGGGCTGCTGAACAAGGCAATCAGCATACTGCACTGCCTGTCGTTCTTGTCTCCCCACTTTTTCTCTTCTGGACAGTATTTTTGTAACCTTAAGTGATTTGAAAATCACTGGATCATGTAGGTCTCCTTGCCTGGGCTTTTATAAAAATTTTCTTCTCTGTGCTAAGTTTTTGCTGTTGTTTAGATTCAATAAATTGGAATGAAACACATATACACTCACTCACAGAAATAGGATTTAAGTGATTACTGCAACCAATATGTGCTACTTTAAACTGTACTATAAAGGCAATTCAGGTGGAAAATGTGGGTCTGGATCTTTAGAAATCAGATCATGTCCTGCTCATAAAAATAGGGGTTCTTATGGCTTTGATCATAGTTTCTATTTCTGTCAAATTGTTACTAGTGGGACTTCAAAAGGAATGAATAATTAAGACATAAAAGAGCCTGCTTTTCCTGTTCTAGCCCAGTAGCTCAACAATCTGAACCAAAGAGTAGGTTTGCCCATGGCCATGCTCATGACATAGCAGGGCTCAGGTTCAATAATTCCTGGTCACGTCTTCCTTTTAACATAAACATATGACCCCTGACTTCTTCCTCACTTTATACCATGAGTGTGTTCTATAGAATATCTGAAGTTGAATTGCTAAGATACATGGGACAATCAAAGTTCAACAAGGTGGCTTTCTATTTTTGTAGAGACTTGGAGGCAAATTGATTTGCTCAGAGTCTGAGGAAGAATTACTCTGGTCTCCTTCCCACAAGGCATCATGTTAAAGATAAATTCTATTTATCAAATATGTCAGTTGTGCTGGAATGTAGGCTTGGCACACATACAGTATAGTGAGAAAAAAAAACATGAGAGATATATGATTGAATCATTCCTGTAAAGGATATGTCAAAATCAAAATAACAAGTCAACAATGATTTTGTTAAAATTGAGCCCTGAAAAATTTGTAATTTATAAATATCTTTATCTTTATTATGGAGAACAACAAGAAATGATTCCCTTTGTTAGTTTATACAATTCACATTGTGATGGCTAAACCCAGTGCTTAAATGCTCTAAACTTCATTTGGTAGAAAAATCTCATACTTAGAATATATATCCAGTCATAGATCAATATGCAAAAGACCTAAGCAAGAATGAGATTTTCTCATTCTTGGTGAGAATGTGTGTGGGGAAGGTGGTAGCAAGACTGAGTGACTTTAGTCACGATACCTACTTTGAGAAAACTAGGGCCTAGAAAAGACTGTCAGACTCCATGTCCCTTTGCTTCACCTACTTTAGAATTTTCACTCTAAACCCATCTCAATATGTGAATCAGTCATTGGTCATCTCAGCAAAATGTATGTCCAAGGTTATGCTAATATCCCATCACAAAGGTGGCTGGAAATAATGACCAAAGCAAGATTTTGAAGCAATGCTAATTTTATTTGAATCATACTTTCATCAGTTTTGTGACTTTCAGTAAATTATAAAGCTTCTGTTTTTTGTTCACTCATCTATAAAATTAATATAGCAATAATATTGCTATGAGGATTTAGTGAAATTGTATAGAAAGAGCACTTAATAAAAATTTCTGGAATATACCAATATTTAGTAAGTGCTTGATAAATGTCAGCAATTTAAAACAATTTAATAATGGATTTATATGATATTTTTGTGAGATATTACATAACTATAGTGAAAGCCACAAATCCAATGTAGTTACTTCATAAAACTTGACAAATTATATCATTTTTCATTTTACTGATTCCTATCTATTGTGCCTCTTATTTGAAATGCATAATTTAATTTAATATCACATATGAGAATACTGTGCTACCTCTTCCTGTTGTCATCTCATAAAGGAAGGATCTGAAATTCTCAGATAAGATTTTTCTCTGGGTGGGAAATTCTAGCAAATAGGACATTAGAATTCAAGGACGAAACATTTGTTCATTTATGACTATATTCTATTCTTCATGATTACTAATGCTATCAGTTAAGTTAATGAGACTGTCTTTTGAAGACCCTTCATTAGAGGCCTGTTATAGACCCTGCACTTCTTATGTGAAGGAATTCAGAGTAAATACTCATTCTTAATTTTCAGACTCTCTCTATAATTGAAGATTTCTAGGGAGTATTATAAATTACAATGCTAATTTTTCTATTTTTCTAAAATATTTAGTCTTTTGATGGTAAATATAACCAACACATATCTCATCTGTAATAAAAAAATGTGGAGGATTATGAGACATTTTACTGATAGTAGTATAATAATTATTTTTTCTGGAGTTTTCAATGATTAATCAAGATTCTCCACAATTTCATAATTAAGAATAATAACATGCATTTGAACAACCTTAATGGCAGTGATAGCCCCCAAAAGGGTATCAATCTGCATCTTTGTGGCTATAGCCACGCTGTTCCCACCTTAGGCTTTGTAACTAATTCAGTCAATCCTTTTTGAAAGAAGCAAGCCTTAAGTTATGAAGGGGATGACCAAGGTGACCAGGCTTTTGTTGGAGGTGAGCATAATTCCTGGCCGTAAATATCAACAAAAATTAATTAACAGTCATATGAGTAAACAGAACAAAATCAACTGAAAATAAAGCCAAGAGGTCCAGGCAATCCAAGGCTTAATAAAGGTCTTAGTGTTCCCCCTCACCCTCAAAGTCTTACTTTGTAAAAGTAAAAGATTTGTGATTCATCATGCACTCAGTGTTTGTCTCCAACTTGTCATCTTCACTTTTCACCTTCTCAAGTGTTGGGATTTTAGGAATGTATGTATCATGGCACTCAGCCTTTGTCTGTCTTTGGCCACAGAATACTACAACTATAAAGATGGAGCCATAAGAGTGATAAGTATCAGCAATAATTTGTGAAGATCCTCTCAGAGTCTAGGGTTGTGCTTATTGTGTTTTGTAAATTAATGCTTACTTATAAATAATTTAGCAACATAGTCATTACTACTGCCAATTTAGCACGGATAACTAGATAGTCGTGAGTCATGACTAAAGGGCAAAGTACAAATTGCAAGGGCAATTAACATTTGAGTTTAGCTTTTTATTGTAAAGCATGTATTCCAAGGAAGTTTTAGGCTTCATTCATGTATAAAGAGAATTTCTAAAACAATCTGGAAAGAATAAAAATGAGGCCTCCCTGTGGTTTTGATGAAATTTTTATTTAATAGAGAAAAGAGTTATTTCTTCCTTCATTTTTTCTGTAATCTCTTCTCAACTCTTTCTATATTATATCCTCATATTAAAAACAACATGTATTCATTGGATTTTTATGAAGGAATCATGAAAATCATTTTGACTGAGAGAATGAACAAAATTCTGTTCAGGAAAACAGACCAGACATAGACACAATTATAAAATTAGGATTTCATAAATCTAGAGTCTCCTTTTGCTATTAAATATGCAGCTTCTATTTGGTAGAAAATATTTGATTGTTCTTTATACAAAAGCAAGTTTTTAATTAGAAAATGTCACTATATTAGAAAATTATTAAAAACAAGTTATTTTATGTTCCTAGAATAGAGAAGAAATTCTCAATAAATACAATAAGAATGGTTTATATACATTTAAATACAGTTTAAGCTAGTTATAATGGTGCACTCATATGATCCCATCACTTGGGAGGTTGAGGCAAGAAGGCCAGGGGTTTGAACTAGTTATCGGGTGCATAGCTAGGTCAAAGCCATTGTGGATGGTGAGACTCTTTTTCAAATCAAACTAACAACAACAACAACAAAAAGTCCCAAGCAAACAACAAGAACAAAACAAAAGATTTATCATTTTCATTAGATAATGTTGAACATTTTTCTAAAATTAGCTATTAAGGAAAAATTAAAATTTGAGGCAATTTGTAATCTGAGATTCAAATTATATTACTTTATGAATTAATAAGCACAGAAAGTGAACAGGAAGAGCACACATAGAGAAATATATTATAACCATAGACAAAAAAACCCCCAGTATTTCTCAACTCGCTTGCCACGAAAGGAACCAGAATCAAAGGGAGATATCCCCTGACTATTTAGATCCTTTCCCATCCTTGTGTTGGCTAAAGCATGACAAAGCAACTCTACACTCTGTGTACTGACTTTTTGAGGGACAGTCTTTCAGCCTCATGAAGACTCATGAGTGAACAGTGAACCTACCCCTTCTTCTTGTTTCTCTGGGTTTTGCAAATCAATAAAGAATATGAGCTTTCAGTACATATGCACAGAAGTTTATTTTATGTTTTATTTTAGACTGAATTTTTAATTCATCAAAGGAAACCTAACATATTACATTTGGAAACTCACCCAATAGATAAAAATACTCTTTCAAAATGAGTAAATTTATGGTATTATATTTGTGGAGCTTATAAATAGAAAACAAACAAGAAAACATGATTTAAAAACAATGAGGAAAGAAGCCAGTATATTGGTGGTTAAGTCTAAAAGCATCTTTTTTTTTTTTTAAATGTACTTGCTTCCATTTTGAACACAAAAATCTCTTCTCTTTCAAAATTGGCCTCTAACACTCATGGATATCTTTCTTTCTCAGCCCATTACCTCCCACAGTCACTGGCCTGTATCCATACCCATCCACACACCCACTCTTATGGGATTACTTACTTCCTCCAGTCTCCATCGCTCAAAAAGTTTATTGTATTTTCCTGGGTGGCCTACGAATCTGTAAAGAGTGTTTGAATTCATTAGCAATTAAGTGAAGTTCACCTGCTGACGCATCACACAAAGTGCTTGTGTGGGCAGCCATAATTATTCACTGGTGCAATTTGTCCCCTCCAGTTGATATTTGCTGTGCTCAAACAACATCAAAGTAACTGACTTTAAAAGGAGAAAGTGCGGAATGAACTCAGTACCAATGAGTAGAGAAAGTGCAGATACATCAAGCTGATGATATTCAATACTTTGTTTCATGAGGAATTTTAATACTGTGTGGGCCATGCTAATGAATATCATCATAATGCACTGAATGGTTTTGTTCAAATTGTTTCTAGCTTCTGAATGTTCCCCTGGAACCATTTGGATGGAGGGCTAACTAAATAGCAAACTGGGCTCCTCAATTTTGTGCTTTTTTTTTCTTCAAATTTTAGATGGAAGGATAAAAAATAATTAAAATCCTGGTTTACACATCAAGAAATCATAACTCAGAAATATATAAAATTATTTTCTTCTAATTTAAATATTAATTAGTTATAATTAGATGATAACTCATAGATGGTGTTTTTCTTCTCTCTCTCTGTCTCTCTCATGTGGGTGTATGTGTGTGTGTGTTTGTGAAAATTTAAGTAGTAACTGTCAGCGGTTACTAGAATAAGAAAATATGCAAAAATGATTACATAATATTCTAAGACAAAGGTAAGAATTCTCTGCTTCTATTACCTAATTGGCAACAGATATGTTTGTGTTTTGTCTCCTCCCTGGCAATGGCAGGATGTGTAAAGTTAACTCACCTTCCCAAAAAGAATGCAATATAGAAGATAGAACTGTTCAGGTTGACAAATTGGAAAAGGAACATCTTCAAGGCAAAGCTGTTTTCCCATTCTGATTCTGTTCGAGGATACTCTATAAGAAACACAAAATATTGACATACATGAGGTAAATAAAAATTTCTCAGTGTTCTACCTTTAAAAGTTTTTCAGTCTTGCAAATAAAAGGTAAAAGAGAACTTATACAGATTACAAAATAGAAATAGATAAAAAATTATCTATATAATACTGTTTTGGGAAGAGTCAGGTATGGAAAAATCTCTTTGGATCAATAAAAGCTCCATATAGGTCATATTTGGAATGACCAAAAAGTTTAGATTGCTAAGATTTAACTGGGGAAAATCATTCTGAGAATTAAAACGGATTCAAAGTGTACTATTCTGTTTTTTTATATATTTTCACTAAGATTACATGAAGGTTTCTCAGGAGAGATCTTTATACTAATCCCCGATGGATTATTTCTTCTAGTATCTTTATATGACTTGATATAGTTGCCTCTGATGTTGACTTTGAACTTGAGCCATGTACTTCAATCTTACCATCACATGGAATAACTTGCTATGTAACATTAAGTATAACAAAGAGGGCTTGATTTAATCACTATGATTTTTAATATGAACCTAGGTTCTTTACTACAAGTAACAAAACAAAGATTTTATAATATCCTTTCATGGAACAAATTCTGGCTCCTTTTGAATGAGCATCTAACTTGGAATAGAAAATGAATTCTAAATTTTGACAACATAAATATTGTTTTCTTGGGTAATGCACTTATGGCCAAATTATTTCTTAACTTTCCCTTAATGCATCTAGTTGCTGATAATAAATTAGCTACTGGTGATAAATGTACTATTTTAGATCATCAACAGTCATACATTAGGTTACTTAAAATGTTAATTTATTTGGAAATTTTGTTTTGTGTGTATGAGGCAGTTTTGAGTTTTAAGATGGTAACGACATGATTCAATTTGAATTCTGATTATGCCTTTAATTTCTTTCTCTTTTTATTTTAAATTTTTTATTCATTTCTCATACCAACCTAGTTCCCATTCTCATCTCTCTTTCCGCTCCCCCTGCAGCCTTCCCCACCCCATACTCTTCTCCCAAAGGGTAATGCCTCCAATGGGAAGTCAACAAAGCTTTAAACAACATTAAAATGAAGCAGTATCAGTCCCTCCCTCCCTGCGTCAAGGCTGAACAAGGCATCCCTCCATGGAGAATGGGGTCTAAAAACCCAGTTCATGAACCAGAGAAAGACCTTGGTTCCACTGCCATGGGCCCCTCAAATAAACCAAGCTACACAACCGTTGGACACATGCAGAGGGCCTGGTTGGTCCCATGCAGGCTCGCCAGCTGTCAGTCTAGAGTTCATGGGTGCAGAGATCCACAGCCAAGCACCAGGCCAATCTCCAGAAGTCCCAACCAAGAGAGGAAAAAGGGCTTATATAAACAAGGGGGAGGGTCACGATCGTGATGGGGAAATCCACAGAGACTGTTTAACCAAGCTAGTGGGAAGCCTATACTTTCATGCCTTGGCTGACTTTGTTTCCCGGAATCGCGATCCTAGAGAAGCTAATTAATAAGGTGAACCCAAAGAAAAAAAAATATAGATCCTCCTGGAAATTGGAGACAGACAAGATTGCTGGGCAAAAGTTGGGAGCATGGGGCTGGAAATGGAGGTGGGGTGGGGGAAGGGGAGAGGGGAAGAGAGGAGAAGGGAAGGATTAGGGAGAGCTTGGGGGAGTGGGATGATTGAGATGGAGGAAGGGCGGATATGGGAGTAGGGAAGAAGATATCTTAATTAAGGGAGCCATTTTAGGGTTGGCTCTAGAGGGGTTCCCAGGTGTCCATGGGGGATGTCCCCAGCTAGGTCCTTGGGCAGTAGAAGAGAGGGTGCCTGAACTGGCCTTGTCCCATAGTCACACCGATGATTAACTTGAATATCACCATAGAAACTTCGTATGGCGAAGGATGGAGATAGAGACAGAGACTCAGATCGGAGCACTGGACTGAGCTCCCAAGGTCCAGATGAAGAGCAGAAGGAGGGAGAATATGAGCAAGGAAGTCAGAACAGTGAGGGGTGGTCCACCCACTCAGACAGTGTGTCTGATCTAATGGGAGCTCACCAAAGCCAGCTAGACTGGGACTGAACAAGCATGGGAACAAACTGGACCCTCTGAATGTGGCTGACAATGGGGGATGACTGAGAAGCCAATGATAATGGCACTGGGATTTATTTCTACTGCATGTACTGTTTTTTTGGAATCCTAGTCTCTTTGAATGCACACCTTCTTAGGCCTGGGTGGAGGTGGGAGGGTCTTGGGCTTCCCACAGGGCAGGGTACCTGCCCTCTCTTAGGACTGGATGGGGAAGGAGGAGGGTGAGAGGGGGAGTGGGAGGAAATGGGAGGAGGGGAGGAAGTGGAAATTTTGAATGTATTATTTATAAAGCAATAAAAATTTTTTAAAAAAATTAAAACTTTGACATTACTGCTACTTAGAACAATTAGCTATTCTTTTTCCTATAAGTTATAGCCCCCCCCTTCCCCTTAGCCATTTTTTTTGCAAATTTCTGTTCTGGAGATTGAATATCTTAAAAGAAATCAACATAGGTATGGGACAGAAGAGAGCTTTGAAAAGAGCAACAAACAGATGATTCCCATTTAATGCACACTTTGAGGTTTGTTGGGCAGTTGGTCTACACTGATGAAATGGAACTAATACTCAAACTTTCAAGGACCAAACATGCATCAAAAAAATAATAAGAAGAAAAGAACCAAATCTAGCACATGCCTTTAATCCCAGCCCCAGCAGGCAGGGCCAGGTGGATATTTGTGAGTTCAAGGTCAAACTGATTTAGGAGTTTCAGGTAGGTAGTGTCACTAGTGAGAACCTGACTCAAAAAACAAAATAGGGATGATATATCGGGAACTCACCAAGGCCAGATGGACTGGGTCTGAATAAGCATGGGATAAAGCCGGACTCGCTGAACATAGCGAACAATGAGGACTACAGAGAAATCAAAAACAATGGCAATGGGTTTTGATCCTACTGTATGCACTGGCTTTGTGGTAGCCTAGGCAGTTTGGATGCTCACTTTACTAGACCTGGATGGAGGTGGGTGGTCCTTGGACTTCCCATAGGGCAGGGAACCCTCACTGCTCTTTGGGCTGATGAGGGAGGGGGACTTGACTGGGGGACGGGGAGGGAAATGGGAGGCGGTGGCGGGAAGGAGGCAGGAATCTTTAATAAACTAATAAATCAATAAAAACAAACAAACAAAAAACCTAAAACAAAAGAACTAGCAAAAAATACTTTATAGCGTTTCCTTTCTAATTGTAGTCATTGGCAAGACAGAATCTTGGAATAGAGCTTTTGTTCATTTTGATGGGGGAAGAAGGAGAATGAATCTATTATTATATAACTGTTTAAGAAATGATCCTTGGGCTGGAGAGATTGTTTAGCCACAGTAAGAATGTCAAGAAATGAACTTCTCTCCTCCATATTCTTTTATTTGTTTTCTTTTTAATTTCCTTCTTTACTATTTTAAGTATTTGCAATATACATATTCAGATGGTTCCTTTCTGAATCCCCCAGAACTAAGTTCAAATAGGTATTAGTATGGAAGCATAAAACCTAATGAGGCTAGGACAAAGGAGAAGCCAGCAGATGGTCAGGTCTGTTTCCTAAAAATCGAAAAATAATTGAAATGAAGTAACTAGCTAGATCAGCAAAGGAGCCTTAAACCGAAGTCTGAGCATGAGGTAGTGGTTGAAGAGTAAAAATTCCCCAAAATAATGCTGAGACATGCTTATCAGATCACAGATCAATAAAGATATGACTTGGAGGATCCAAGAAGAGATATTGTATACACACGTATATTCTGAAAACCATAGCTATTTTCCTGAGTCAGCAGACAAGGTAGGCGGAACAGAGGTAAACATGACTCTGAGGGAAGTTGTCACATCTAAAACACTATCTAAAATTTTAACAGTTGGTTTTTTTCAAAGGACAGAATCTTTTCCATTCTATAGGTCTGGTAACCAGCCGACAATATACAGGAAGTATACATGTATCATTTTTGTTTTGTTGTGTTTACTGCCAATTCAGGCACCTGGGATCAATTCCTGGAGCCCACAATGTAAGAGCAAAAAGCTGACTCTAATAGACACACACACACACACACACACACACACACACACACACACATCAAATGTAATCCAAAATTTTAAGTTATTGAGTATTATTATTTACTAGCTCTTCAGAAAGTCATTTACAAGAAAGACATCAAAATATAGAGATAAATGGAACCAGCCAGAAACTTGGTACTAGGGAAATTCTCAGGAATCCAAAAGAATGACCCTAGATAAGACCCTAAGCAATCGTGGAGAGGGTACCTGAACTGGCCTGCTCCTGTAATCAGGTTGATGACTACCTTAACTTTCATCATAGAACCTTCATATATCAACTGATGGAAGCAGATGCAGTGATCTGCAGCTAAGCATTGGGCCGAGCTAATGGAGACCAGCCCAAGAGAGGGAGGAGCGATAATATGAGCAAATGGATCATGACCATAATGGGGATACCCACAGAAACAACTGACTTGAGCTAGTGTGAGCTCATTGCCTCTTGACTAATAATGGGGGAACTTGCATAGGACCAAACTTGGCCCACTGACTATGGGTGACAGTTGTGTGACTTGGGGAGTATGTGGGGCCACTGGCAGTAGGACCAGGATTTATCCCTCATGCTCAAATTGGATGTTGGAGCCCATTCCTTTTGGAGAAATACCTTGCTTAGCCTAAATATAGGGCGGAAGGCCTCAGTCCTGCCTCAAAGTGATATGTCAGACTTTGTTGACTTCCCTTGATCCCTTACCTTACTTTACCTTCTCTTGGGAGGGGATGGCGGACTAGAGTGGGGAGAAGGTGGGGGGAGAGGGAGCAGGAGAGGTAGTGGGAACTGGGAGAGGTATGTAAAATGAGAAAAGATTGTTTTGTTTCTAATGTTTATTAGAAATCATCTTTTACAGTGATAGACCAATACTGTTATTACCATGAATTACTTTTTTTGAAGTGTTTCTGTTTCTCTTTCTTAATTTCTTTTTTATTGCTTTAATTGAGCTATATATTTTTCTATGCGCCTTTCCATTCTTCCCCCTCCCCTTTTCCCTCTCCCATGATCCCCATGCTCCCAATTTACTCAAGAGATCTTGTCTTTTTCTACTTCCCATGTAGATTATATCCATGTATGCCTCTCTTAGGGTCTTGGTTGACTAGGTTCTCTGGGGTTGTGAATTGTAGCCTGGTTTTTATTTGCTTCATGTCTAAAAGCCACTTATGAGTGAGTACATATTATATTTGTCTTTCAGGGTCCTGTTTACCTCACTCAATATGATGTTTTCTAGATCTATTAATTTGCCCACAAATTTCAAGATGTCATTTTTTTCTGTTGTGTAGTACTTCATTGTGTAAATGAACCACATCTTTTTTTTTTTTTATCCATTCTTTGTTGAAAGGCAATTAGGCTGTTTCCAGGTTCCGGCTATGACAAATAATGTTAGTATGAACATAATTGAGCACATGTCCTTGTGGTTTGATTGAGCTTCTTTGACTATGTATCCAAAAGTGATATTGCTGCATCTTGAGATAGGTTGTTTTCTAATTTTCTTAGAAAATGCCATACTGATATCAAAAGGGGCTATACCAGCTTGCATTCCCACTAGCAATACTAGAGTGTTCCCTTTACCCTACATTCTCTCCAGTATAAGCTGCCATTAGTGTTTTTGATCTTGTCCATTCTTACAGGTGTAAGAAGGAATCTCAGAGTTGTTTTGATTTACATTTCTCTGATAACTAAGAATGTTGAACATTTCCTTAAGTGTCTTTCAGCCATTTTCATCCGTTGAGACTACTCTGTTTAGGTATAGATCCCATTTTTTTATTGAATTATTTATTCTTTTGATGACCAGTTTTTTTAGTTCTTTGTATATTTTGGAGATTAGCACTCTGTCCAATGTAGGGTTGGTGAAGATATTTTCCCATTCTGTAGGCTGTGGTTTTGTTTTGTTGACCATGTTCTTTGCTTTACAGAAGTTTCTTAGTTTTAGGAGGTTCCATTTATTTATTGTTTTTCTCAGAGCCTGCACTACTGGTGTTATATTTAGGAATTACTCTTCTGTGCTAATGTGATCAAGTATACATCCTACATTTTCTTCTATGAGGTTTGGTGTGGTTGGTTTTATGTTCAGGTTTTTAATTCCTGTGAACTTGACTTTTGTGCACGGTGATAGATATGGATCTATTTTCATTCTATATGTTGATACCCAGTTATGCCAGCCTCATTTTTGAATATGCTTTTTTCCCCATTTTATATTTTTTGCATCTTTGTCAAAAATCAGGTGTTCATGGTGTGTGAATTGATATACAGGTCTTTGATTCTGTTTCATTGGTCCTTTTGTCTGTTTTTTTTTTTTTTTTTTTTTTTTGCCATTACCAGGCTATTTTCAGTACTGTAGCTCTGTAGTAAAATTTGAAGTCAGAGATTGGGATGCCTTCCAGAAGCTCCTTTATTGTACAGGACTGTTTTAGCTACCTGTTTTTTTTTTTTTTTTTTTTTTTGCTTTTCCATATGAAGTTGAGTGTTGTTCTTTCAAGATCTGTGAAGAATTTTGCTAGTATTTTGATGGGCATTGCATTGAATCTGCAGATTGCTATTGGTAAGATTGCCATTTTTACTATGTTAATTCTACCTAACTAAGACCATGGGAGATCTTCTCATTTCCTGGTGTATTTTTTTAATTTCTTTTTTCAAAGATTTAAAGTTCTTGTCAAACACGTCTTCCAATTCTTTAGTATTGGAGAAGGGAGAGAGCCACTTGTTGGTTCCTGGCCGCCCAGCTAGCTTAGACCCGAAATAATCACATAGAAACTGTATTAATTAAATCACTGCTTGGCTCATTAGCTCTAGCTTCTTATTGGCTAACTCTTATATTAATTTAACTCATTTCTATTAATCTGCATATCACCACGAGGTTGTGGCCTACTAGCAAAATTTCAGCATGTCTATCTCCAGCAACGGCTCCATGGTGTCCCCAGACTCCACCCTTCTTTCTCCCAGCGTTCAGCCTTGCTTTCCCTGCCTACCTAAATTCTGCCTTGCTATAGGTCTTTATTCATTAATGGTAATTACAGCACAAAGAGGGGACTTCCATATCACTTTGATATTCTATCCTATTTGTGGCTATTGTGAAGGGTGATGTTTCTCTTACTTCATTCTCATCCCATTTATCATCTGTATAAAGGAGGGCTACTGACTTTTCTGAGTTTATCTTGTATCCTGCTGCATTACTGAAGGTGTTTATGAGTTATAAAAGTTCCTTGGTAGAACTTTTTGGGTCATTTATGAAAACGATCATATCATCATTAGCAAATAGTAAGAATTTGACTTCTTCTTGGAGAAAAGATTGCTTTTTTAAAAAATAAATTTAATAAAAAAGAAATGAAACAGTATTATTCAACAGGAAGTAGACTTTATAGAGCCTAACCACTATCTGTTTCTCTTCAGGGATTATGGGTCAAAACTCATATATATATATAGTATTACTAAATGACATTCTTAGAAAATATTATCCTCACCAGGTTGTGGTGGTGCATACCTGCAATTCCTGAACTCAGGAAGCAGAAGCAGGCAGATCTTTAAATTGCAAGCCAGCTTAGGCTCCAGAGCAAGTTCCAGGAAACAATGTTCCACAGAGAAATATTGTCTTAACCAACCCCCTCCCACACACAAACAAATACCCATATTCTGAGGGGGGGGGATCCTCATTTTAGGCAACAACTTTAAGGTGTCAAAAAGCAAGGTTATTGATCACAACTTTGTAACTAACTTAGAATAATCTGCAGAACACAGATTTCCACCCATGTATTCTCACTCCAGAGCCTACACTCTGCTTGATGGAAGGACTGACTGAATCAGTTTCTTGAAATTTTTCACTGATCTCTACACATAGGCCACAGCATGTTTATGACATCTCTCCTCCACACACATCACACACATGAAGGTGGGCAAAGAACTGAGAAATCTGGGAAAAAGTTTCCCAAGTAACGATAAATAAGTTTTTTAGCTTCTTGGTGGATAGTTTCAGGTGACTTACTTTGCAACCTTGTGTTGTCTAATGTAGATCAATTTATAGACCCACCTCTCTCTGGTGAATTGCAAATCCTTGCATAACTGAAGACATAAAAATGGTAAAATACACAAAATATCTAAAGACTAATATTCACAGTGTTATGTACTTCAAGTAAAATAAGGGAAAAAACTTACCTAAGTTGGTGAGGAGATATGCAATTTTTTCATAGGCCTGCAAAGGAGTGTGCAGATAAATATTATTCTATTTTATATAGTGCTGGAATTTGCATTCTTCAAAGAAGTCTCTAAAGAGTATTTACAAAGAGGATACATTTTTAGCGAAGTAGAAGTATTTATTAACACAATATGTAGTGTTCTATATGTGTATGCATACAAAATATCTGAAGTAGGAATGAGTAAGCAAATATTATTCTCATTGTACCTTGCTCTTTTCCATGACCCACATTAGACCATGCCCTTTTCATGCTCCCATTATAAAGTCAGGTGACAGAAACAGATCCTCTGAGGATTTTTAACAGGATGGACTTTATCAGCTTAAAAATAACATTTGACCTGCCACTGTTTGTCAATACTGACTGAATGTCCTCATGCAGATTGAAAACCAATTCGGTAAAAATAGTTGCTGTTTACAGTATTTCACCTGTGTCAGTACTTTCCATATATTATTTATACAACAACAATTTTTAAAGTAAGTATAACAACCTCATTTTACAGAACAAAAGGCTAAGATTGAGAATATGGCACATGGCCTGATAGAATAAAATACTAAGTAAGAAGTACAGTAAAAAGCAAGTAAGGATGTTCTTTTATGAACATCTTTCACCAAATATGCATTGTCTTAGTTCTTGGCACATAGAACCCATCTATAAAGCCTATGATGAAATATCTTTAGCTGGATGCCCAAAGAGATGGCAATAACATTTTTAGGATAGTTATAAATTGCTGTTAGAAAGTTATCCAGGGTAATTAAGAACTTGAATAGTCTATACCCAAATGACATAGCTAATTGGTACCACCATACACTACAGTCCACAAAATGAATTGCTAAATCCAATTATATAGGCAGAAAGAACCCATGACTTAGACACATTCAAATGTATGGTATTTGTCAGTAACTGTGTTGACAGAGTAGGTTGTCTTTGCATGAATTGGACTACGTGATTTGAAATGGCTGTATAACTGGAGTAAGAAAAAATGAGTAGGGCCACAAACAACCATTCTGGCTCTAACTCCTAAATAGTGCACAGGATATCATATTGGAGAGCTTCTAAATGTACCAATGTTACATACAGTAAGTAGAACTTCTCTTTCTCATATACAGTTATTTTATTAAATGCTCATCAGTAATTTCTAATATGTTAAATATTATTAGTGCTTGAGAGAACCAAATAATTGATAACTATGCAATCATAGTCTATATTTTCATGGAACTTAATTTTCAGTTGGAAGGCACAAATGACCAACATATATGTTAAAAGTTAAAGAGAGTCGAGGGGTGGTGGCACATGCCTTTAATCCCAGCCTTGGGGAGACAGAGGCAAGCAGATGTCTGAATGCTCAAAACCAGCTTGGTCTACAGAGTCTACATGTCAGCCAGGGCTATCAAGAGAAACCCCATTTTGACAAACTGAAACAAAAACAAATAGGTTAAAAATATTACTTTATAGCAGAAAAGTCTCCTGAAGAACATGATGCATCCCTCAGAAGCAAGGGAGCGTGTCAAGCAAAAATGTGGACTGAGTATATCCCTTGGGAAAATGAACAAGAACGCAAAGCTCCTGAGACTGATAGTCTCATCACAATGGGCAGAGACTTAGGACAATAATGGCAGAAACAGCAGAACAGATTAGCAATTGATAAACCAGAGGAGTCCTGGAGGGAAACAGGTTGCTAAGGATTTTTTTTTTATCATGACAGTCATCTTAGAATTCACTCTGAGATGAGAAGGAATCAGGTTTCCATCAACATTTGTTGGTGCATTACATAAAAATAAACTGAGAGGAAAAGAGAAACACATGCAGGAAGTGCATATCAGGGGGTTTTGCACTTGCTTTAGTGTGTGTTGTCTCTGCATCAGAGCATGCGTGCCTAACTTCCAGTGTGGAAATGAATTCTAAACAGACTTGAAGAGTCTAAGACACTGCTCTCCTAGTTTCTACACCTTCTAGATTCCTAGAAACTATGAGCATGGGCACGAAAAAATCAAACAAGCATACTGATTTTTAAAAAGTCAAGCCTTTTACTAAATACATCATTTGCAATGAATTACTTTCCAAGTTAGGAGGTGTGGGTGACCCACCCTATTCTATAGCAATCTATTTGACATAATTGGTGAAGAGATTCCTACCCATTTAGGAAAGACAAATGTATATTTTCTGTTGCAGTGATTGGATCCTTGAAGGAAACACGGGAATATATGATCTGGTCTCTACAATTAGAAGTCCAAGAAGGAGAGGACTATAGAACTAATGTGGATGACTCACACTAGCTAACATATTAGAATGCCCTGCCACAGTATTATATACTCTGTGTACTAAACACATGTTATGATCACGGAAGTCACTCAAAGGAGGTCAATCTTTCACTGACTTTGTAGCAAAGGCTTAGGTGACTTACTCCTGGAAGTCTCAAAGCACAGAAGAAGCTCAGATCTTCCTTCCTTCTGATTCCTTCCCTTCCATCTCCCTCCCTTGCTCCTTCCTTCTTTTCTTTCTTGTGCTTTTGTTGAAGAACTACTCTTTAATTACAATGCCAAGCAACTGTTGTTTTACTATAATACGACAAAATCAGTTAGGCAAGGCCTAACTTTCAGGTAGCAAGAGTATATATTTTTGGAACAGTTTCACACTTTTCTTCACAAAACTTTTGGGCATGTTTCCAGATGTAATAGGAGCTATGGTATTGATAGCAATATGAATAGAGTAATAAGTTAGAAAAGGGGTGAGCTTAGGAAACAGCTATCTCTTCAAGTTCCATCCTTCCAGATTTTAAGATGTATATTGGAAATTGGGTTACTTGTGATTGAATTTTTGAAGAAGCATTTTTTTATATTGGCTGTGTATCAGTATTATTTTATGTCTCACAAATTAGTTACTTTAGGGACTGAATAAAACAAAGTATTTTAGAATGTTTGTTTTAAATGCAGTTTTCCTAACTCCACAAAGGAGATTCTGCAGGCTAATTGATACATAGTTTCGGACACACTTCTAAAATTATTTTCATGGTAAGTATAATGGAATTACATTTAAATTTTGATTACAGTAGAACATATATTTTTCTCAGTTGAAAATTTATTTAAGGATGCCATGATATACTTCTTCCAAAAATGTGCATGTGTCAGCAGAAGTACAGCCTTTGGTTTAGTTTTAACTAAAATGTATGCTGCAGACTTGAAAGACACTGAGAATACAATGCTAGTAACAAAATTAGCTTGTTCACATAGTAGGCAGGATACTAGAATATTTGGAAAGTAAAGTCCATGTAATTTGCTCAAAGGATATATTTTAAATGCTGTTCCCATATTAAAAAGAGACCTGGGGATCTAGATTAAAATATACCAACAAACAACAACAGGAAGAAGAAACTATGGCCTCAGCTAAATGAACTCAATATTTTAACGGTGGGAAAGAAGTATTAAAACAAGCAACAAAACGATGTTCACAAAGATATTGTTTAATTCGTCTAGAGATTCCCATGGATGGGAACAACAGGCAGTTCAAGGACCTCATGACAAGAGTAAAAACAAAGAGATAATTCTATTCTACATATGGGACCCAGAAAAAGCTGTACGGAGGAAGCGATCCTTAACTGTTATTTTCAGTGATGAAGAGATATTCTCCAAGGATACAAAAAGAAAAAAAGACCATTTCAGACAGAGAAAGCTCTGTGAACCAAGAAACTGGGGGTGTGAATTAGCAAAGTGCTGGACCAGAGAAAGTGGCTGTTCATGTTGGAATGCTGACATGACAGGGAAGGAGGAAGGGGGGAGGGTGGGGGCGACAGAGGAAGGAGAAGCTTTAGATAAAAGAAAGGAAAAACTGGTTTCAATTAAGCAGGGTCTCATTTACTAAGCCAAAAAAAAATCATAATTTACATTGGATTCAGAAACAAAGCTCACAACAAGTAATCAGACAGGATCAAAAAGGAAAGAATGTTCCAGAAGAGCGCACAGTTTGTGGAATACCCTAAATTCCCTAAAAAGCCTAGAAGTCTCCCTATTTAAAGACAAATACTTGGTGGTTTAAAATATTTTCCCATGCCTACATTTCATAGCTTAGTGCATTCAGATTAGAGCTGAAAAGCACATTAGACTAGAAGAATAACTTTACTTAGGCTCAGTCCTTCATAAGCACATTTTAAAGCTGCGTATTGAATTTGACCTGAAAATAACAAAAGGTAGCCTTTGGATAGTCAGATGAACATTTTTCTAAAATAATATTTGACAATTTAGTGTGTCTTTATTTGTATTAAGTTCTTAAACTAATCCTGTATATTCGGGTGAATTGGAAAAAGGGTTAAAAGCACCTAACATTAGCAGACGCATTTTAAAAATCAGATTAATTGCTATATCCTTGAATATATTCTACATTAATTTTCAGAATTAAAAATAAGTTAGTATTGGAATTTTTAATGTTTATTTGACACTGTATGGTTTAGTAACAGACATGATTTTATGGAGTGTTTGGGGATAGTATATATAAATAACATTCTCTTTTATAAATAAAACTAAAATGGAATAACAGAATTTATTTTAAAAGTGGTAGCTTTTATCTGGAAGTAAAATTTGCTCATTTCTCACAGTGGCTATTCATTTTCTCCCAAAGTCTTTTCTTGCCAGTCCTTCCGGGTAAAATTTGTCATATCAGTGTCAGGGACAATTGAATATAAGTATAAATTCCCTAATATAATATCATGATTTGAGTATTTCTAAGCTAGTTATAAAAATTCCCTCTAAAATACACTTGAAATAACACTCTGTGTGTGTGTGAGAGAGAGAGGGGGGGGAGATTTGAGGCAATTTATTTGAGTTGTTTGAATCTCAGTTTCTTTATTAATATACTGGACATGCAATCTACTTTAGGGGATTGATCGAAGAATTAAGTTCTCTTTAATATGTCATTAATATCTTATATGTTCAGAAAACATTGCCTTTTATTGACAAAAGCTCTTAAGAACTAGACCAGGCATCATGAAGTTATTTCATAAATAGACATTCAATTATGAGTCCATACATACATGTGATTTTTGAAACAAAGATGCTCCTTTTAGAAATTATTACATAGTAACTTGAAAGAATGATCATGTAGAGCCAAAGACAGTAATTCCTACATCATGGAAAGATTAACCTCAGTTGGGTGGAAAGGGAATGAAGAGAAGACAAACATATAGCTACTTGGGAAGAAATATTGTGATCAATTGAACTGGGCTCTCAGATGGCCAAGCTACAGAATCCTAGATGCTTAGCATGTTTATTATATATAGTTGAAAAGGGAGGCAGGATTGGCTGGTCTCAGCTGGAGCAATCTGTGTAGGAGATCAGTCTTTAGGTTGCAAACATCTTCGGGGAGAAAGCTTTGCACATAATATGGACATTTGCACTTGGTCCTTGAGCATAGTAGCAGGTAGGCTTTGCCATTTCTGATGGGTCTAAAGCATTGGGGTCTTTGATGCAGGCACGCTCTTGTCAGCAACACATAGTCCTTTTGACTTAATTCACTTCCTACCATAACCAACACATTAAAAACTGTTGTAGTGTCACACACACACACACACACACACACACACACACACACACACACACGTTTCAACATTAAGAAAGAATAATCTTTTCTCACTGTCTTTATGCCTAATGAATAATAGTGCCACAAATACTTACAAGATTCAGCAGCATGATGATTATGAAATTGATACAGACAGCAGCAGCAGATGTAGCAAACTGCCAATGCTGTTTGATGAAGTTCCACTTGAATGATGCAAACTGTTCCATGACAACCAGGCGGTACACTACAACTGCAAATACCGCTGTGATGACCAAGGAGATCTGCAGAGAGAACAAGGGAGGGGAGCAGAGAGGACACCTTGTCTTTTGTGTTACTAAAAAATGACAAGTAAACCACAAATTCATACTCCAAACGTTGAAGGTAATTCTCTTTCTGGGAAAAAAAATCCATAAATTATGTTGTCCTCTTTAAGGAAGGATGTGAAACTAGAGTTAGACAACAATGTAAGCTTTAAACTTAAACATACAAATGCCATGAGGCAACATATTTTTCATTAGCTAGATTTAAGCATCACATTTGTAAGTACACTTCAAAACATCATGTATCTTGTGCTAAGTACAAACTTTATTTGTTACATAAAATGAATAAATAGCAACTCATTGCTAGAGTACGTACCTAGCATGTGTAAAGCCTCATTTCCATCCCCAGCAACCAAGGACTATATGTAATAAAATAAATAAATTAGGGAATAAACGAAACCAAAACAGAAACAAGAAATAGTTAAGCTGTTTTAGTACAGCAAACAGCTATCTCACTAAAGTGCAAATTCTGTCCAAAGATCCTCTTTCAGATAGATGGCTTAGTTTTAAGCAGATATTTTTCTTGTAGAGGCCAACTCTAAGAATTTCCGTCTTAAGGTAACTGTTTTTCTAGTGTTTTATTCAAAGAGATGCTGAGATACTGTAAGGAAATGTCACCAGGCTGGCTGTGCTTTCCGATTATATGTAGTGCGTGTGTGTATTTGTGTGTTTCTGTGTGTGTGTGTGTGTGTGTGATACTGAAAAGGGTAATTTTCTTTTGTATTCTTAGGAGAACAAAATGAGTTAGTATATTGGATTATATTTCTAAACCTGGAGTCCCACAACATTTTTATACAGATGTCTATATTTTACCATGAAGAAGATTCCTGAGACAGACACAAGAAGGCGTGTGACTTTGTCGGATGAAGGCTGATGAGGCTCAGGTTTCCCCGTGATGGGGTTTATCACCTCCATCCTGTAATATTTTGCTTCAAACTGGGGGCGAAGTGTTTCCTGTGGGAGAAACTGAGGTTACCTAAATAGCAATTCCACGAATTAAAAAAGAAAAACTACCAACAATGAACACAACTCTGACACTTAGCCTGCTTTCATGTTGCTTGCTCAAAGATACACACTTTAAAAAATAATACCAATTACATTGCAAATAAATTTCTTGGTGTATTTTAATTAACACAATTTTCTATGGATTCACTCTAAGAAAACATCATAGAAATAGTTTCAGCAACATCTGCTTCTCCCTTGACTCCTGCCACCTTCATGAAGTGAGGAATCTCATCAGTGTGATGTAATGATATACTCTATTTTTGGTGTGTGCATTGAAGAGTCCTGAGTTTTATGTGATTCCTCAGAATCCTTAACTTCTGTTTTCCTGATATCTTTCTTACCTCCTCTTCTTCCCATTCAATAAGGTCCCAAGCATAAGTCAGTATACTTCTTCTTCTTTTCCAGAACTCAAGAAAGACTGTGGCTATAAAATATAATAATAATAACAACAATAATAGCAACATAATAATAATTATCCGCTTTAAGCACGTCACATTGCTTTTCTTCAGACTGATATATTTTATCATATAATTAAATTTTTTAATGTGATTAAGTATTATTAAATAAATGTTGGAATTATATTTATATCATCTTCCTTTCTGGTCTTTATATAATATTGTCTGTATGCATGCCTAAAGGGAGGCAACCTTTAACATTGGTGATGTTTTTGTTAGCATGGTATGTCAAAATGATGTTGGGAAAGTCAAGATTAGAAAAATAAATGCTGTTGTCTTTTTCATGATTATTCAACATTACCTCAAAACTTTTAACTTTCATCTACTAATGATAGTCAAGTCAAAACCTGATACTTACTCATCCAAGACCAGAGAGACTAGTAGGAGACAAAGAGATAAACTATAAGGTCATCTTAATGAAAAGATGAGAAAAGACATCAGATAAGATTCTCTGATTCGTATGTGGCTATGTTCAAGCTGAAAGAGACTCAAAAAGTTAAGAAATGCCTCAATTATTATGTGACATTTTTGCATAAATATATGAGAGAGAATGTGGCTGTACTCTACACCTTTAAGGATTTTGTGGCTCTAGCTAAGAGCTCAACTGTACAGTGCCAAACATTTACGAACTATCTATACAAGATTCCATCTATTTTCTGCTTTTGAATTTTGGCCAAGGCACTATAATCTTGGAAATCATTATATCTCGCAGAATAAGATGCTGTTCTTCACAAATACAACTCTGAGAATTATAATAAGGAAGTATTACAGTGCAATTAGCAAAATACAATTTTTAGAAAAGTTTAGGTTAGTGAAGCAAAGTGAGATCTTTCAGTGTGATTTCATTCTTTTCTTAACTTCAGTGTCAAAGAATGGGAAAGAGGGAGATTTTGAGTTATCTATTATGACTTATTTTTATAATTAAAAGTCAGAATATATATTAGTCATTAAATACCATGTTCAGTTATGTTACCTTACATTTTAATATCATTTTAAGATTTATAAAATTCTTTTTTATTTATTTTCATGAATCATTAACTTTATTTAGGATATAATTAATAGTCTCCTAAAATTTTTAAGAAGATAATGAAAGTTATGATTACTCGGATTTGAAAACAGAGGCAATACATGCCGGTGTCTGCAATCATAGAACATAATGGTGGAAGAGCCAGGGCTGACATTCTTCAATGAGTAAGCCTGGATGGTGCCTGCAGGTTTCCTCTGCCATTCCTGGACCTACCATAAATCTTATGTGCTGATTTCTTACAAAATCTTTAAAGATTAGGAATGGCAAAAAGAAGTTGAATCACCAGACTCCACTGATTAAAAGACAATCAAGGTTTTCCTAGGACTGATAAGCTTTTAAAATAACAGACTATAAACAGTGTTACCAACTAATGGAGGTATCTGAGACTTCTGAAGAAAGTTGGATGGAAAGAAATAAGTGAGAGAGAGAGAGGGAGAGAGGGAGAAAACATAAAAGAGGCACAATTTAAATTAAGCAATGATAATATGCCATGACTACTGGCCAAGGACACTTTACATTTTTAATATGAATAAAAACACAGAATGTTCAATCACATTTTATTTAACACTAGTCTCATCAAGGCTTCTCGCTGAACTGTGTGAAATTGCCCCATAATGTCTCTTACTAGAATATACTTGAATAAGACACAACCAACAGAAAATCTAAATAAAATAAATGTGATCTTGAATAATGAAAGTTTCAAAGCATAAGTTTCAGGAACAGATATTGAATCCAGACAAGATGGCATTTTCATTGAGCTCAGTATTGAATTAGACTGTGTGTTAAAAGTCCATTCTCACCAAGATGCATTCATTTCATGCATGGCTTATTTATGTGAGCTCTTGAGGGAATCCATAGTCTCACTTTTAAACTTAACTTGAAAGAAAGCTTCCAGAATAATTTAGTGTGCCAAACACAGAGCAAGGATGAAATTTATTACTTATAAATACCTACTAAACTTATAAATAAAAATATATATAACTTAAAAAATTGTAACAGTCGTTGCTTCTGGCGATCACTACAAAGCGATAGATGGAGTGTATTCTTACTTTAATGGAAGTGGTGCTTATTCAAGTTCATACATATTTCAAAAATAGTAATACTGTACTTGATTTATGGGTTTTAATGTATGTAAATTATACTTCACGAGACAGTTTCAGGTCTGGGCATGGTGAAGCATACCTTTAGTCCCAGGATTAGGAGGTAGAGACAGACATAGCTCTGTGAGTTCTAGGCCAGTCTTTTCTACACAGTGAGTTCTAGGTTAATCAAGGATTACATACTAAGACTCTGTCTCAAAAATAAACAACAGTTTTAAAACACTCTGTTTTCTTTATTTTGGAGGTTTTTTTTTTGTGACAGCCAGAGAACTTCTCTACCATTAATTTACAGTATCAAACAGAAGTAAGTCAATATTTTTTTTTCGAGACAGTTTCTTTCTATATATGTCAGGCTAGCCTAGAGCTTTCTGTTTCGCTCAGACTAGTCTCAAAACACTGAAAATCCCACTTCAGTCTTCAGAGTGCTGATATTAGGGACACAAATTAACATGCACAGACAAACTAATTAAAAAAAACAAAGAGGATGTAATATATTACTTGGCTAGATGCTCATATGATGTGGGAGTGTCATATATCAATCTGTTGATTTCATTAGCTAAGCAATAAAGAAACTGCTAGGCCCATTGGATAGGCCCACCCTTAGGTGGGTGGAGTAAACAGAACAGAATGCCGGGAGGAAGAGGAAGTGAGCTCAGACTCCACAGCTCTGCTCTCTGGAGCAGACGCAAGAGAGACGCCATGCTGCCCGCTCCAGGGAAGACGCACGCTATGAAGCTCCAACCCAGGATGGACTTAGGCTAGAATCTTCCCGGTAAGCGCGCCTAGGGGCGCTACACAGATGATTAGAAATGGGCCAGAGCAGTGTTTAAAAGAATACAGTGTCCGTGTAATTATTTGGGGCATAAGATAGCCGGGCAGGGGAGGCGGCTGGGGTGTTTGGGGACGCAGTCCTGCCGCCGCCCATATTACTACACTCATAACAACAGCGTGGTCTTCCCCAGGTTTACATTTTATGATGCCACAGTAATTTTAACTCCACTGGTTAGCAGTAGGGAGTTGAGCTTGCATGACCATATTGCATTACATAATCAGTTTTAATTTGGCTATCAGCACAAATCATAAGCACAGGGATTAGAAATGAATTGACATGTAGGCTGAACAAAAACAAACCAACAAAATCCTGAACAGTTCCCTGGTATAACTTTCTTGTTGATGACTGCAAGGAAACTATGATTTGGGGTACTTCAGGGCAATTGCACATATGAGTTCATAGCAGGTGAGAAGAGGTACTCAAGACCTCAGCCAGCTCAGGCCAAGCAAAAGTCCAGCGTGAAGAATAGAGGTGTTTTCCTGTAAGGAATGGAGGAAGCTCTAAGTGAGTGAAATACTGGAAGATTGTGTATTTTGACACGAGCAAGGTCCAGTCAAGGACTCTGAGACCAATTGGTCCATTGTAATTGGCAAAGACATTACTCATTTTCCTCAGGAGTCTGAGTGTGAAGCTTTATGAGAGATTGGTCAGTGTGTGCAAAGACCAACAATTACAGCTTCCTCCTCCTGAGTGTTAAAGCCTGAGACTACTAACCTACAGAGAGCTCCTACTAACACTAACCCTTCCGTATGTATTGTACCTAATAAGCATGACTTCTGAGTTGTGCTGGTAGTGATTAGAGACCCCGGATGGTGCCAGCTTCTTTGCACATGTGTCTCTGTTATAGGTATTCCTTATTCTTTGGCTGACCCTTGCCAGTGTTTCAGGACACAGGCCTAGAGGGACATGACAGGGACCCATCGTTAACTAAGAATCTATTGACCACTGAGAGCTTCTAGGAAAATAAAAGTCGTTTTTTTTTTTTTTTTGACTGTCCCTGATAAGTCAAACATCCTCCAGTGGAAGGCCCCACATCAAAGTCTATTAGGGCAGCACAAACTGGATTTGATAGGATAAAAACAATACACAAAGTTGAGTGGGTACAAATGGGTGGCGGATCTGGGAAAAGCTCAGGAAAGGGATAAATAAAACTAAAACACATGGCACAAAATTCACAAAGTCCTAAGAAATATTTTTTAATTAAAAAAAGATTTTGGAAAGACCAGCCTCTTTTCCTCCTGTTGAGTTGCCTTGTCCAACTTAGATGTGAGGACTTTTATCTTGCCTTATTGTATCTTGTTATGTCATGTTTGGTTGTTGTCTCTTGGATGTTTTGCTTTTTTCTAAAATGAAGTAGAGGTGGATCTGGGGGAGAGGGGAGGGAACCATTTTCAATAAAAGTAAATAAGTACCCACACACTGAGACAATGGGGATGTTCTATCGGGAACTCACCAAGGCCAGCTGGCCTGGGTCTGAAAAAGCATGGGATAAATCCGGACTAGCTGAACATAGAGGACAATGAAGAATACTGAGAACTCAAGAACAATCGCAGTGGATTTTTGATCCTACTGCACGTACTGCCTTTG
Source organism: Microtus pennsylvanicus (assembly GCF_037038515.1). NCBI lineage: Eukaryota > Metazoa > Chordata > Mammalia > Rodentia > Cricetidae > Microtus > Microtus pennsylvanicus. The sequence goes on from NC_134580.1 coordinate 89,043,812, forward strand.
GGGGAGCCTAGGCAGTTTGGATGCTCACCTTAGGAGACCTGGATAGAGGTGGGCGGTCCTTGGGCTTCCCACAGGTCAGGGAACCCTGATTGCTCTTCGAGCAGATGAGGGAGGGTGACTTGATCGGGAGAGGGGGAGGGAAATGGGAGGCGGTTGCGGGGAGGAGGCAGAAATCCTTAATAAATAAATAAATTAAAAAATTTAAAAAAAAAAGTAAATAAGTAAAATAAATGCCATGGCTTGCTCATAGTAAATGAAGAGTTTTGCCAGGTAATGGTGGTATATGCCTTTAATCCCAACACTTAGGAGGCAGAGGCAGGCAGATCTCTGTGAGTTCGATGGCAGCCTGATCTATAGGAGCTAGTTCCAGGACGGGAACAAAAGCTACACAGAAAAACCTTGTCACAAAAGAAGGAGAAGAAAAAGAAGCAGAAAAGGAGGAAGAGGAGGAGGAGGAGGAGGAGAAGGAGGAGGAGGAGAAAGAGGAAGAGGAGGAGGAGGAAGAAGAAGATTTTACCTACTGGCATGTTGTCCAACACCATCCCTGAATAGAAAACCAATTTTAACTTGGGAGGCAGAGACAGGCAGATCACTGTGACTTCAAGGAAAGCCTGGACTGTGGAACAAGTTCCAGGACAGGATCCAAAGATACACAGAGAAATCCTGCCTCAAAAAAATGTAGCCCTGGTTAGCCTAGAACTTGTGCTTAGACCTGAGATTGTTGATATGTATAACCACATCCTGAGGGAATTTATTCTCAATAGAACTAGGATTCAAAAGAGGGTTGAACTGGCATATAGTTCAGCACTAAGTACTAGGCATGAGATGTCATGGATCCAGGACTCTGAAAGATTCATTTGACAAATTATAAAAGTAGCAAAGACATTTTAATCATCTCATGGTACAGTGAAGGGAAATTGGGCGTGCACAGTTGACTTTGTGATCCTGCATGGTTGTCCAGTCTCTGAAGCAAGCAGTGGATGAAAGAACACAGGACCATTAATGACACAATCCCAGGCAGGACATAGAAGATAGATAGATGTGTGGGGACATTGAAAGACATAGAAATTGGAATTGGACAGATTTATTGTGCTTGACATCTTACAGCATGGAAATGTTTTAATTCCCCAACTATGCCTCATGCCAATTACTTTAATTATACTTTAACAATTACAATATCATTACTTTAATATCTCTGGGAACAACCACATAACTTTAGTTGTTTTTTGTTTTTGTTTGTTTTTGAGAAAGGGTCTCACTATGTAGCTCTGGCTATTTTGAAACTCACTAGACTAGGCTGGCCAGCATTAACTTTGTAGACCAGGCTGGTTTGAAATTAGAAACTCAGAAATTAGTTTGCTTCTGCCTTCCTGGTGCTGGGATTAAAGATGCATGCCACCTGACCTGGCTACACATCAATACTTTTTTTAAAGCTACCAAAGTTTTTCAATATGTAGTAAAAAGCTGCACACCATCTGCTAGAAAAAACAGTTGCACTGAAAAAAAAATGAAACTGAACTCAGTGTCAGTTCTTGACAAGGTAAATCCCCAGCACTAAAGTTTTAGGCCAAATGGACATTAATAATGACTAACATTTTGTTTCAGCTTGTAACTATATATGAAGCAACTAAAAAATCATGTAATGCAGCTGGGTGGTTGGTGGTGCATGCCTTTGATCCCAGAGGCAGGAGGATCTCTGTGAGTTTGAGGACAGCCTGGTCTACAGAGTGAATTTCAGGATAGCTAGGACTGTTCCATAGAGAACCTGTCTCGAAAAACAAGCAAGCAAGCAAACAAACAAACAAAAAACCCAAACAACTCCCCTCAAAACATGTAATGCATACATCCTTTAATATGTCTAATGCTCAGTTTCACAATTATTAACAAAAGCCTGCATGTCATCTATTATACAAGATGTGTGCCACATAGCAGTAACAATTATTGACTAGAAGAGAAATTTGGGATTTTTAAAGCTGAAGCGACCTATGGGAGCTAGGCTATTTCTTCCATGCTGCATATCCCTCAGTGTTACTGGGTAGAATTGAGAATTGAGATGCTGATAGGTGAGAAGGCAAAGCTGAGAGAAGTAGTGATAATTGGCATACTACTGTGAAATAAATGTCCTGGAGACCTGAGGAAACAGAAAGAATAGAATAAATCAAATCACATGGAATGCACAGCGGGGAGACTGGAGTACAAAGACAAGACAGTGGCACAAAATGCACATGGTAACAGAAGATGGGCAGTGGAGAAGGAAGGGGTGCACTGAAACTTACTTGCTGAAAAATAAAAATATCTTAAGATAAAAGTGTATGAAGTGAGGTCATTGTTAATTTTTAAGAGAGGAGAGAACGTCAATACAAGGGCAGATATGGTTCAGATTAGAAGTGGAATCACACATAAGCATTTGCGTGTGTAGATGTATAAGATACAGTATTGTTATGAATATGTAGTGCTCAAAGGACATGTATCACATATTAATGGTAATTGTCTGGAGAAGTAGATCACAGAGTGCAAATATGTTCTGCAGAGTACAGACCTGTCTAGAGGAGCAAGTGAGATGACATTCAGACTGTTCATGGTCATCATAAATAAGGAACCAGGCACAGAGTGCTCATGGTGCCTCATTTAAAGTGAATAGGTGAAGAGCAGAAACACAGGGTCACGTCAAAGAGGTTAGGCGCTGCTCTGTTTTGTTTCAAGTATTTATTTATACAGAAGTCACAAAATCGAAGGATCACTATGACTGAAACCTCCTTGGCCCTCTCTGTAAGGTCAACAGACCTGCAAAAGCATCCACAGTACTTAGCAGGGATTACTCGTTACTTCTTTCATTTGATTTTTTTCCAATTCTTAAGAATTATTACTCCATACTGATGGAGGAAGGACATTGTTTAAAATATAAAGAAACTGCTTGGCCCTCATAGGTTAAAACATAGGTGGGAGGAGTAAACAGAACAGAATGCTGGGAGGAAGAGGAAGTGAGCTAAGAGGCCATGCTCCCCTCTCCCGGGCAGATGCGATGAAACAAGCCGCCAGGTCAGACATGCTGAATCTTTCCTGGTAAGACTGTTGCTACACAGATTATTAGAGATGGGTTGATCGGGATATGAGAATTAGCCGGTAAGGGCTAGAGCTAATGGGCCAAGCAGTGTTTAAAAGAATACAGTTTGTGTGTTGTTATTTTGGGTAAAGCTAGCCGGTGGCGGGAGCTGGGTGGCAGAATGCAACCGGCAGCTCCTACAACACCATACCTGTGTGTGCATGCGTGCATGTATACATAGGTATGTGGTTGTGCAAACCTGCATGTGTTTGTGCAGAGGCCAGCAGAGGCTATTGGGTCACTCTGCCTTCTGCCTTATTTCTTTGAGTGTCTCTTTGAATTTGGACCTAGGCTGACAGCCACCGAACCCCAACAATCATCCTGTCTCTGTACCTCCCCTACCTTACTCTACTACAAGTGCAAAGGGAAGGTTTAGGGTACATGTGTGACCAGGCCTAGCTTGTGAATTATCTGCTTGGGTCTGGATCAGATCTAACATGTGTGCAGCACACATTCTTACCCATAAGCTATTTCTCTAGCCCCCATCTTGTTCTGGTTTCCACACTAAATGGTCATTAAGCATGTGTTAAAATGCCTTTAGATTCAGGGGTGTGGCAGTCACTCTTAGTCTTGCGTTGTTTACATTTTTCCAGGCTTTCACATTATGCTGCATGGAATTTCACTGGGACAGGAGGAACAGTCATCATTATTACTGACCAGAGACACCCTCCTTTCTTATATGTTTTGGAGTATCAGGTATCAAGTTTCATTTTAAAAATTTTGAAAAAAAATTATTACATTCTTAAAAACATTCTACAAACTACATTATTACTTTTCTAAAGGAATAGGGGATTTGAAAGGGCAGAGAAAAAGGGTGAAGGCCCAGTTCAAATGTTGCTAAATCTGTACCTGGAGAACAAAATGGAATTTCAGGTATTGGGCTCATCAAAGGAGATAAAGTTTGGAGCCTTCTTCAAGGAAGCCCATCTGAAGCTGGATGATTTAGAGCAGCAGACTGCCAGTTTGGACCTCACCCAAGTGCAACTGAAGACCTTCCTTTATTCCTAGGATTTATTTTTGGTAACACCCTCAAGCATAATGTGTTTTCCCCATACAGTATTGCAACACTGCTACATACAAGGTAAAATTAGAGACCTTGTAGAGCAGGTTCTCTACTTGGAAAAAAGGACCATGAATATGATATGTTTCAAATTTGCAGCCTGGGGTACATTCCTGTTTGTTTTTGAGCTAACATCTCATTGGAATGCAATAATGGCCTAGAGATGGCTCCTGGTCTGAAAAGCCCGCATGGAAGAAGAATGTCTGTGAAGGGGAAGATCTAAGACCTGATTTCAGTGCCGCTTACCTCAGAGAAACATCCCTGGGACTAGTTTAGATTTGTTAGCCTTATTCCAAGCTCTCTCTCTCTAACTTCACATTCAGAGCCTCCCCCTCCCACTCCTATCATTTCTCCATTAAGTAAGAGAGAAGATGGCAAAACAGTAAGTCTTGCTAAGTTCTAGCAATATTCACAAGTTTCTGAAATTAACAACTGTTTTATTCTCTCCCCCATCCCCCCAGAAAATCCACAGAGAAATTCGAAGTTATACAATGTGGGAGCCAGCCATGATGAGCTAAGTATGGGCAGGTCACCCAAAGGAAGTTCTTTACTTCCAACCATTATCACCTGCCAGAGTAAGACTTGGCCATAGATAAAATTATTAAGAGGCCTGAATTCAGTAGTTTACCCTGAGGCAATACCTGGTTGCAGAAAGAACCACAAACTGAGATTACCTAGCACCACCCAAAAACAGACCATTCAAAGAAATGCCTAACATTCCAACCACTGTAGATAGGATCACCTGCCAGCACACACTCACCAGGACACCTCTAGACAAACTTCAGTCAACCAGGGGTCCTGAACCTCAGAGACCCCTCACCTCCACCTTTACTACTAAAAAAAACCCAATTCTAACTGAGCTTGGGGCTCTCTGGTTATTCCAACATGTTGGACATGCGGAGAGACCGAGTTTGCAAACTTGATTAAAATAAAGGCTCTTTGCTTTTACTTATGGGACTCTGTCTCCTTGTTGGCTTTTGTGGAAACTTTGTGGATTTGGGTATAACATACCTAACCAATGTCATGCTATGTATATGAAAACAGAACTGTAGCTGGGTAAGGTGACATTTCCCTGGAGATCCAGGAAGCAGGAGGCTGAAGGAAGAGAGTCACTTAAACTCCTGGCTCAAGCAGATGAGATGGGGGGAGGAGGCAGGAGGAAGGAGAGACGTTAAAAGGGCCTGGTGGAAGAATTCTCACTACAATCTTGACTAGTTTAGTCTCTTGGCTTTGATTCAGAAAGTCATCATGTGGAGGAGATGCCTGGGGTAAAGACACCTAGGACTGCGCTTTGATTCCTACTTTCTTCCATGGTGGAAGGAGAGAACCAACTCCAGCAAGTTGTCTTCTGTCTGATCTGTACATGCATGTTTTAGCATGGGTGCACACCCCCACACACTCGCTCACACACGCACTAAATAAATAAATTAATAAATATAACAAAAATAAAACTAGAAAACTAAGAAATGTAATATAATTTGATTTTGGAATTTCTATATTAAATAAATATTATAGTACCACATATTCACATTGAGATGAATACTCACACCTCAGCTGCTAAAATATTAACTGTGTCTATACAGATATAAACATGGTAGCTTTTTACCTTTTATTCTATTTAACAAATACATTACCTTATTATATAAGTATGTAAGTGTGCCTGTGTGTATGTGTGTGTGTATGCAAACATGCATGTGCATGAGCAGATACTTACAGAACCAAAGAGAGTGTTTGATATGCTGGATTTGGAGTTACAGGTAGCTGGAGCCACTGCCTGTGTGTGCTGGGAACTGAGGGTCCCCCCAAAAGCAAGAAGAGCTCTCAACTGTGGAGCCATCTCGTAGCCTCTACAGTGCATTCTTATTAAAAAAGTGTAATCTTGCTAAGTATGAGATTAATTTTCCTTATGTTCTTTTCTCACTTGACCTTTCATATATTTGATACAGTTTGTGGTTAATTCTGTTCAACATTTTTTATTACAAATGTAATAGCAAGCAGAAATAATCGGATCAAGTCTGTTGTTGAAATTTCCTTATGCAGGGGTTTGTGCCAAATGAAATAAACATGAAGAGAGGCACACATAGTCTTCATTGTCCCACTAACAGACAGGAGCTACTGACACAGCCACTTAGATATTTTTCTTAAGTAGTGCATGTAATACTTGTACTTAATGATGCTCAGAGGAATGATCACAGTAGCTGTTAATTTATAAAGGAAAAAGGGACATGAAATAAACTTTCTATCTCCATCTTTTTTAATATCTGGAATAGCTTTGCCCCCCCCCAAAAAAAAACTGCTCAAAAACTGAATTCTTAATTTTTGATTGGCAGATGTCAGCAACCTAAACATTATTAAATATTTATTTTTTTCTACTACATAATATAAGCTTTTATCTTGGCCTGGATGTACTAACTTAGAACATACTGAGAAACATAGAAAATGCCACAAATTATAAAAATTACTAACCATATTTTCATAACAAACACAAGAAAATGTACCTTCTTGAGCAAATTCTCATCTTTAGAATACCTATGAAGGGGTAACGCACTGTGCAAAGAGCATGGGTTAAGTTAGGAATCTTCTGGGCTTATATGATGTATGTAGTTTTTTCTAAATTGGTAAATTAAAAAGAGTGAATTTCCATTTTGCAACTTAAAATGAGAATAATAAATATACTTCATAAGGTTTTCTGGCAAATTCAGCATCTTGTCAGTGGTCTATTTCTGTTTAATGAACTTGAAGGCCATACTAAATTTTAGTTACAGTTTGTTTAACAACTGCTAGTTGTTAAACCTAAAAAAAATTTGTAGCCAAAGAATTTGGTTTCCAATCCATAGCTGTACTTTACGTTTTCTGTTTCTTGATCTAAAATTCAAGAACATCTAATTTTTCAAACAGTAGTTGATCTGCTCATGGTTTACTGTATCTAAAAGCATCATGTAGACATAGCTATAATCTTGACTTTCTTCAAGTAGAGGATGGCAAAGTGGCCATGAGTGTTTTTAAGAGCAGACAATAGAAATATGGAGTCAGGATATTCTTAGTTTGTGTTAGGAAGGCACGCATATGTGCTACATAAGCATTTTCATATGTTGCCCAATTATTTCAACCTGTTATTGTGTAGCAAAGGATCCTGGGGAATGTTGCTGGCATTCCTATGTTGATTCTCTTGGGAGCCATGTCAGGGCTTGTGCAGTAATCTGCCTATCCTCCATGGGGTTCAGCACAGACAATGGAAGAGAAATAAGTTCTGAAATGCAGTGTTCTTGGAACTATGGAATTTATAACAATCTTAAAATTGCACAGTACCTTCAGCACTATAAAGTTGAATACATTTTTCGTTATCAGTAATCAAAATGACATTGACTTAGACATTCTGCAGGAAAAGGAAAGTATAAGTCTATCTAACATTCTCGTTTTTTGTTTTAATCCGATTTATTAAATCCATTGAAAAAGAACTTTGTTCATAAAAAACAATTATGACAAATGAACCCAAAGTTAAGCATGGATGGAAGCCCAGAGCTGGCTAAAACTAAATGGGAAAAAGATATTTTTTATTAATTTTATTGAGCTATACATTTTTCTCTGCTACCCTCCCTTCCTCTCCTCTCTTTTTCTACCCTTTTCCATGGTCCCCATGCTCCCAATTTACTCAGGAGATCTTATTTTTTTCTACTTCCCATGTAGATTAGATCCATATATATCTCTCTTAGGGTCCTCATTATTGTCTAGGTTGTCTTGAGCTATGATACTGACCATCCCCTGAAGAGGTAATAATTTTTTAAAAGTTCAGAAAAATCAAGATCAAAAGCATTCCAGAGAAGTATCAAGAAGTGGATTGATAAAATATGATTTCTATACTCTGCATCTGGTGCATATTCTTCTGGAGCCCTTGACATTTGTGGTTTCTTTATTCTTCTTATTTAAAAAAATGAGAAAATATCTCACTTATTACCATGTTTGTTTTGAAGTCACAGACCTAAATGATCCTTCCTGTTTTAGTCTCCTGACTGCTTGGGAAGGTATTTAGATGCAGATTGCCATGCCAGGCTGCCATTCTCCTTACTTTTGTGCCTAATTTTGTGTTTGTATGTCTTGTTTTCTATTCTTTATATAGTTCTTCAACATTTTAATGCCCTTTCTTACAAATAGCTAATATGCATTAACAATATATGGGGGTGATAGTGTCCCGTAACTATTTGTCAGAACTGAAGATGAGGTAGGAAAAATCTTTAGTTCATGGCCAGCCCAGGCTACATAAGGAATCCTTGTCTCTCTACCAAACACATTCAAATATTCAGGGTATCATGTAGCCTGCTACTCTGTTACATGTTCTGCATAGTTAGTCATTATGCCTTTGTCACTGTCTCATTTGTAAGAAGTTACTTTACTGGCAAGCCCATTGAAGTCTGAAAGTATAGCAAACTTGCCCATAATGAACTTGGTTCAGGTTGCTCTGATGCCAGAGATCCTGTTACTATTTTTAACTCCAGGTTTAAAAGAAGGGATTCATGATATTGGTATGTGTAATTCTTTCAGGATTCTTTCCTGACTCAGCACAGAACTATCCTTTGTAACTAAAAACCTCTAAAGTCGCTTAATTAAAAATTATGTGATTTCAATGTGCTTTACAATTGAGCTTCTTACAACCTTGCAGTTCATGAAAAGACCACCTGGCATTTTCTGTCATGTGGCGCCTGTGAACTTGATTTCAAAGTCCTATTCAGGTCATGAATAAAGTCAGGAATAAGCATGCCTTTCCTCCTATGCTAGAGTATGAGCCAAGAAGCATACCAAGGTTGGCTTTAGGGTGCTCTCTGGTGGTGTAGCTTCCTGAACCCTCCTTTGCCATCTGCAAATTATAACTCAGTAGTGAGATCCCTCAAAACAAACAAACAAAACAAAACAAAAACTCCCATGCGATGTAGCAGAGATGATTTATCTATGACATTTTTTTCCAAGTAGAAATAAATGATTTTTTTTCTCCAGCAGTTTCTGATTATCTTGCCTTAGGGATTTCAAAAGCTTGAATAAGTCACAAAGATCTGGTCCTAAGAGTGCTACAGCAAGTCCTAGGACTATTAACTTGTCAGCTTTGCTGTTTAATTAAATTTATGCCTGGCTGTAACTTTACTTAATATAATTGGTTCATATAAAGTGAGTTTTGATCGATTAGGCAAGGGTTACCAAAAAAAATATACTAGACTCTAAATGAAATTAGGGTTTAAAGGAAGAAAACTTGGATAATTTTATACTTCATCACAAAGGAGTAATCAGCTGTGGTTCCTGAGCATAAAGGATATTAAGTATTTATTGCAGAGATCAATGTAATTTTGAAACACACAAGATTCTTGAGACCCCTGAATACTAGGGAAGTTTTCCACTTTGGAATTCTTAAATCAGCTGATGTCTAGAGAATGCCTAGACCTTTCCACATTATCACAATGCTTCAACCCTACTTTCTGTCACCAAGCACAGCTACCATATTAGAGTAAATACATTGTATCTCTCAACCACACTCCTGTGAACTACTTCAAGGGGCTCCAAATTTCCAAATCACCTTCAATTCTCCAATGTCCATTCCTCCAAAAAGACAATTGCTTTCTGAAAAGCCATCCTCTTAACTCCCATAGCACGCTCAGTGTGCCTCTGTTCTTCAGGCAATCAATTAAGTAGTTTCTACTTTCTTACATTTTTGCTCTAACCATCATTTGACACTCTTCCGAATTCCCACTTTTCATGAAATGCTCTCGAGTGATGGCTGTGTCTAACATCAATAATAAACAAACATGAGCTGTTGATATTTTTTGCTCCTCATTGTGACCCAGGGCCATTTTATCTCCTTCAAATATTTATAGGTTTGAATATTCATTATTGATTCATACTTCCTCTGTCCCTCAGTGTTGCAGTCATATACTCTCTGGTGACACACATTCAATTCCTGTAGATGCTTCTTAACTTGTGACTTAGTATAAATTCGATCAGTCTCCTAAAATAACTTTTATAAATTACAATACACATAGGCAATTGTTCCAGTGTCCTGGTTTCTGTGTTCTTTGGTCTGAATTATCCAAGATGCTTTGAATCATTATGTCCTCTCAGGATATAATTTGATGATCTTAAATAACCATAATCTTAAGCCACTATATCTACGATTCCAATTTATTATTTATAAATTTCAACAGTTTGTTTATATAGATATATTTTATTTTTTATTTAGTGTGTGTGTGTGTGTGTGTGTGTGTGTGTGTGTGTGTATTTACATGCTATGTGCTTGCAGGTATCTGTGAAGACCAAAAAATTGCCTGGAGATGAATTATAGGCAGATGTGAGAAGTTTGACACAGAGGCTGGGAAGTGATCTCAGGTCCTTTAGAAGAGCATAAATCACTTATCCACTCAGTCATTTCTCCAGTCCTCAACAATTTCTTGATCCAGATTTTTAACTACTGATCCTGTTGCAAGTTTATTGTCCTTTCTTTCCCTCTTTACTGTAATTTCTCTCTCCTCTCTCTTTCCTCATTCCTTCTCTTGTTTTTATTCTTCATTCTCCTGTACTCATGTAATTAACATAATCAGAAAAACATAGATTTATACTGAGTGATTTGTTTACGTTAGTGGTCATTAACTGTGAGTAGTCATCACTGGCTGCCATGTTATAACACTTTTTCTTTTCCCTTTTAAGATCTATCATTTATTTTTCTGTCACTGCTAAGAACTTCGCTGTTCACCTGAATATTAAATATAAAGCAATCGGAAGAAAGTATTCTCTCCATCACATCTATCTCCTTAGGTAGCACTGTGGTCATATCTTCTGTATTCTTAGAACAGAAGACTGATGTGCTCCTTACTAAAGTAGATATCTGTGACTGATCACCTCCCCCTTATTAACTACTAGAGAAAACAGCACGGGAACATATATTTACAAAGACAAACATGTCCAAGGGATGTCTTCTTTTGTTTGAGAATGATTTCATGTCGTCCATGCTTGTAAGTAGCTGAGGATGACCTTGAACTCCTGTTTCTCCTGCCTCAACCTTGAAGTTCTAGGATTACCCGTAAACGTCACTGGACACAGGCAAAGCAAGACTTTAAATGAAAACAGCAGTATCAGGTTTAAGATTTGAATGAGTCAACAACAAGAAATATATTCTACGTAGAATACAGTAAATTTGAAGGTGTTTTATTCATCCACTTGATTTTAGTTATCATTGATGTTAATTGTGTTGTTTACTAATATATCCATCCAGTCAATTATTTATTAATTGATCCTTTACTGATCCATTTCTCTATGCCAGTTCTTTCACTATGATCCTAATCCAATTCTGTGGCTAAAACATTGATGGAAACAGACATATTAAAGTGTTATGTAGGTCAATAAATACTTTGGGGAAATATAAGGAATATGATAAGATATGTTAAAAATTAAGGGCTATAGTTTTATAAAAGGTATGATCAGGGAAAGCCTTTCTATAGGAAAAATGAAATCAATTAAATATCAATAGTTTGCTCATATTTAGTCAATGACTATTATAGACCAATTCCTATGTCAAGAAATATATACAAATTCAGAATAATTCAATACAAGTGCTTGAACTTTTGGTTCCATTTTAACTTCTATTCCTGGCTATGCTAAGCTTTAAGTTATAACATTTCAAAATTAAAAATGATCGGGTTTGTCTTTAACTGGGCCTAGTTGATCTCTTCGTTCCCCACATTAACGTCATTGGTTTCCCCACAGGCAGCTAGGGAGTAGGAGTTACTTTCGCTGTTTTACAAATGAAATGAGAGGGCAGCCTTAGAAATATGACTAGTCACAATTATGAAATGAGTAAGCAGCAAAATCAGGACTCAATAAAGAAACTATGACTCAGTGGCCAAACTTGCCTCACCACGCACACAGCTGCCTCCCTGCGTATGAGAACTGAGAACCTTGCCAGAATGAGCCCGAGAAGTCTTATACTGAATGAGCAGGCAGTGGAGCTGTGTACTGGAAAGCAGTCTGCTAACATAAGCAGAGCATGGCCTTGTTAATAGAGGGAACATGAAGAAAGAAATTTATTTTTTGCTTATGGAGGAGCAGCCCACACCATTTTCTATCTTTAGTTTACAGAAATTGAAGGATAAATAAATAAGTAGACACAGTGGACAACTTCTGTCAGGCCTTATACTACACAGAAAAATACCCAATAAACTAATAAACTGTTGTTGAATCTCTGAACATTTTGTAGCATTGTTGGGGGTAATTTTTCATAATGATCCTTTATACCTTGTATCTCCTGAAAAATGAAAATTTAATAAACCATTACTTTCTTTGCAAATTTAGTAGTTTACTTTGTATTTAAATCTATTTCCATTCTACCCTTGTTTTTGAAAATTAATGTTTTTACATATTGGAAAATAATTATTAATTATGTTGTCCTATTTCTTTAAAAAAACAATAATACCTAATTTCTTTTTCTTGTCATCATTCATATCTTAAACAACCCAAATAGAAGCCATCATAAATTAATAAAACAAAATATACTCTCAAATTTAATATTAAAAATGACTATATAATATATCCAGCATTAAATGCATAATACAAATTTTATTACACTTACATTTCATCAGGTCACCATTTAGTATGTTTTTCTTTCGTTGATTTAGTAATTCATGACTCTCTATTGCTTGTATTAGAACAAAGTGTTTTGTTTCACTATCAAGTGTAATTTACTCCCTATGACTAGCATACTGAGAGGATGGGCTTACAAAATAATGGGACAAATTTGTTACAGTAATATCACTTCTTCAAACTATTGGTTGAAATAAAATCAAAGATCATATAGAATATAGAATTAACTTAAAGTTAATTCTAGTAGCTTATCAACTTCACAACTTTACTTAGCAAAATTATGCATGTAGGCACGCAAGGATGTTATTGCATATATATGTGGATCTAAAAGGGCATTTGTTTTCAGAACAGCCGAAGTGTGGTTATGAACTACAGGGATTTGCTTGCAGATACATAATCTATAGTGATATGTGTTCCTATTGAATTTGACTATAAGATCAAGAAGTATTTCTTCCCAGTTTGAATTATAGGCCTTAAATAATAAACAATAGAATGGCTTGAATTAATTGATGGAAAGTACCATAGTGGGTAAGTACAATATATATATAAACACTGAAAAATGGATTATCTAATCCAGTCTGGCTAATGAAATTGATCTTTGGTTGAGATTCTCGGGAGAAACTAGCCTTAGAAGGTCATATATGCTTGGAACTGTATTTCAGTAAGAAATTTTTGGAGACGTCTATGTATCCATGCCTGTCTGTCTATCATCTATCACTATCTATCTATCTATCTATCTATCTATCTATCTATCTATCTATCTATCTATCTATCTATCTGTCTATGCACAAGTAGCTTCATGTGATTCAAAGGATTCTGGCCACAACCAAATACACTGAATAAAACTGAGGAATTCAATTAATGTATCTCTTTCAGTCTGGGGTTTATTTCTAGATGTGCTCATGATGAGTGTTTAAATAGAACTTGTCCTTATCAGGTGGTTATGATTGTAGGAAGGCCACAATAATAAGCATTCTGTGGTCTCAGCTAACGTCTTCAGGAAAGGGCCAGGACAGCTTTGACACCCAGGGCAACAAAAGGAGAGAGTGGAAGCACAAGAGTTTTGCAATGTTTCTGCCTGTCATCAGCTATATAATTACTGTGGAGTCAGAAAGGGATAATGATGTTCCTATACACACCTAGGAGAATGTCTAGGGATACCATACACCCAATGCTGCTAGTTCATACTCAGTTCCTTGAGTTCAGACAGAGATTATTCCAATCCTCAGTAGATCCTTTTCCTAGTAACTTGATAATTTGCGGGTGCAGAAAATTTAAAACTATAGAATTACCTCATTCTTTCCTGAATCCACTTAACTGAGCAGTTTCCATACATTTGACTCAAACCTTCAGCTCATGCATTTTAGCTGAAGTTTCACTTACCCCTTTAGCAGTTGGAAGTCTGTTTGTACAATAGAAACCAAGTGTAAACCTCAGGTATATTAAGCAAGAAAGACTGCTACCAGTCTCCAAATAGTGAAGTGGAGAATATTTATTCCACTTTTACATTTCTTCCTTTGATATGACATGGGAAGGAGGCAAAAGGAACCATGAAAACTTGTTATTAACTCAACTATTTAAGTATGACCCAGGTATTCTGGAAATCATCTGGATTCTAACAAGAGTAAAAGCAAATAGAACAAAGGGCGGAAACTGCTTGATCAAGAAGGCTCCTGGGTCATTGTCACATAGGCTCCAGTGATTTCCTAAAGTCTGGAAAATCAGCAAGAACCACAGTGTTCTCAAAGCCCCCAATAAACATTTACTGACTTTTTGTATGGGTAACTTTTTATAATACCGAATGCAGTGCACACAGATAAGTCCATCACCACAACCCCTATGAATTTTTCACAACCAGGTTTAAGGTCACAAAGAGCCACTTCAGAGAAGGACTGGAGGATTTTTTAATGAGGTGGAATAATTTTGGACTAGCATACAGAAGCAGGTGTGGTGTGTGACTCATGTTTTCTTACCTGCAAAGAGGTAGCTAGAACAGTTCAAGAGTTCTTAATACACGAGAGGATATTATCAACCTGCCTCCCGCTTCAAGAAACAAACAATCCTCTTTTTCTGCGGCAGCTGCTGCTGCAGGGAAGGAGCCTATCTCAAAATCTGATGAAGCAACCTATGAAAACTAGAGGGTTGGGCTTTTTTTTTTCAGACCTGAGTGAAGTGATATCCTGTTGCTTACAGCTGAGAGGCAGGTCAGTCAGGTTCTCAGTTGCTTTATTACACAAGGAGGATACTACCAGCCAGTCAGCCGACCCCACCTAATTTTGTTTCTCTCGCATCTGCCTGTGTCCTGTTCAGTGCCACACGGTCACACTTAACCCACCTGCTCTTTCAAGCACTGAGGACTCATTCCACCCAGGCCAACTTGATATTTTTTTTTCCCCGTCTGTAAACACCTGTTACTTCTGAAGGTAAGTGTGAGCCTCTTGAGATTCCTTTTCTTCTGCGGTCTCTCTGTAACTTTCTCTCTCTCTCTCTCTCTCTCTCTCTCTCTCTCTCTCTCTCTCTCTCCCTCCCTCCCTCCCTCCCTCCCTCCCACCTCTCTTTCTTTTATCCTAGAGAATCACAGACTCAACCTTTGACAGAACAATCAAGCAAGTAGTTACAGAGATTCTGGTATGAACAGGCCATTGTTTCGCTGGCTAATTAACTTCTAAGTAGACATTTTGCACTGTTAAATGAGTTAATTTTAGGAAGGATTGCCAAAGTTGCTAACTTACTAAACCAGTGAAAGAGTTCAATGAAAATATTATTTTAAATGTGTGTCTCAAATACAGGGTTTGTCAAGTCTCAGCAAGCTATCAAAATGTTTAAAGTGGAGCTGGCAGCAGGAACACAAATTGAAGAGCTTAAAAGTATGCATCTAGGCTTAAAGTTTATTTTTAAGTATAATGCTTTTTAAATTTTTTTGGAAAAAATATTTTTACCTGCCTTAAATTACAAGCTTCTATTCATTTTTTTCAACAGTGTTCTTAACTAAAAAGTTGAAAACTGTACATTTCGTTATGTCATCTAGCATGCTAAGTACACACGTCTGGCATTCCCAGAAATTTTAGAAGGCTAAGTCACTCAGAGAAGACCTCCTGTGGAATGGGACTTACGTAGGGTTTGAAAAAGTTATTTTCAGCTTGTGGTCCTTTGAGCCCCCTTTTTTAAAAAGATGATTTTCTGTTGACCTACTTTCTCTTTGATCCATAGAAGCTGTTTCTAAAGACAGTGGAATGTGATAGAGTTCTATTCTCTCATGCTTGGGAATTCGGATTCAGAACATATTTTTGGAGACACATTCTTTTTAAGCTTTGTAGTCATCCATCTATTTTTTTCACAGTCATGAAATTCATGACTGGACTCCCAAGTTAGCAAGCAAGAGTCATTATCTTCTTTTTTGATATTTATGTATATCTAAGTCTTTTAGTAGAGTGACAGCAAAATCTTGGAGAATTTCTTTCAAGAAAAAAAGTTGTTCATTCATTCATTCATTCTTCCTTCTTCCTCAAATAAAAGTGAAACAACAGTTATAATGAATGCTCTCACGTACAAGTAGAATTTTTGAAAGACCATGCTTCTAAACCTTTATATAGTAAGAGTTTTAGAACATAATTTCTTATTAATGTGGCTTTAGAGAACAGATTTAATATTAGCCAAAATAGCAAAGGTTACTTACAACAACTTCCAAGTATTCAAGTTCTAACTGGAATATTACCTACACGGCTGACCGAAGTTTTTAGAACAAAACGAAACAATATAAATAAGCCCATTTTCCCTGAAAAGTTAAGGTCTGTGACCAGAAACAATGAAAAGCAATAGGGCAAAGTGGGATGGTCTATACCCTCAGGTATTCACCATAGGGACAAAACGTATGGTATCTTCTGAACACCTCAACTATGCTATTATTTAAAACTTTTCTGGTTGAGTTGAGAATGAATTCCATACTTTCTCTTGCACTCATTTACAGCCAGACACAGCCAGGATACCTCCTTATTCTTAAAGCTTGGCATAAATTGTATGACTCAGGTTTAAAGGGGAGGCTTGGCAGAATAATGGCATTATACAATTAAGAGCTATCCAAATGAAACACAGCAGGAGGGTTTGCCTCCATGAATATGTTTGTCTCCTCTCCAGGTATTTCCAACCTCTCCATGGAGATGTAACAATAGGAAGCCACCTTTCAGGGTAAACACCAAAGAAAGGGAATAAGCCAGGCTTTGTTCTCCCTGGGGAATAATGTTTAAAAATTGAAATTAAATTTTAAGTGTTGTTAAATACAAAGAGCAGTAAAAATTCAGTTTCTAGGCATTTAAAATCTGTACTCCTGGCATAGAGATTGGCTCAAAATCCTTTTCTCTTTCTGTTCCACATATGACAATTCTAACCTTAGTTTTTAAAGTTTATGATAATGACACGTATGTTTCTGATACATACACCTCCTAAATTTCTGTAGATATTAGGATCCCAGTATTACTCCCACCCATGTGCAACAAAAGACAAAAAAAAACCCCACAAAAACATGGGGGGTAATATGCAACTTATTTTTTTTCTCTCTCTGAACATTTCATCTTTCATTTTATCACTGTCTTCCCACTCCATAGTACATCTGGCTGGTGGATGAACTTAGGCAAACTCAAGCACGCCATTTATAACCCAACATACTTAATTTCATTTTAATATATTATATGAATATTTCACATCATCTAAATGTGTTGAACTTATAGTTGGGAAGAGGTACAAAGGAAAAATGAAAAGGGAAAAATCAAAAGTTGATCCACTGTCTTCTGTAGGTTTTACACTGTCCTGATCATTAGTGCTTACTGTTCACAGTGTACACTGTTTAATTCAGCAAGGTCCAACTTAACCTGAGTCACATTGCCCTTGCTTCTGCAAACTGTCAGAGCTAGCATCCTGAATACTCGATGATTAGATTTTGGGCTTCTTCTATTATTTTGAGATGAGAGATACCGAAGATATGTTATGTGGTTACCCTAGAAGCCAGGGAGGAGAGGCAAATTTATCTCCTTACACAAATGTCAGACTTGCAGGCCTAAATCAGTCTTTGCAATACCATGGCTACAGCCAGATTCATTTCTCAATTAACATTACCTTATATTCAGATATATTATCTGTTTCTCTCTTCCCTCATTTTAAAACCTTTTCTCAGGAGGTTAAGTTATAGGTAGTAACAGTTCTTTGGCTTATTTGGGGTATTGATACCCAAGGTTTTCAGGTTACACTCAAAAGTGAGGTGAAGGAATGAGAGATGCCCAGGGTGGTTCAATGTTACAGGCAAGGTGAACCGGGCAAAATAAAGCTCACTTTGTTGGCAGGTGATATGAGGATTCTTGTTACAGGAAGGGAGTAAAAGCTCCAGGCTCACATAAAACTGAAAGCAAATTAGAACTACTAAGGACCCTTAACCTGCCTCTGTTGACCATATTTTTAGGAGATGAAATGAGGAAAATGCCTAAATACAGAGAATGTAAACCAAGTGGTGTAATAACGATAAAAAGAGTTGCCAAATTCAGTGCCTAAAGTAGAGCACAGGCGGCAGATGCAAAAAGAGATAACTATGTGTGCTGTGATCTGTACAGATTTCACTGGATTAAAAATAGCTCTGAAATGTAGATGTAGCTACACTAAGCTAAGCTGCATTTTAAATGTACCTACTACACAAGGCATTCATTGAATGGAACACTGACCAGCTGTAAGTCTAGGAAAAATGCACTGAGGTTTGTTTGTTTTTTTTTTCATGTGGATCATACAAGAAACCATACATAAAGTTGTTGGAGTTACTTTTATGTTAAGATAAAAGTATACTCATCATGTTTGAGAAGCACTTAAGCTAGGTGGACCTGTGTCTACAGAGTATGGTTGACCCTACAACTCGTTGATTGTATGTCCATCCATGCATTTAAACAAGGGCAAATTGAACAGTCCAGAAGAAAGGCTTGCACTGAACATGGGCGTTGTTTTCATGTTATTCTTTCTTAAACTTGCTAACATTTCCACTAGTCATCTAGCATTTACATTGTGCCAGGTATTCTAAGTATTTTAGAAGCATTTGAAGTATATAAGGGGATGGGACTAGGTAATATGTCAGCACTTAAGCCACACTACATAAAAGGCTTTACCAGCCAAGGATTTTCATGTTCTTGGGAGACTCTGAATTCAGTTCCCTCCAGTTTTTGAGCAACAACACTGCACATTAACTCGTGTATGCCAAGATTTAATCAATCCCTTAATTTGATTCACTCGTGTGAGTCTTTGAACACTTTGTTGACATCTATATTCCTCCACTAATATTTAGTTATAAATTATTTACTGGTGTGGGAGAATTGTCTGTATTCTGTCAGTTATGTTATAAATAAACGCTGATTGGCCAGGCAAGAAGTATAGGTGGGAAAACCAGACAGGAAGTAGAAATGATGTAATGAGAACAGGAGAATTCTGGGAAGGAGGAAGTTGATCTTTCCCATTCCTGCCCAGACCACCAAAGCAGCAGGATGTGATCTGCCCCACTGAAAAAAGGTACTGAGCCACATGGCTAACATAGATCAGAAAGATGAGTAAATCAAGAAGTGAGAATTACCCTGTGAGAGGCTAGAGCTAGTGGGCCAATCAGCTTATAATTTATGGAGACCTATGTGTGATTTTCTTTGGGGCTAAACAGTTGTGGGGTACAGGGTGGGACAGAAACCCAAACCAGCAGGCCTGACCCTCCATGTTACAATTTACAGTTCCAAATCTTGTTCTGCATGATTGTCTGTAAGAATTCAACGGGAAAATGTATAAAGTTTCTGATATAGTAAGTGTATAATTAATAACACAATTTTCTGATTATGCTAACAATTTTAAGACTTAAACCACCCATATTGTGGAAATAAAATATAAGGAAATGGAATTACCACAAACATAAATACTTCTGTAATTCCTGTCTGGAAACAGTATGAGGATTATATATAAGGACACTTAAGTGAGCAGAGAAAAATGTATAGCTGAATAAAAATTAAAAAAGTATCCTTTTCCACATATATACTTCTACAGTCTCTTGTCTCTTATCTTAACAGAGTTGTGCCTGTTTTGAACTTTTTTCTGCAGGATTACACAATATGATTGGATTTTTAGGCCTTGCATTATGTTGATAATAATCATCCATATTGTTGCATAAAACCATAAGATACTATTTTTCACCATATGAATATGCTAGGATTTGGTGTTCCGTCTATTACTGGTGGATTTTTAGCCAGACACTCATAAGTAATGTGCCTGTGAATATCCCCGTGTGCCTATCTGCTTTATATTTTAAGAAGACTTTTCTTAAGTGATTAGAATATGGATGGAAGATGTTATATCCCAGTGAAACCTTTGGAATGCAAAACCTCAGGCTGATTTCTAAGCTTTTGATGAAGATATCAGAATATAATACAGATGTCTTTAACTTGCAACAGAGTGTAAGGTGAGTGTAGTGAATATATCCAAATTATAATCAGAGCATTATGGAGAGTTTCTAAACTCTATTTAAAAGAAATCAGCAATGTTCTGATGAAAATCCAGTGAAAGTCTTTGCAAAACTGCAGGCAAGGGGCTGAAGAGATAGCTCAGGGTTACGATCACTAGCTGCTCTTCCAGTAAATCTAGGCTTTATTATCAGAACCCACATGGCAACTCATAATTGTCTGTAACTCCAATCCCATCATACCTGATGCCTTCTTTTGACATCTACGGGTTTCTGACACACATGTGGTAAACATACATACATTCAGGCAAACCCTCATGCATATAAAATAAAAATAAATCTTAAAAACTTGAAGGCAACATAGAATCTAAAATTTAACAACTGAATTTTCTCTGTTTTTTTTTTTATTCTGAGTCAAGAAGGAATCTTTTAGTAGAAAATAAAACCCAAATTTAATAGCATCAAATCAGTTCTCAGACTTTACTGTTTGAAGAGATTGCTTGACATGGAGTCTCACATATTCTATGCTGACCTCAAACTATGTAGCTGAGAATTACCTTATGCCTCTGGTCCTGTATTTCCTCCACATTCCTCCCTACTTCTGGGAATACAGGCATGCCCCAGCTTTCCAGGTTTGTGCAATGCAGAGACAGAATGTTTAACTTTTTACATGCTAGGCAAGCACTTTAGCGACTAAGAAATATTCTCAGCTCCAGGCTATCGTTTTTTTTTAAGTATAAAAATTGACTTAAACATACTTTATCTTTTAGTGTTTTGATTTCCTCTTTTTATTAGTTTCTATTACTAGTCACTCTGAGCCTCAGTTTCCTCATCTATATAAAAAACATAACACAAGCTATTCTCGTCTTAGGATATCACTGTATAAAGTGTAAAGATATTGCAAACTTTGTAATCCCTAAGACTCTATAGCAGTGGCTGTCAAGCTTTCTAATGCTGAGACCCTTTAATGCAATTCCTCGTATTGTAGGGACCGCCAACCATGCAGTTATTTTTGTTCCTATTTCAAAACTGTAATTTTGCTACTGTTATGAATTATAATGTAAATATCTGTGTTTGGGGATGGTCTTAGGCCACATTAAGAAAGGGTCATTTGACCCCCAAAGGACTTGTGACCCAAACTGCTGCACTACAGAGAGTGTGATTTGGTTGATGCCAAATAGAAGTTGATTTATTAAGTGCTGGCTTTAGGCCAGATACTGTTCTAAGTATTTCTTCCTATACTATTTGATTTAGTTTTAATACAATATTGCAAAACAGTTCAGTTCCTTTGAAAATAATATATTAACAATTTATGATAATGATAATTCTATAGGTTATTTATGACAGAAACCAGAATTTTCATATATACCTTTTCAATTTTTCCCTTATCACCTATTTCAGTCATAAGGAACTTCTGTATTAAGCAGAATTGTGTGCTTGGTTTAGTGAGGTCACCTTCATGGTTTTATTACCTAACAGTTCTATAATCTAACTAGGTCAAATACCTAGGTATTTTACATTAAATACCCTCAACAATATCCTTCATTTATTATAACACAGATGTTATTTCCACTTCAATTAAATAAGTAAATATGTATAAAATGTATTCAAGAGAGCTTTGCAAAGACTTCCTTCATAGATCTGAGAATGGGGCATTTAGTGTCTGATCAGTGGAGTAATTTTTACACTTAGCATTCAGAATAATATCTCCACAAAGAACACACTTTTTGTAGTTTGAAGAAATCAAACAGCTCTGTATGCCCTATATTTACAACATAAAAGAAGTTATTTCACAGCCTGTGTATATGCACATATGTTTATAAATATATTTTCTAGTTGTTTCAAGCTCCGTGATCTTTGAAATAGTATCTAGCTTGATAATGCAGGGCTGGTGATTTTGTTTAGCTGTAGAGTGCCTGCCTAGCAATCACAAGGCCCCGGGTTTGGTCCTGAGCACTAGAAAAACAAGCAAAGACAAAAACAAAAACCAAAGTAACTAATTTGACAAGGCTGTTTCTTGGCATTTTCCTAAAAGGAAGTATTATATTGAAAATAGAATTTAGTGGCACTGTATTAAATCCACAATCTTTACCAAGCAAATTATTTAGAGTGAAAAATATATAATCATCTTAACATTATGTCTTGGGATATTTTCCTTTAGTAATGAAGATCCATAAAACTCGGAATGTTCTTAATAATTCAAATGACTATTGCTTTTTTCCAGATTCCTCATACTAAAACCAGTACCAAAAAAGACTGCAATGTTGACCTTAACCAAAATTGTGTTGATTTCAAGTCTATTCATTTGGTTACCATTTGCAAGGCCTGAGAAAAAGAATCCAGGAAGAAATGTAACTCAGTACACCACAGAAGATTTGAAAACAGCGGGAAACCAATCCATTCCTTTGGAAAGGACAAATGTGACTTCAGAGAAAGACAATAGTAATACCTCCAAACCCATGGTAACAGATGCCTCTGTTTTGGATTTACCCACGACCTATGAAACAATACATTCTACCAGTAACTGGCCAACAGCTAGCTCTACTGAGGACCCAAGACCCACCTCCACATATTCCATCCCTCCCTTGACTCATAGGTTTGTTTCCAAGTTGCCTTTGAACTCATCCACAGCAGATTTCTCAGCACATTCTGATCCTATGCATTCTGCACCATCAGAAAGTTTCACCTGGTCCCTGGACAATGACACCATGAACATTCCTGACAATATTTCCAGTACAGACAATATTCTCCCTCTGCCTCCGATGACTACACCTGTGACCCCTCTGACAGATGAACCTACTGAATGGCCTGCCACAGACAATGACAACTTCGCTAGTTTTACCATGTATCAAGAAAAAACAACTTTACAGCCTACCTTAAAATTCACCAATAATTCAAAATTTTTTTCCAATACATCAGACTCCCCAAAAGGTATATATAAGTGGATTTAATTTTTTTTGGCTATGTAAGACTGAATTTCTAGGGAAATAATATAACTTAAGTCCAAGGAGTGCAATTCTAGGGAAAGGCAGGCAATTACAGTGGTGTGAGTCATTCTTATCTGTGAGGAGTAAACAGTAGAAGTTGTGCAGTGGTTTTAGGACTTAATTGAGCACATGCTACTTTTTAGTAAGAGGGAGCATGAAGAGGGAGTGAAGCAAAAGGTTATGATGGTAAATGAACATGCTGCCTGAGACATTGGGTAACAATTTCCATTGTCTCTTTAGAGACAATCCGGACTTTCAGGAGTGTTCTATAAATGAGCTTTAAAATATACGCATGTGACCTTTGAAACACTGAACAAAATGACTACTTTTATCGATTATCTGACCCCACACAGTTACTATACAACAAAAATCAGAGCAGTGACAGTCCAAGAAATAGCTAGACAAACTTACCACAAGAAAAATATCCTTAACTTTTAGTTTAATATCTGATGAGAATTATATGAATATATTTTTGAATCACAACACTATTATATAAACATTTTTATAATTCCATTACAGACTGTGTCAAATTAAAAACATAAGTTAAGAAAGCTACCAGAAGCTGTATGATGTCAGAGGCTGTATGATATCAGAGACTTATGATGTCAGAGGCTACATAATGTCAGAGGCTGTATGAAGGGCTCATTAAGCTTAATTTCCTCCAGGGCAAGCTGTAAGTTCATAGGTTTAAAGTGATTTTATTGTTTTATAGTAAGGGCTTTTTTTAAATGAACCCAGTGCCTTCTGATGGATTTTCTTAGAGGTTAAATTAATTATAATCTATAAATGCATAATCAGATTGGCATTTGTAAATTGTTGTCAACATATGGGAACTATTTTAATGTCTAAAATCTAGGTTTTTAAAACTAATATGATGTGTGTACATATGCTTTTATTTTTTAAATTTATAGTTTTTCACTTTATAATTTTACACATCCCATCATTCTTGGACACTCTTGCAACAATTAGAGAGAATATTTAAAATGATTCTTTGTCTGTCTAAACTCGATAAATATATGTTGTAAATACTGATCACTGACCTATACCATAGCTCTTTTATCAGAATTGTTAGGTGTGTTTATTTTTATAGTAACACAGTAACACTTTTTTTGTGTGTTTCCAAATGAGCTGATTTTCTTAGGAGTGGAATTAAACAGTCTAAGAATAGCTTAATCTGCCTAATTAAAGAACTTCTCAAGACACTTAAAAGTGCATTTAGTGTCTAGAGAGAAGCAATACTTTAATGACTACTTAATTTTCAAGTCAAGTATTCCACAAAGGGTAGAATAGAGTACAATTTTAGTTCCTTGATCAGTTCCTTGATCTGAGCTGAGCTATGAACAGACATTGCAAGCATCTTGCTTTTGTCTTTTGTTTCATTTGCTTGGTTTGTACATATCTATTGCTTTTCCTTTTAGTATTTTCTTGGCATTTTGTGGGTGTATTATCTGTTAATCACTCACTTATTGTTTGATATATATATATATATGTAAATATATATAAAAATATATATAGTGATTACACGAAGTCAAAGTTTATTTTAATAATAAATTTCCTCATAGATTAAGGATTTGTAAAAAGTTTAATGAATATAGTATTAATTACTGAAATTAGATATTCTGTAAAATATGGCATTTCAGTACTGTTGGTGATAATAAATAATAAGATGATTATAAATCAAAAACTTGGAAGTATCTCAAAGAAAGTAAAAATGTAGATGTATAGTTTTATAATGAATTATGTTTTACCACTATACCACAAATACTGAGTATATGATAAAGTACACAGAGACCCAGTCACCATTGTCTAAATTTTAAGACATATCAAATATTTAATATATTGACTCTTCACATCTGTATTTTTGTTTGTTGAATAACTAATTTTCTACTGCTGGACTGTAATTTCTTTTTTTCTTCTAGAGTATAAAAATACAGGAATAGTATTCGGAGGCATTTTAGGGGCAATTTTGGGTGCATCCCTGCTTAGCCTTGTAGGCTACTTATTGTGTGGACAACGGAAGACAGATTCGTTTTCCCATCGGCGACTTTATGATGACAGAAATGAACCAGGTAAAAACTGTTTTCAGATCATCACCCACACACAGTGGTTTGAGTTAAGTGACAATATTACGTAGGAAAAAAGTCAGGGAGTTGGGTAACAGAAACAGACATGATTCATTTAAAGTCATCTCCTTCACCAAATAATAATTAATGATAATGATAGTAATAATACTAATAATAGTAATAATAATAATTTGCATTATCTTTTTGTAACATTCAAAAACACTTCAAATTTTTGCTCATTGTATCAAAACTGGTTTAAAGTAGTACTTCTAGAATTCAAATATATCACTGAAGACAGTGATAGGAAATACTAAAGATGTGGTTCTGAAATTTGCAGGTAAATGGAACTAGAAAGAAATCATCTTGAGTAAAGTATTCCAGACCCCGAAAAACAATTATGATGAGTTCCCTGATCAGCCAATCATAGAAAAATCCTCTTGCAGCATATGGGGACAAATAGAGAGTCATAGGCAGACACTATGCAGGGAGTGAGACATTTTGGAACACTCAGTCATAAGTGGGATGTCTCTTTCAAATCTTTCCCTCAAGGCTCAGGGAGCTCCACAGAAGAGGAGGGGAAAAGTTGTAAGAGCCAGAGGGGATAGAGGACCTCCCCAAACCAATGCCTTCTATATCAGCATGATCAGAACTCATATGAACTCATGAACTCACAGGTAGCATGCATATGGCCTGCATGGGTCTGCACTAGGCCCTGATTTTATGGCTTCCAATTTAGTACTTTAATGAGATTCCTGAGTGTGAGAACAAGTAGATCTCTCATTATTGTGTCTTATCTTAGGGTCTTTTCCTTCCATTTGTTTGTTTTGTCCAACTCCAATGTGTTAGTCTTTTAAAAAATATTTTATTTTATTATTATTCCTTAAGAATAAACCAAACAGTTCTATTCTAAAATTAATAATAATAATAATAATAATAATAATAGCAATAAAGAGGAGATAGAAATGTGGCCCTGAAACACAGTATTTGAAAGCTCCACATATACAGAAATAAAGACATTGTACCTTAATTAAGAACTTTCCCACTCATATAATGGTTTGGTTTTGGAAAAGCTAACCAGGTTCTATAGATAATTCAAAGGTTGAAGCACTTGCTGACTAAGCATAAAAACCTGATCTCAGATCCCAAAAACCCATGGAAACTTCTGATGAGAGAGTCTCCAATTTCAGCATTTGGAAGGTACTCTAATTGGCAAGATCTGCATTATCTGAGAGACCATGTCTCCATGTATAAGACAGAGATACTTTGAAGAAGACTCCTGAAACGGGCTTCAGTATTCATATGCATATATGTACATATGAAAACATGCATAAGTACACACCACACATATGCACACACACAGGAGATTAAAGGGTAGCAATAATATCTGTAATTAATATAAGTATATATGCTGAAAAAGCAGATTTTGATACATATTATTCAAACAAAAGATAAATGAGATTACTGCAAATGTTTGGCTCCTCTCTTTTATGCTCATGGGTAAGGTCTGTTTTGCTGCATGTACAAGGATTTCTACCACCAAAGCAAATAGTTACCTGCCTTTGATGAGTCTACTGGTGGAGTTCCATTAAATTCTCATGAGTTCAGTTCATCATTGATTTATTATACATATTCAAAATCAAGTCCATTAACTGGAAATTCAGGAGAAATCTGTTTTTTGGTTTCTACTAATCCATATGGAAAAAGGGGAAGTTGTTTCAAAGTTAAACAGGAGGATTTTTAAGTTTCCAAATTCCAAGCTTGTCTTATGTATATAATGTAAAATATTTATCCTGTTAATTGTTATGTTTTTACTAGTTGTGACTGATGCCTAGAAGAGCAAGTCAGCCATGAGACCTTTTTTGATCTCTTCCATACAGTTTAGGAAATCTCTTCAAAGACCGAGAGTTCCCAGGAGGCTTGTTTGTAAGCAGATGGCTTAATAAATAAGTATTATTACTTAAAAACTAATTAGATCACTTATCCAATTAGAAATTAGTCACAGTTTGCATTACTTTAAGATGCCCAGTACCAAGTTTTCTCTGAAAAATGTCCTCAAGGCATTAGGAAAAGCATTTCACTTTGCTAAAAATGAAACAAAACTCTCTTGAGTCATCTATCAGAGTATCTTGAGTGACTACTTGGATCTATCAGAACTGAAGGAAACATACTTTCATAGCTCTCTTTCTTCCTTTCACAAGGTTGACTATCAAGGTATTAAGATAGTAAATAATGATGTTTGTTAACTGTACTTACTTAGAAAACAATTTTTTCACCAGATATTGAAGCCACAAAATTCAATGTTGATTAGCCCCTTTTACCTTCCCCCCAGCCCACCCCTCTTTGATTCAGAGATGGTAAGTATAGCACATGGCTTTGGGGCATCTCCAAAGCCCTCCTCACATTAGCTAGACTGAGCAAGGT
Source organism: Microtus pennsylvanicus (assembly GCF_037038515.1). Lineage (NCBI taxonomy): Eukaryota > Metazoa > Chordata > Mammalia > Rodentia > Cricetidae > Microtus > Microtus pennsylvanicus. The sequence continues at coordinate 89,071,521 of NC_134580.1, forward strand.
ATCTCTCCAAAGAGAATGGCCTCCAGTTTTTAATTTTGTGCCCAGTTTAAAATTTCAGATATTCTGTTCTCTTTTAATAGAATTAAACCTGGCATGAAAAAAAATCTACTTATCTAACATTTCAAAAATAATGTCTGAGAAGCCCACATAGGCGACATATCTGCTCATCACCTAGAACAATTCCTGTAGTCTCGTAATGTAATCAGGTAGCAGAGCGTTCGTCATTCAGACTATTGCCATAAAGCTCTTCTGTTGATTTTGCTATTTTCTTTCAGTCCTGCGATTAGACAATGCACCAGAACCTTATGATGTCAATTTTGGAAATTCTAGTTACTACAACTCAGCTGTGAGTGATTCATCCATGCCAGAAGGCAGAGAAAGTATACAAGATGGCATTCCCATGGATGATATACCTCCACTTAGAACCTCAATGTAAAGAAAGCGAGGAGAAGAATGGCTGCAGAGGGCAAGAGTTCATCTTTATCTTGACCTTCTAATAAATCCATATTTCAAGAGGCTCTGCGTCATCACTGCGTGGCCATCTGCATAGAGAGAGCTGCACAATCAGGAGCTGTGCAGTGGAAACAGTGGATGAATCACCTAAAAGCTCTCTCTTCTTACAGTCTTCAGCGGGGCTGAAGCATGCGTTACATAATCATACTTTGTGTTTTGGTTTGTTTCTCTAGGAAACCTTTGTGGAATAAGGTAAAATTAATACACATCACCATGGTAGCACTGACTGGAAACTTAATAATAACCATTCTTCACACAAAATCTAGGGACCAAAACTACATTTTCTTCAAATATTTTGCGTTTAAACCAGAAATTGAAGTTAACTCTTCACTCCTCTTGTCTGTAATCTAGGACCACAAACCAAATAAGCATTTTCTTGGTGCATAATTTGAATGGTTATTTAATGTTTGTTTGTTTATTTCAAAGCCAGAAATATGATATGGTAGAGTTTCTGATCCTGAGGAATTAAGGCATTAAGAATGAAAGCATTGTTATCTTATAATACATTTCACTTTTATACAATAGCACACACATGGTCAATTCCTTTGGTTGACCAGTTGACAATGAATGCATTCATCTGGGCCAGCAAGCAAAATGATTCTAGCCAGGAAAGTGATAGCTTCCCCAAGCGTTCTTAAAGTCCTTAAAGCATTTCCAACTTGGATGAGTACACATCAGGTTTCAGTTAATTAGGCTTTTTAGATTCTCAATGAGAAACATGAGGAAAAGGCTAAAGAATATACTTACTCATAATTTCTCTGATTTTAACTTGCTAGCTAAGAATAGAAGTTGCAATATATTATACGTTTTTGTTCAGCCATATGTGAAACAATCCATCTTTCTATAGGTATGAAATACAGGGAAAAACAAGTAAAATCATCAAGCAAACTCATCACCACTTCTTGTATCAGTAAGAATGTAAGAGACTCAATTTTGACTTTAAGTGTGTTTTAGTTTGTCTTTGAAGGTCTAAGCCTCAGAGATTAGAGGATTAAATAAGAGTTAAATTCCCAAGGAGTGAATGTATGAAAAGGCCAAACAAAGCAAGCATCATCTTTCGAGATTTTATTGCTGAATCAATATTTGGGGTGAGTGTCACATGTGCACATCTGTGTATGTGTGTGTGCGACATGCGCTCGTGTACATATGTGTATGCAGCACAGAAATATTGGTAGAAAGTCCGCGTTGGAAAATGAATAATGAAAGAAAATACTTACCCCATATTGCCATAAAAATAGCAAAGAAGACTGTTCCTCCATTATCAAACAAATATGTTACCTTAATAGAAAAAATAGAAACATTAATCATACTAAAGACTGTACTAAAATAGAAGTTATTGCTTGCATTAGGTACTGTGATTTCTCTCCAGTTTCTACCACATTATATAATCTATTAATCTATTCATCTGCGATCTTCACTGGTCCTTCAATAGTTTATGCAATTTCCTCATGGGCAGAGATAAAGAAAGAGATGGTTTTTCTATTGTCTTCCCGCTCATTCCTTTGTACCCCTACCTTCATTCTAGCTTTGAAGTGTTTCTAGATCCTCACAGAAGCCTTTTTATACCACAGTCAAACAACTTAATACTGTGAAACATAAAATATTAGTGGGTAAGTTAAAACGTTACAAGTTTCCAGAATGGAGAAGTTACAAAAGACAGAAATCTGGTAGTAAGCAAGCTTCTTCAATTGAATGCTGCCATGGTACGATTCCTGATCTTTCATGTCCTTCAAAATGTGCCATGGGTCCAGTAGTGATTTATTTCATGTAAAGAGTTTCATAGTAAGTTGTTTTAAGAAGTTTTTTCATAAATCATCAAGCACATTTTTAAACAGTTGTTACCTGATAGAAAGCTTGATAAAGGATGTAAAGCTATTCAATGTTAAAGAATATAATTTTCAGGACTGTAAGGATTAGTTGATTTTAATAAATTTCAGATTTAATAAAATCTGTTTTACTGATACTTCTTTTAATATGCACAACACTTTGCCCAGAAATTAGTTAATGTAAACACTTGGTATGTACATAAATACCCCAGAAACAACAGCAGTCCTCTGAATACCCATGGGGTTTTGTTGCGAAGAGTTGAGAAATTCAGACTGTGCTAAGCCCTGTTTGCTTCTGTCACAATAAGAGATTAACAATAGTAGCAGAAGGTAGTAGGGGGGAGCAAATACAACAACACACAGTAGATCACATGTGAACGTGGACCTGCAAAAAAACTTAATACTACTATGCTCACTGTTCTTGTGGAAATGGTGTGAGATGGTATGTCTACATGTTCAGATGAAGTGAGGCGAGTGAAGGAGACACTCAAGCTGCATGAAGCAACCATGCAAGCAAGAGTCACAAGTGCTCTGATACTGGGAATATAGATCTCTTAGCCAAGGGCTTCTCTATAGCTAGGAGATGGGTAGGGTTTATTAACAGATACGAAAAGAGATGATTCATGTGTCCGGTAAGATAGAATTGAATGGAGTAAGAAACCTATAAATAATACTGGATTTTTAATATTTAATTTGAAATTAATATTTTATTTAGTATTTTCAATGTTCAATTTACCACAGTTAAATATACTCACAGAAAATGAAGCTGCTAATAAGGAAGGCTAATATATAGAGGAAAATGTTACCCAAAGGGACTGAGGCAAATTCTCAGTTTAATGACATTCTTAAAATGAAAGTTGGGATAGAATGACGTTCCCCTTATTCAGTCTAAAGTCAAGTGCATTCCTAATGAAGACATCACAATAATACTAATGTGTATTTCAATTGTAGCCTTTTAAAAACATGTGAATGATGCTTAGCTCAGCGAAAGAGAGCTTGCCTAAAATTCATAGGAAAGTCCAGGGTTGTATCTGCAGCTTAGCACAGAGAAGCAACAACCAAGATAGGCCTTAAGGATTTGTATATCCTTTGTGGTTCTAAAATCTTATTTTACGTAAGGCTGGATGTTTCTAAAAATACTATGTGTCACTTTTTATAATAATCATTATGGACAGCAGAGACACGGATCATAGAAAAATTTTCACACAGAGCTCATAAAATTACACCCAGCAGGGGAACCCAGCCTGTTTGTTTCCAGGGCACCCAGCAGAGAGACCTGAGCTGTCTTAGGAGTTGAACAGCTGTCAGTTTCCTCTTTTAAATGGACAAGAACAGCTTCTCAGAGAGCTACAGAGACTTTACATATGAGGACTTAAAGGTCACCAAGAAATCAGGGTTTCCCCCTGCTTCAGAAACAGCTGTGCTTTTAGATAACTAGAAGTATAAGGCCACAGTTAGCACCACCACCACCACCAAAAACAACAACAAAGCATGGCTTTTGGGTGCAATTGTTCATAGTTTATGTAGCATTCACTTTTAAAGTGATTTCCATTATCTTTTAAAAAGTTCACTAATAAACCTTTTTAGGCCTGTTTGAGCTCAAACGTATATATTACCAGTTTATAAACACATTAGTCAATTATTGTGGGTATATGTAATATTCATAGAATGTATATTTTAATTGTGGATTATATACAAGTAACAAGAGATAAAACTAAATGAGAACCAGGGAAGATTTCAAAATGTTCAGGAGTGTCATGTCAAAATAATTTTGTTAGTTTTACATCTACATTTTACATGTGTACACATGAAATGTATATTGATAATCACAGAGGTAAGCAATTAGCCTGTGTCTATAAAGCAGTACTAATTACTTTATGGTACTGACAAAAAAAAACCTGCTGAGTTAAAATACAGAATACTGAGAGAGGGTTGACTGAACACATTGAGGACGGTTCAAGATTATCTAAGGTAATTGGAAGGAAACATATGAGCTTTGACCTTTCTAACAGAAAAGAACATTTACTACTTCAAAGAAAACATCAGTCGAAATTTTTAAAAACTACTTCAAGAAGCACAACAATGGAGTCTTGCTCTTCTTAAGAACACATTTTCAAAGTCTTGTTTTATTTGAAAATAGTTTGCTTTTAAGGCTAAAGAGATGTATGAACAACCATTTAATTTTAAATCGTGGTTGTGCAGAGGGTAATATAAGAAGGGAGGTTGTATTCGCTTAACAGTACAAATTCTGATAGTTGATATTTGGTTTAACCTTGGAAATTGAGCATGGCTAGGATAATTTAAGGACATCTCCTTCCTATGAGATTGGAAACCTGAGTTTGTGTTTCCTCTGCTATGGCTATTGTATCTCCTCTTACACTTCTTAGAAGGTTTGGAACAGCATGATGTCCGGATAGTGGCACCTTAACAGAATCTCATCTACAGTAAATGGGTTAATTTCAGATGGAAGAAGTAGCTTAGAATATACCTGAGACATTGACCAAACAGTGTTTTAATTAATATAATATTTTGTGTGATTTTTTGAGTCTGGGTGCCTGGAAAACTAAAGCGCAGTCTCTGTTTACAAATGAACTGAAATAAAACTCTTCTTAGATAGGTGTCTTGCCTCAGGCAACTCTGCAATAAGAAAAACTGAAATAATACAAAAGTTAACAATAAAGCTGTCATATAACTTGACCATTCTATTATAGATATTGACCAAAGAGAAATAACAATTGTCAGTCAGAAAACTGAAAAATCAGTACTTTAAGAAGCTATACGTATAATGGAAAATGCCTTAATATATAAACAAATAGCGAACATCAATATAGGGAAAATGAAATAGTATTCAGCAGTAATGAGAATGTTCTGTTGATAAATGCCACATTGTAAAATGAATTTGTAACTGTTACAGTGTACAAGAGAAACCATAAAAAAAATCATACCACTTAACTCCATACACATAAAAGTCAAGAAACATGCATATTTATCAGGAATGTCACATTGCAATTGTTTACCTAAACAGAAGAGCCTGGGGAGAGTGTATGTGGATGAGCCAGGGAAGGTTGAGAGGGTAAGAGGGCATGCAGGAGTTTGGGAGGTGTTCATTATTTTCACTGTGGTGATAGGTTTCCCAGGTACATACGCTTTAACAAAATGTGCTGATTTTTACTTTTCAATGGTTCTAGTTAAATTTACTACATATTAATTATCCTCTAATGAAACTGTTCTGAAAATCAAACCTGTAAAAACTGGTGTTCTTTACATTTCTATGAAAATTTGTTCACCTAGAAACTTTGAGAATGTGATGACATCTAAATTCTAACCTAAAGATTCTCATTTAATGGCTCTGGGATGAGGCTTGCTCTTCAGGAGTTTAAAAATCCTTCAGGTAATTTTGAAAGACAGCAATATGGGACTTTCGGAAATGACATTTCATTCCCTCTGTGCAATAGAAGTATTGCAACCTAATAAATTCATGAAAGATACAAATTGAATCATTGCCATGGAAGTAATTATCCTCATAAAATGAAGCAGATATAATGTCAAGTGGAGGTTAAATCTAACGTGCCAGTTATCAGTTTTAACAACCCAAGAAGAAAAAGATATTAAAATAAAATATATTCTCTTTGTAATTGCAACAGATTAATTTTTTTCAGTTGTCAGTGACACTAATGACTGTTGAAAATTTTGGAGACAATTTTCACAGTAAAAACTATTTACTGGAGAGCTTTTTACTATCTAATTCATAGAGAAACTGGAGCTCAGAGTAGAGGCTACACAGGCCCACACTCACCTTGGCATAGATACAACTGTCGTTGAGTCTCTGTAATGAGCAATTCTTGTCACAAAGAGGGCACATGAAGACTTCAGTGGCTTTGCAAATTTCTTGGCTTGAAAAATCAAAGGAAAAAAGTGTGAATCTCGATCTTACCCCCTGCAAAATACACTACTGGGAGCAACAATGCAGAGAGGAGCAAGGAAGAGATAGAAAACTATCAGGATAGAGTTAGATGATGGCTTCCATGTAAATATTTTATGATACTTGTGACAGAAAGGTTCTTGCTTATTTATTTAATTTTAGAAAACTCCAACAAATAATATAATAACAATTGGTCATATATCAACTTGTATAATATGTTATTTTTAAATAAAGCCCTTTAAAGCCTTTTTGATCCATGATCTCTCATGGCATATGGAATTACTTTAGGTGGTAATCTCTGGAGTATTTTCCAACCTCATCATTTTAGAATGGACTAATCTAGAGCCATACCTGATTGTTCTGAATTCTCAAAAATAGTGATCTGATAATTCATAACATACATTTCAGCACATAATCTTATTCTGAATGTTCTCTAAAAATTAAAGGTGTGTGTGTGTGTGTGTGTAGAGAGAGAGAGAGAGAAAGAGAGAGAACATTTTCTTGACAACTCTGTCATGAGAGCATAATATTGTCTCCACGTAAATGTATTTTCAATGAGGATTTAACTTTTTGAATGTATTATTTCCATTTTATGCACACTGCTGACAAATATTCCAGTGTATATTATAGATAACTTTGTAATAGAGTAGATAATCATTAGCAATTTCCTAAAAGCTTTGCTTACTTAGTGTTCTCAACAAACTCATTGTAGAATGGTGTGTACTTTTATCTGCCATCCATAGTTATTCTTTCCTTTGGGTTACCCTATTAAAGTGTTTTTAAATAAATCTTCTTCCAAATGTTGAAAAGAACTTAAAGACTTTAGAATACATGTTTTGAAATGCAGCTGTTAATTTAAATTTAATTGGTAAAGTTTGCACCAAGATTTGTTGTTTCTAAAAAAACTGTATTGACGACCCTATAAAGTATCTTTGAATATGAGATTATAACTTCAGTTCAAAGTGAGAATACAAAGTAGGCAATGCTATACTGGTTTAACAGTGCTTCAGGCGAAAGAGGATTTGATGCCCCTTGAACTGCTTAGTTTTCACCAATCGAAGGCAATGCCATATATCTCTGCTTAGCACAGGAACCATAAGCACATAAAGTTCAAGGTCACAGGGCTAAGAAGGGTCTCTCAGAAGAATTTACTGTTTGTGGTTGTAGCATCCCATTAATTATAATGTAATTGAAGCAGAATCGAGTTCATTTCAAATTCAAAAGAAGCTGTCTATCGTGAATGGTATGATGCATACCATAGCATTCTTCTACTTTTATTTTTCTAGTAATTAGTAGAAAAATGATAAAATGTGCATATTTTGACACCCAAAAGCAATAGAACACAGTATCTTTGCTTAGTAATCATACAAATTTTAGAACTAAAGAAAAAATTATATACTTCTTGAAGAAAATTTTAATTAAAATGGATGGATAATGGCTCATTTGTACAAATGCCACACAATTCATCCTACATTGTACTTTCACAGAAAGGAAAGGTGTAGGGATGATCTGTGATGCATCATCATTTTTACTTTGCCAGGAAACAAAGTTTTTATTGTCAAGTTATCATGTCCAGAATTTAAATCAATACATGGGCTATTATAGTACTCTCATAATCATAAAATTCAATTTCTGTCATTTGCTCAAATCTTAATTTGATAACATTGTATAAAAGATAAACAATTTTGTTCTTTTGTTTCACTGGACTGGTCTCATCTAGCTCAGGACTTCAGCTCTCTGTATAGTCAGAGACTGACATTCAATTCCCAATCCTGCTACTTCCACATCTTGAGTGCTGGGATTATATATGTGTGCTATCATTCTCTATGGAACAATTACTTTTGTTTTATAAATGATTGTGTTTTATTTATTGGTGTGTCTGTGTGTAGACTCATTCATGCCAAAGGGTGCTTTTAGCAGTCAGAGAAAACTTTGTAGGAGTTGCTTCTCTCCTTCCCAGTGAGGTTTCCAGGCACCAAACTCACATATTTAGATTTGGCTGCCTTTGCCCACCATGCCCTCTCACCAGACTGAAAATAAACATTTTTTGACAATTTTCTCCTCTCTGAAATATGGTATTTGCATATCACAAGATTATTTTACTTAGCATCTAGAGAAATTCCCATCATGAATATGCCATCATTTCTTTTTAGAGTTTGACAATCTTCATTGTCACTGTAATTATTGTTTTCTTTAATTTTTATTTATTCTGAATTTGCATAGTAAAAGCTGATTTCAAAGAAATAATGATTATTGCTAATTTAAAAAGGAGTGATGTACAGTTCATTTGGGATAGATATTTGGACCTCTAATGCTGTAATATTCCTAGTGCAGCGGTTCTTAACTTGTGGGTTGCAACTCATTTGGCACACCTCTATTTCCAAAATTATTCACATTAAGATTCATAACAGTAGCAAAATTACAGTTATGAAGTGGCAACAAGATAATTTTGTGGTTGAGAGTCACCATAACAGGAGGAACTGTAATTAAAAGTTCACAGCAGTAGGAAGGTTGAGAACCAAACGACAAGCAGAGGGCAAGAAACATCTGCTGTGTGTTGAACACATTGTACCTGAACACAGGTAACACAGACACATGGAAACTGCTTTGACAGAACAGCAGAACAAAGCATCCCTTTTATAATCTGATACAAACAACAAGCAACTGTTAAGTCAAGCTACTGTTAAGCTACCAATACAATGCAGACTGAATTTATTCTTTTTATTGAGGGTTTGAGGAGGTTTCTGGGTTCAAAGCTAGAGTCTTTATCATATAAAATGGGTGCTCTCCCAATGAGATTTATCTTCAGCACGAACTGCAAGAACATTTTATAGTTACACTGAGACTAAGTATCATTAAGGATGTGGAAATACTGAAACCAGTCCAAAGTGAGAATCTGAAATTCTATGTTGTTATGGGAAACTGTAAAAGTACTTTAAATGTTTTTTAAAATGCTGTCATATGATACCATATGATCCTGTAATTCCATTTCTAGATATATTACAAAAAGAAATGACATCAGGATTTTTGAAGAGGTGGTGAAACCAGTGGTTAGAAGTAAGTTATATTTACTAAAAATCATTCAATCATGACTTTACATGCTGTCTACAAGCTGCACACAAGTTTGGCATGTCTACCTTCAATCTGGGTCTGTACTTGCCACAAGGCACAGAGATAAACCATGGACTTAATCTTTTTTTTTAAATTATTTTAAATTTCAGACAGAACGGAGCTTCACAGGACAGACCATCCCTTCACTTTTCTGTGAGGGTGAGTTCATACCCTCAGCAATTAAGCACTTAACAATTTATAGTATGGCCTCTTAAGACAAACAGCACTGGAACAATCGTGGCTCACTAAGGGGTGGGACCTTGGCCAGAACTGTTTACTTTTATGTGCACTGTACCACTTGCTAGACCTTGTGTCAGTCATGTGAGGATAAACTTTGTATCACTGGATCTCTTATCTGTTTCTCATCCTCCTGTGGGTGTGTCTCTTTTTCCCTGGTACTGTGTATTTTATTGGTTAATTGGAGAAGGATGACCAAGCCTGTCCGAGAGGGCTGCCAGAGCCCAAGCTTTGACCCTCACATTCCACAACGCTCCTATGCTCCCATCTTCTCTGTGCTGCAGAATATGGGGAGCAAGGGGAACACTCATCCATTTCTGGTGGGTGTACGAATTGTACAGCCACTATGGGAATCAACGTAAGGTTCCTAAAGAAAATGGGAATGTACCTCAAGATCCAACTTGTTGAACATCTTGAACATAACTCATTATACAGTTCATTCTGCTACAGAGGTAGTTACTCAACCATTCTAATTGCTACTATTAATAATATTCAGAAATTAGAAACAACCTAGATGTCCATCAACAGAAGAAAGGATAATGGAATATTATTCAGCTGCTATAAAAAATGAGATCATGAAATTCACAGGTTAAATGTTTGAACTAGAAACAAATCATCCCGAGTGAAGTAATCCAGACCCAGAAAGGCAAGCATGGTATTTGTTCACTTACAGGTGGATAAGTTTAGTCCATGATAATCAATCTGTCACTTGTAGAAAAACAGAAACTAGATATAGATTAAGGGAATGGGGGCACAGGTAGATGTCCCTTCAGTGTAAGAGAAATTGAACGGACAGCTAAAGATGTATGGTGGCAAGAGACTGGAATGGGAGAATCAAGGGGAAAGGGGAAGTGAAGAGAGGGACAAAGGAAGGAATACAGGGAGAAATAATTAACATTAAGGGTTATTTGAGGGGTAATATGGAAATTTAGTACAGTGGAAACTTCATAAAATATGCATATATAAAAGTAATCTGAATGAAATCATCAAACAATGAGGAGACAGAAGCCCAACTGGACAACTTGTCACCAAATGAGGTTTCCAGTACTGGGATTGTGTTCTTGGCCCAAACAGACGCATTGGAACCCCAAAACAACCCAGGCTGTTGCCAAGTGTATACTCCACAAACTGACAGAAAGTCCTATCCCATTGCTGAACACAACCCCTACACAATTCACTGAGTATGCCGAAGCCGACCTGGTGCCTAGACAGAGCTTTCAGTCCTATGTTCTCGCATCTGTGATAAAGAGAGGTGCTCTGCATGCTATCAAGGAGAACGGTAACATCAAGCCAGCCACACAGCCTTTGATACACAGTGGTGCCCTGGCTTCAAGATATGCTAGTGCAATCGTGTTTCAAAGCTTGTGGTAGTTACCAGCCAATAGCTGTTTCGACTTAAGGCCTACTTCATGAGATGGAAGCCATACATGACAATGCTTGGATTGTTCAAGAACCTGAGACTAAATGGCCCAGAAAAAAGAAAAAACCACGCATGTTCTAAAAAGAAAAAAAAAGAAATAAAAATGTAGCAATAAAGTGACTCCCAATGACATTCTGCTATATTCAAAGATCAGTGTCTTGCTCAGTTATTACCAGAGGTTTCCTCCTGTAACAAATACAGAGACCCACAGCCAGATATTATGCAGAGACTGAAAAACCTTGGAACTAACAATATATCATCAAATCCCTCCCCTCAGGGCTCTGAGAAGCCAGTGGAAAAGGAGATGAAATATTGTCCGAGTTGGACAGAATGGAGATAACCGAGAAAACAAGACTTTCTAGACCAACAAGGTAAGTCTTTTGCCTTGGGTTCTTTTCCTTTTTATCTCTTTTTTGTTTGTTTGTTTTTATTTCATCTTATTCCAATGTGTTAGCTTTGCTCTATTTTTATTATTCTAGTATACTAAAATGTATTAGCCCTTAGAAGCCTGTTTATTTTCTAATGAGAGACAGAAAGTGGCTGGTGCAGAAGGACTGTAAGTGGAGAGAAACTGGGAGGACTAGAAGGAGGGGAAGCCATAATCAAGATATATTATGTATGAAAAAATCCATTTTTCAAAAAAAGACAAATGAAAACAAAACACAAACAGGAAAGAAATATGACTGCATTTTGGTTGTGAGCATCTTGTAGCTCCGTAATGAACAAACCCTTATCTCCAGCTTTTCATCATTTCCCTACTTTGTAACAAACAAAAAGGAGCTTAATAAGAGCACAATATGAATCAATGCAAAACAAAACAGTCTCTTCCTTGCCTGCCCACCGAGATAACAGTCAGGTTTAACCATGTCTGGCACCTTGAATGGAAAATTTCCGTCTCAAAATTTTGAAAGTCAAGATATTCAGTGCTGCTTATCTTGGTTTAGAATAGAAAGTCTGACAAGATCTTAATTACAGTTTGACGGTAGGAGTGGTAATATAATACCAGAAAGGACATAGTTGAAGAGTTTGTTAATGCCTTTTCAAATCCTCCTCGCACTAAAGGTTAAGGAATACATACACAGTAGAAGCCCAAGTCCCCTCTCTGGTACAAAATCAACAGGCACAGTCAATTTCTTGCCTTTTGTGCATTTTCTACTCTGCATATTTTCATCTTTGTTTCGATGGAGGGAGGTGTCTGTTTCTCACTTGTAAAACTATATGAAGTGCTGAAATTCAGAGAATGTTTTTCATGGATCGAGTCTGAGCAATAACTATTGAGTGATCATTTTATCATTTTTTTTATTGAAAATAGATTCTTTTCTCAGACAATATATCTCAATTATAGTTTCTTCTCCCTCTACTCCACCCAGTCCCTCCATGCCTCCTCTCCCCTTTGGACCTACTCTCTTTCTGTCTATCATTAGAAAAGAACTTGCTTCTATTTACTCATTCATTGCAAAAGAGCAGCTCTCTTTCGAGGACACTTTTAGTTGTAAATCCTAGTCTCTCCTCTGAGCCAGAAGATCACTTACTGAATAGTGTATAGGAAAATTCCCCAAAGAAGCAGAGGAGAGGAGGGGTCTTGAAGCTGAGGTTTATATAGGATGATGCTGCCTCTCAATGTCTGAGTGATTCTGTAAAACCCCCAAACAAACCAGTGATTGGATCATATGATGTTGATCTACAATGCTTGTTTTGAAAAAATGGGAAGTCAGAGATTTCAAATCACAGAGTTTGGTTATTCAACTCCAGTGCATTGCACATGCTTTTTTTCTAGTCAATAATACTATTCATGTTTTAATATTTTAAAGAGAAAAACAGAGAAACTAGTATTTATGACATTGTATATAATTTTATAGCAGGAATAGTTGTTAATATGCACTTCCTAGTAGACACGTCATTGTAAAAAGATCAACAAAAGAAGAGCAAAACGCTGAGTTTTAATAAAGAGCATCTCTCTTTTTAAAGGCTTTTAAAAAATTATTTTGTGCATATGTACATGAGTATGACTGTATGTATATGTAGCCTGTGTACGCAGATGTCTTTAGAGGCCAGAAGAGGGTGTCAGATCCACTGGAGCTGGAGTTATGGATGATTGAACCAAAATCAGGTCCTCTGCAAAGAGGAAGGCTTATAACTGCTGAGCCACAACAAAGGATTTTTGTGTTTTGAACTTGATTACTTAGAGTTAAATTCAGTGTTATACTTGTGATGTAAAACAGTTCCTTTTAAGAATAATTCTGTCCTGTTTCTAATTTTATGTCACTCTACTTTTCAAACCCTAATGAAATTCTTGATATATGATTGACTTTTGTTAAATCGCAGTTTGCTGATATTTTTAGATTATGTAATACACACTGAAAAAATAAATTTAGCAAAGAGATAAGAACTCTTTGGACATATTCAACAGAATTTGAATATTATATAGTTTTATGCAAGACTACAAAATGACATTTTAACAGCATTTCTGTTTTACTAAAAACAAAGCAACATACACACATACATACACAGAAGTGCTATTATTTACCTCCACTGTCCATAGCAATTTGTAATTTCACAAACCAGGACAAACACTTTGTACAGTTCTCTTCATAGCTTACCTTACTTGACTTTCATTCATTGTAACTAATCCATAGAAGAAGACACACAGGCCAACAACTGCTGCAGGAATCAGCATTCCAGTGTACCATCCCAGCCAGGCAAAGTATAAACCAATCTTCTCACCAAAGTATAGCCTGCATAAGAAAGTCACTCTTCAGTTTGAACTAATGCAATATAAAGACCCAATAATCTCCAATACCACAACTTGTGATGATGTCAGATGGAAACTGAGGCCTCTATCCCATGTACTTGTCAGCAATATCAGGGTATCAGACCCTCTTGACTGTTAATGACTGTCATAGTGGCCATGATGTGTTTCTGTAAACTTGGTCGCTATAGAGACAACACAAGACCAACTTTCAACAATACCTGATTCTGGCTCAACTTTCTTAAAATGGTTTTCATAACCCAATATTGCCTTTATCTATCTTCCTAATAGTATACCTTTTTAGTCTCTAATAAAGTTGTGTTTTCTTGAGAATAAAAAAAGGAAAAAGGAATAAAATCAGTTGGCCATCCAGTTGGATTCCCAGTTCAGAATAGATGTGCCTCCACTTAAACCCCTGGCCAGAAATGCTCATGCTATAGTCTGCATGGTTCCATCTCATCTTCTTCCACCAAAGCTTGATTCTGCTTGTCTGAAGCACATTTCCTTTGCTTATAACTGGCCTCTAACTAAAATACAAACTCCCTCTTTCTGTAACTGATATTTACCTTTCTCTTCACATCGTTTCTTCCAGGGAACCTTACTCTCTAGCCCTTGTTAGGTATTTTGCTCTTCTTCCCATGCTGCCCTAACCCATGCCCTAATTAGTGTCATCAGTCATGACTTATAATATCTCTCTTTTATACCTCAATTCTAAGCCTCTTGAAGGTGGATCTGTGCATTGCTTCACTAGCAGTCAGTATTAAAAAAGCAAAAGAAGCTAAAGGAATTAATACACTTTATTAGTCTTCAGTTGATATGAAAGTCGAAGATTAATGAGGCAGTTCTAAGAGCTACTCAATTGCTCTTCCTTCATCCACTCCAGTGTTGTTTTTTTATAGTTTCATAAATTACAAAAGGCTGATAGAAATAATTTTACATTCTCTGATTTCCTTACTGCTGTGAGGTTTCCATTTTCTAAAACTGGTTCCTTAACATGTCCCCGTCCCCAGCTCTGCTGTTATAGATTGATGCTTCACAGTGATTGCTGCTGGGAAGGAAATTCAATTATTAGTTTTCATTAATAAGGTTTCACTTTATGCTTGTGAACATTGGGTTATCTTTCTATTAGCAGGGATGGTAGTTTCAGGTTCTGACCTGCTCATAGCACACTAATACAATAATCTTCATTTTTTGAAGTTAATGTAAGCAATATTAATAGGCTAAAATATGATCTAAGTCAAGGTTCAGTATGTGTCAGAAGATGGAGATGCTAGCTGCAGACAAAGAAAAATGGCCACAAATGACCTTGTCCTAGAACACTGGCATTTACAACTATCTATAATACTTAATTATTCCTTAGAGGTACAACACAAATCCTGCAGAAGCAAGGGAATAAAGGGTTACTCCTGCACCCATTCCCCACTACTGCTCAACCAAGGCCATTCTCATTGTGCTGTTCCATTCAAAGCTCCTCTTGTGACATTTCAGACGATGATGGGTCCCTTGATGAAATAACTTCTGTCTCAAAGTAAACCCTGGTGTCCATGATTTCGGAAAAAGGCATTTAGCTCAATAACTTTGTTTTTTAATTTTAAATCCCTCTGATACCTATTGTTGAAACTGCTTGAAATGTCACATCACTGTTTTTACACTGATGACTTTTTAAACTACTCCTTTGGGTTTAAAATAGTTTCCGTGGGAAATTAGATTGAAATTAAATAAGCCTTAACTATTAAGAATTTGAATTAATTTTAAAATCAGAAATCAATGTAAATATATCTCCAGAAATCATTTTGCATTAAAAAAGAAAGATGAATTAACAGCTTTTGGCCCATAAATTGTACTAAGGCATTTCTTTACTGAGGATGACAATTCTGGATTTACCTGTGGGAATCCCATCAGCTATGATCAAAAGAACCCAAGTGTCACACACCATTGTACTCTCACTATAGAAAGGAAGCAACACAAAGATCCATGAACAATTTAACTACAACCAGTTAAAAGTTCTAGAAAACTTGTCTTGTGCAAAATAGATGCATAATCTGATGTGCTTTAACCTGAATGTCCTCCACATCACTGCTTCAGCTTTACTTACAGCTAAGTTCCCGGAAGTGCTCTCTATCGAAATATCACCTGTAATCCTTTATTATATTTTTTTTGGAGGGTCTCTCACGACACGTTATTGCTTAGTCATTTTAACTAACACATGCTTTCACAGGAAAATCACCTATCTCTTTGAATAATCAAACAATAGTAGCTGGATATCCTGGATGCTTGTAATAGAGACAATATTTACTCATTAGGATGCTTGCTTAATTTCTTTGAAGCAATAATAGCAATGCTGCCTGTAGATAGGTATAGTAACTCAAACTGAAATGCTCCACAAAAACTATCATCTTAGCTCCTAATAAATATTTTTGTGAGCCATCACATCTCACTACATTGTATTCATAAATCTCCAAAAATAATTCTTTTACATATAAATTGGAATGTAAATTTTAATCATAAATTAGAATAATGGAATTTTTCATGGTTGATAGAATGAGAATCAAAGTATCTTGATGATACCCAACTAATAACATTTGCTGAGTACTCATCCTGTGTATATCCAAGTGCTTGCACCACTTACTAGCGTGAGACTCACAAAATTCGCCTCTATGGACCCTTATCCACTTTCTTTGTTAAAACTTCTGGCTTCCAGACAAGTTTGTCGGTTACAAGATACATCTGGTAGATGACTTTCTTTCTCGTAGATCATGGTTTGTCTCCAACTGCTTTCTTCCTCGGGCCACAGCTTGTATCTGGTACCTCCTTCCATGATTAGTCATCAGGTGGTTCTCATAAGTCCTAATCTTGTGTCTTTAAGGTAAGGTTTAATAATTGTTTCTAGGTTGTACTAGTCCTTGGGCATGTCATTATGTGTTGGCTTTCATGATTACGTTTCCCACTTCTGTATATACTTTTTTATTGATTTCCAATTAAACACCCCTTAGGTGGTCTGCTTCCTACTGACACACGGACTGATGCAGTTGTGAGCTATTCTTCATATTCTACAAATAGATAAAAATATCAACATATATAGCCCAATAGTATAAATGTGCTTTTTCTTTTATCCTATAGATATTCATCTTTAGCTAGAGAATCAAGATAGTATTAACATATATTTGATGCTTTTTATATGAGCAATATTTTCTGCACTAAAATAAATTATGTAAAACACAAATATAAATATTTCAAAGCCTGGGATGCCTTGGTGCGTGCTAATTCCTGCACTTGGGAGGCAGGAGGTGAATCTCTGTGAATTCGAGGCCAGCTTGGTCTACAGAGCTAGCTTCAGGACAGCTAGGGCTGTTACAAAAAAAAAAAAAACATTGTCTTGAAAAACTAACCAACTAAACAATACAAAAATAGGGGCTAGAGAGATGGCTTAATGGTTAAGAGCATTGGCTGCCCTTCCAGAGGTCCTGAGTTCAATTCTCAGCAACCAAATGGTGGCTAACAACCATTTATAATGAGATCTGATGCCTTTTTCTGGCAGAAATAAAGGTAAAAAATATTCCAAAAATAAAACTAAATCCTGTCATAGTAATGTATACCTTTTATCTCAGCATAAACAAGAAAATCTCTGTCAGTTCCAAGCTAACCTTGCTTATACAGTAAGCTTCAGGACAGTCAGGCATGCATAGTAAGACACTGGCCAATATAAATATATAAATATTTATATATATATATATATATATATATATATTAGATAGATAGATAGATAGATAGATAGATAGATAGATAGATAGATAGATGGATAGATAGATAGAGTTAAGATCAACTAATCACTAGAAGGTACTCACTAGAATAAAGAGAGAATTTTTTTGAAAGAAAACTGTAGCCAACCATGCATATTAGCATGCTT
Source organism: Microtus pennsylvanicus (assembly GCF_037038515.1). Taxonomy (NCBI): domain Eukaryota; kingdom Metazoa; phylum Chordata; class Mammalia; order Rodentia; family Cricetidae; genus Microtus; species Microtus pennsylvanicus. The sequence continues at coordinate 89,089,206 of NC_134580.1, forward strand.
TACATCTACAAATTCAACTATCTGTAGATCAAAGTAATGTGGAGTGTGCCACTTGAGAGAACTTTCCTGAACTAATCCCTTGTGAATACTGATAAACTACGACATACGACACAGTTGATTTGTTGGTTGTTTTCTTATCTGCCCTCATATTTGTTGAGTGCTTCTTTGTTTTGATTTTTTAAATATATAGTTGATTGTTCTGGCTGCATTGTAAAATGCTTGTCATGAAGTTGGGCAAGGAGATACTGGAAGACTTGGAGGCATGAAGAACTAACAAACAACCCAGGATCATTTTCCTTCCCCTGGTATTCACGAGTACCTGGAAATTTGGGTGTGTAAAACATAAGATGCATATGACTTAAAGACTCTTTTATTAGCTTTCATATCCACTCTATAACCAATTTTCTGCATTAAGTTTCTTTCATTGAAAACTCATGTAGTGGTTTCTTTTCAGCAGAGAGTTCCTGAACTGAAATAGCTTTGAAAAGTAATCAAGGCTAGGAATATGGCAAAAGAACAGTTTGCTATTATTATAGCAAGTCCGTAGACAGTACCTGATTAAGTCCAGAGGTTGATGCTTGTACCACATTCCCCAGCGTGCCCAGCGCTCATACAACAGATGCCTGTTATTCTGAGGTCCATGGGTTTTGATGGGCAGGTTGCTCTTATAGGCTCCCTGAGACAGATACAATAATAAATTGGAGTCCATTATCTTACTGAAGTTTTAACTGAATAAGAACCAGTGTATCCATAACAAGGTAATTTATCAATGTGTAAAATAATTAGAAATTATATACTCATGCCCACCACTGGAATGGTAAATACCATTATCATTGGAAATAGGATTGTTTTATGAAAATAATGTATTAAATATTTTTTCTAATAATTTGGGGCCATTTTACTTAAGTAAATGAGACTTTATATATCACTGTTTGGAGCTCAGGATCTTACAGTTAAAAATGTCAAAATTATTGCAATCTTTAGTTGAGAAATTGAATACTGTTCTACTTAAAAAAGTGAGCTAGATACAGAAAAGTTATTTATAGATGCTAAGAGATAAATATTTGCTTAAAACAGCATTAGACCTTTAGATCTATATGTTTAGATCCTAGGATCCTGAAAATTTACTTTTGATATTTCAAATGTAAGTATTTAAAATGGCATTTTCTTTCAAATGGGCTTCAAATGGTTGAGGGATGAGATTCTTTATGAAGCTTTCTTGATACCTTGAGCTCGTGTTTGCCAGTGTCTTGCAGCTACAAAGAGATAACATATGTTATGCCATCTCTGATTCTTTAATAAAATAGACAAAATAGTTAGGGAAAAGGATAATATACATTCAAAGTGCAAGCTAGTTTAGGTGCCCCCCCCCCCCTAAATTAGCCCAAGCATTTAAATGCTAATCATTGGAAGCTAAAGAGAAAAATGAAATCAATCTTGGTTTCAAGTGCAGGACATCCATTTGGAATAGTGTTTGCTCTTTAAATTAATGAGATTGTTGCCTTTCTGATACTGAAAGGGTGAATAACAAAATTGCCACTCTTTTGCAGTCAGTGCTAATAATCCTAATTCACAGCATTTATCCAGTTTTAGTGGTCAGACCACATTCATTTCTAGATGCTAAAATTCAGGGTACCTAGTATACTTCTGTGCAACCTACACTTAACACCAACATTGCTCTATTTCGACAGTGACAAGCTGTGGGCTGCAGGGGAAAACTGGGTTAGGAGATGACTCTAGCCTACTCATGCATATGTGAGCCTTTCTGAAGGCTTGAACACTGCCAGTTGTCCCTATCCACACCTTTGATTGACCCTCCTTCATGATTTATCCTTGAAAAAATTCTATATTTGGCTCATGTTTTAGACAAAATTTTCTCGTCCTTGTGCACCTCTGGGCTATTGATTTTTATCTTTCCTGCCCATTCTCACTGAAAGGGTTTGTCATACTCCTCTAACTATTGTCAATTTATAAGAAAAAAAAAAAACCTCTTAACAAGGAATAGAAAATATATGATTGAACATAATATCCATCATTAATTTAAAAAGATACATTTTAGAATGCCCTTCTCAGTCTATAAATTAATACTACTAACTTTATCTTCTTTGTAAATTTTGTTGTTCTCTCATGAGTAAATAGTAATTCAAATCAACAGACAATTTCTGATTCCGTTTCATTGTTTCTCAATTATCTTTTGCATATTTACAGTTCGACAGTGGTACTTTCTATTCCTTTTACATATTTGTGCCATATATTTATATTTCAAATAATTTATATAAAGACATTAAAAAGACTGTCATCAAAAACCCAGCTATGACAGCTGCCAAATTTCCCATGAGAAACTCAAGTGAGCTGTCAGTGCTCGAGCTAATTATGCAGAGAAAATTACCATGCCCAAGAGAATCAACCAAACCTCTTTTTATCACATGACTCCCTTAGCTGTGCTTCTCCGCTCACTTTTGTTTACCGCTTTCTATGAGGTATTTGAAATAGTGTTTACGTTTTCTTAGCTATGTTCCTTTATGTCTAAAGAGATAATAATGTTTACTTCCTTCTGTTCAGTCACAATCATGGTAAAAACAAGTACTGTCTCAGAACATGAAATATATTAAAAAAATCTGCTCATGGTTATTTACCCCAATTTTATTAAATGGGCATTACAAGAAGATCGTTAACTTTTGGGTTCCTATACTTATAATTGCCTTTGACATTTTACCTTTGTGTAACTGAGTTATCTATGATTACAATGGAATTGATGTTACTGTCAGTAACATAGGGTTCCTTCAAGAGATAGATATTCCACATTATACTTTTGACTCATTGACAAATACAACATTTCCAATTCTTTTTATCTACTAGTTGTTATATAGTGTTGTAAATTCCTCATATGCATTAACTTTTGAGCTCATTTTATTAACTTTGTAAATCAAGGAAGGATGTTTTTTGAAAGTACAGAAGTCAAACTTCTAATTTACTTTAAGATGTGACACATTTTTTTTTTTAAATCAAGAGCGTGTATAACAGTGACCAAGGAGGAGTTCAACAGATGCCATTTTAGTTGTTAAGGGCCATCTACAGCTTTATAGTTAAAATTTGTAGCAAAGTAATAATCTGGCTGGAAATGAGGTAGGCATTACATGGAGGCTTTGATTGTGTTCTTATTTTTGACTTCCAGGTACTCTAAAATAGTAAATACAAGGCAGAAACCTGCCTTATTTGGAAAGAGCATGCATTTCAAGCAGGATGAAGCATAGTGTATTGTGTTGGTTGAAATGGTAGCTAGGATGCTGTACTGTTCTAGTGGAGACTGGAGTTCCTCCCAAAGAACAAATTATAGACATGTTTGGAGTTGATGGGACACTGGCGCTAAGAGTTGATAAGAGTCTCAGTGGACTCTTTTAGGTGTGGGTACCCATATCTAAAAGAATAAAATTGCTCAGGCACTGTGATGCTTTCAATGAGGAATGTCTCTATTGGTCTCAGGCATGTGGAAACCTGGCCTTCAGCTGGTGGAACTGTTTGGGGAGGTTTAGAAGGTGTTGCCAGGAGATGAAGTAAGCACTGTGGTTGGGGTTTGGGAGGTTATGATCTCATCCTAGTTCCTATCTCTGCTTGGTTCTTTTTCTTTTGCTTGTATGTTTTTATTGAGCTTTATATTTTTGCTTGGTTCTTATTGTTCAAGAAGTGAGCTCTCAACATGCTGCTCCAACCACCATTCCTGCTGCTTGCTGCCAGACTCTAACACTCTAGAAATCGAAGCCCAGGTAAACTTTTTCTTTCGTAAGTTACTTGTCATGGTGTTTTCAGAGCAATGAAAAGTAACTAATACTGTAACAGAGAATGAAAATACTTTATTTTATTTAATGGAAAATATGTTTCATAAATACCTCATGTGGGGGGAATGCTGCTATATATGAGCCATTATTTATAAGCTTACGGATACCTAGAAAGAAAATGAAGTTCTTAGTTAATTTCAATGACGGCTTTCTCTTAAAGCATATACAAACACACATGGAACACAGAATTATTTTAAGACACAGTAATTCAAATCACTTCCATATCCAGGTCAACTCTAGGGACAGCAATCTTAGGAAAGAGATTGGTAATGAGCCTAGGAGTGTCTTTGTCACATTATTATCAAGACACTAGCACAAGGTTTCATTTTGCCATATCTCAACATGATGTGAGGTGCATTGCTATTCCCACTTCTTGAGATCACGTGAACCAAGAAAATCATTCTTTTTTTTACCCCTTTCTGAATACAACAAAGTTTAGTCAAAGAAGAATTTTCTATCCCCGACATTTAGCAATAAAGGTTTTTGCATGGAGAAACGTTAGTTTATGCTAAATCAAAAGGACATAAAATGCCACCCTCAGATTTGTTATCCAGTGAATGTATTGTAAGACTTCCTTTTGAGAATGAGCAGTGAGAAAAACTTTCTGAACGGGAATTTTAGTTACAGTGTTACTTATTAACATGCATGAAGAAAAAAATTTGTATACCTGAAATATGGAACCCTCTTTCATGGTGTAAATACAATTACATAAGGTGCTCAGTAAGAAACTGTAATTTAATGAGTATACATCTTAGACTGTTGCACAGGAATTTGCAGCATCATTTTTATGTGATGCATAATGACTTGAGAAAATAGTTGTTTTAAAAGCACAAAATACGTGTGTCATTTATATATTGATGCAATGTGCTTTAACATTTTTATATAAATGTATCACTATGGCTAGGAGTCATTTTATTTTATATCTTCTATGTTTAGCATATTTTCCACAAAAGATATACCTTTATACTCATTTAAAATAACATTTAAACCTGTAAGTACAATTTCCCATCACACAGGAAAGTTTTCAGCTCATATTCGGGGTATTTTAATTTTCCTTTCTTTAGAAATATTCTTATTGTTTTGGGTAATGTTTTAGTGTCTAAGGTAACTGTTTTAGTTGTTCAGTCATGAATGAATTAAATTGTTAGAAAAAAGCATGAAAGGTTATTTTTTTTAAACTAGTGTTGTTCTCCATTCTAGCATAATCAGGAAAGAATGGTGATAGATTACATGGGTTGTCAGTTTGTAATTTCAAAGAATATAGAATATTTGGCTAACATTGGTTTCTTCACTGTTGCAATTAAGTCTCACCATTAAAAGGTCCAATTCTATGTTAGCTTTGTTTTGTTTTCAACTCTGTGTAAGACTCTCAATTTATTTTGTTCTACTTGCAAACCTCTCAATTTTCTTTTGTATTATATATGTACTAAACTGTCAACCCCATCAAATGACACAAAATTTCAAAATTTCCATTTATTTATTTATTTATTTATTTATTTATTTATTTATTTAGGATTTCTGCCTCCTCCCTGCCACCGCCTCCCTTTTCCCTCCCCCTCCCCCGACCAAGTCCCCCTCCCTCATCTGCTCCAAGAGCAATCAGGGTTCCCTGACCTGTGGGAAGCCCAAGGACCGCCCACCTCTATCCAGGTCTAGTAAGGTGAGCATCCAAACTGCCTAGGCTCCCACAAAGCCAGTACGTGTAGTAGGATCAAAAACCCACTGCGATTGTTCTTAAGTTCCCATTCTTCCTCATTGTCCGCTATGTTCAGCTAGTCCAAATTTATCCCATGCTTTTTCAGACCCAGGCCAGCTGGCCTTAACAAAACTAAAGTAAGTGGTCATTCCAGAAATATTTTCATTAAGTTATTTACATATTCTTCTAGACTTTCATTTATTTTTACCTCTATGTACTAACAAATTAGAATCACACTAGACTAATAATTTTGTAATCATCTCTTTTTTATTTAGAGAATCATAAGGAAATTTCCCTGTCAATTTGATCTGGGAACTAATGTTAATCTCTTAGAATAAAATCTATCATAAACTGTTCAACATATAACACATAAGAAATAAAATTATATGCATATATATTTACACATAGAAGCTCTAGTAATTAAATTGATAAAGAGAAAATAGATAATTTTTAGTAGGCACAAATACCTAAAATTGTGGACATAGCATATTTGGTACTTCTAATTTTTTATTATAATTCTGTGTTGAACCATTTCTACCAAATTTTCATTAAAAATCTATTAGTTTAGGATAAATTTTGTTCTTATGTATTTGTATAGTTCACATTTTGATACATTTGCCAAATGCCCTCAAAAATAAATATTTTTTAAAAACAACTCAAGGTATCCATAAAAGTTGTGTCTACTGTGTTAAGCAATTCACAATTAGTGAGTGAAGGTAAAATATTTCATTTGTTATGGAACTCTATATTTGTATATAACATTTTATATTTTAATCTGTGTCTATAAAATGATGTTCTTACCCACTTTTGATATCCCATTTTCATATTTGGTGCGCTCCAGCATGTGGTAAACTATCCTGCTTCGGGTAGCATTGCTGAAGAAGGTGTCCTTATTGTTTATTATAAAGCTGTTGAGATGAAGGGATTGGTTTTAATATTCAGAACTGATCACAAAATCTAGTCACAATTGTAAGCTCCTGTGTTGTTGTGGGTTAATAAAGAAACTTTCTTAGGTCTGCTCAGGGCAGAATAGAGATAGGCAGGAAAAACTAAACTGAATGTTAGAGAAAAGAAGGTGGAGTCAGTAGAAGCCATGTAGATGCTTTTGGGAACAGACATGCCAGAACCTTGCCAGTAAGCCACAGTCACGTGGGAATACACAGAGTAATAGAAATGAGTAAATTACGATGTAAGAGTTAGTCAATAAGAAGCTAGAACAAATGGACCAAACAGTGATTTAATTAATACAGTTTCTGTGTGGTTATTTCGGCAGCTGAGCAGGTAGGAATAAGCAAGCAGCCTCAGATAAGAAATTGGCACCCAATGTGGGGCAACTAAATCCACTTAAAACCTAAAGGGGCTTGGAAAAGAATTCTAGACACTAAAAAACAAAGTTTGGCAGCATTTTCCCCCCAATATCCTCTGCTTGTTGGTGGTATGGTGCAGCTCTTTTAAGAGAGGTTTTTCTGATTCAGCAGTAGCAAAGAAAAAAACCTGTGTGGTTTCCAAATGGCGGTTTCCTGGGCTGTTCTGGCAGCACAAAGTCCAGCTGTTTTAGGAGGCTGAGCACTTGAATGGGGTTTGTGGGCAGTGTACTGCCACTGGTGGCAGCAGTGGGGTATAAATCCACATAGGGTCTGAGAAGGCTAGAAAAAAAGTTCCAATGGTACAGAAGAACTTTAGGTGACTGGCCAGACAGCAAGATGTTTCTATCAATTCTAGAGTTTTGGAAGTTGCTTACAATGTACATCCTGTTTACTTAGGTAATATTATATCCTTCTGGAGTCTTTGATGGAGTTGAAGAATATATAGTTATAGTTTTCCTTAGTTATGGTGAAAGATAAAGTAGATATCAATATTATAACCATAATTTTTGCTTGATAACTGTTTTGTTATATGTAATTTTCTATGTTAAGAGGAGGTGATGTAGGATTCCCCTCTGTGTATTGTAAATACCATTGGTTAATAAAGGAACTGTCTTAGGCCTGCACAGGGCAGAATAGAGGTAAGAAGGGAATGTAGAGGGAGCTGCGGGGCTGCATTCTGCCACCCAGCTCCTGCCACGGCTAGCTTTACCCGAAATAACAACACACAAACTGTATTCTTTTAAACACTGCTTGGACCATTATATCTAGCCTCTTCTCAGCTAACTCTCACACCTGGACTAGCCCATTTCTAATAAAGTGTGTAGCACCGAGGTGCGCTTACTGGGAAGATTCTAGCCTACGTCCATCCTGGGCCGGAGCTTGATTGCATCTGCCTCAGAGAGCAGAGCTATCGTGGGTGCCCAGGAGAGGGGAGCATGGTGTCTCTGAGCTCACTTCCTTTTCCTCCCAGCATTCTGTTCTGTTTACTCCACCCACCTATGTTCTAACCAATAAAATGGGCCAAGGCAGTTTCTTTATTTTTTAAACTAATGACCTTCCTCCATCAAGGGAAAAATAAATTGAATGCTGGGAGATAAAAGGCAGAGTCAGGAGAAGCCATGTGGTTGCTACTGGCAACAGGCATGCCGGAACCTTATTGGTAAACCACATCCATGTGGTGATGCATAGATTAACAAAAATGAGTTAAATTAAGACATAAAAGTTAGCCAATAAGAAACTAGAGCAAATGGACCAAACGGTAGTTTAATTAATACAGTTTCTGAGTGGTTATTTCTGGGATGAGCAGGTGGGAACTAACAAGTGGCCTCATACAACACTGGGTTACCAACCATCTGTCTCTCTAATTAAAGACAATGAGTAGAAAATATTCTAGGATAAGAAAGAAGTCCTCCTCTTTGACAAAAATATACTGACAGATAAAAAGAAATACTTAAATGGAATGCAGAGAATGATCAAAAATTCATTTTAGCATCTTTCAGTTTGTAAAGAGGTTTTGGTATTCTCAAATGTCTTGTTTATCATAGAGTAAAAGAAATTCACCATTTGCTGGGTGGGGTTTGTATCAACTCAAACAATGTTTATCCAAATAGATTTAATTAAAAATTGATATTATTTCCCATGCAATACTTGCCATTCTATCTTAATCAGTTTTCAGAGTTTAGTGATATCCCCTAATTCTTTTTTTCTGTTCCCTTGATACCCTATAATGTCCTTCTGTGGAAACAATAGCAAGGGGCCTTGTGAGTGTGGATGTTATGGGAAGCAAAGGGGGATTTCACAGTGAGAGAATGGATCTGTGTAAATGTTAATTTAGAATGTACTGAAGGTTTCCAAATAGTGGAATGAACTGGATCTTACTGGGTTGGTGACACTCTCTGCTTCTACGCACTTTATCTCTGTGAATGATAAACCATTTTTTTTGTCTGGAATTTCATCTGTGGTATTAGTTATTCTATCTGTTGCATCCTCCTCACCCTCCATATTCAAGGAGTTACCAAGCTAAGTAACTTTCCTGTTGAACCATTGTCTCCATGTTGCTGCAACCCTGTTCATGTGTGTCCGCGCTCCTAGCCTAGTTTGCCTTCTTGACGGGTTTTACCCAGCCTTGTGTACTTCAGTCTGCACAGCTGACCATATTATTACATGCTGAGTTCCTCAGTATTAAATATTATGTTTACCCAGATACATTAAATTCAGAGTCTTGGTTACTATAGGAGGCAGAAAGAATAACCACCAATCTTTTTTCATCACAAGACTTAAGCCTACCAGAGAAAGTGATTCTCAGGGAGATAGGTTCAGTTTTGGAAGAGATTGTATTATGGACGAATGAAGCAGGTGGTATAAACAAGTTAATAAATAAATTCCAGCTGGTTTCTGGGAAAAAATATAATAGTATAATGATGTAGTGAGTGACCGGGGGAAGAGACAGCAGCAAGAATTTTCTGATATGATTTTCCTTAGATAATGATACTTAATGCAGGCACACAGGAGGGAAGAAAAACACCCTGCAAAACGCAGGGGCAGGGTAGGTCAGCAGAAGAGAAAAGTGGTAAAGACCCAGCTGGAGCTTTAATAGAGCAGCTGAGTCATGGACCCATGGCCTGTGTAGCCGCACTGTGTAATGGCTGGATGCCTGAAGGAGCGGGAGCGTGGTACACTGGGATGAAAGCAGGGTGGCCTACACTGAAAACAATCACAAACTGAACTGTACAGAGTATCAATGGGATACTATTAGGGAGGTATACAACAGATGTTTTTAATTAGTGTTCTTTAAAGAGAGCTGGTTAATTGAGTTTTCAAAGTATGTCAAGTATATTTTGTTTCATCTTGTTTGGTGCAACGATAGATCTGTAAGATCCTGTGATAGTACAATAAAAAGCTGATGAAGGTCCCGGGATTTTGAGTTTTCTAGACAGGGAGTTCATGCTCTGTCTTGCCTTCCTTTCTCCAGACCTGGAGTATTGCTTTATATGGACCTCCAGGATTAAATCATAAAGTGAGTAGAATATTCTGAGGAGAAGAAACTCTAAATGATTTTTGGCTATGGTATAGACTGATCTAGAATTTTATCAACTACCACATCCCAGGAAAAGATTTATCCAGACATCCAAAATAGCGTCTGTGGACTCCCAAGCCTTCATATTATACGGAATTGTATATTTTACTACAATATATTGTAAATATTTTATATTTCTCTATCTCTTTTTACCTTGTTTTTTTTTGATTCACAATTACCTTCTTGTCTATAGCATTTGTCTTGGAGTGCCGTGAAGATAGATGGCAGAACATGTGCCTTAATGAACCTTGTAATTCAATTCATGAACTGTAAAAACTTAATAAGTCATAGTAGATAAAACCTTAGACAAATAAACAGATATGTAGGAAGGCAAGGGGGAGGAAAAAGGCTTGGCAGAGAGTGAGAGAGAATGAAAAGAAAGAGACCTGTAGCCTTCTCTAAATAAATTGCCGTATTTTAATCAGATTAAATAAAACCATTTAAATACTAAAACTATATTTAAGTAAAATTACAATTTCAATAATTCATTAATTAGTGTTAGTGTCAGCAGTAGTCCTATTATTGTTGCCATAATTACTTTAGATGAATTATTTTCTCCAATAATAACTTTAAAAGATTTATTGAATATGTATGTGTGCTTTTTTTGCATGTATTTATATATACCACACATGTGCCTGATGCCTGAAAGAGTCAGAGATGTCGTTGTATCCATTGTAACTGGAGCTACAGGAAATCCTGAGCCCCCATGTACATGTTGTGGTTTCGTGTAGCTGGGGCTGCAGACAGTTGTAAGTCCCCACTTGTGTGCTGTGGATCCTCTGTAACTGGAGTTACAGTTGTGTGCCTCTACATTTGTGCTGGATACTCCCCCGTGAGAATATCATGTGATTTGCATGGGTAAGCCATCTCTGCCACCCACAGAGTTATTACTTCAAAAGAATATCTAGGTTACCAGTCTATAGAATGATATTTAATTATTACTTGACTATCTCTGAATCATGAAATTAATATAGAATCAAATGTTCATGTAGTGCTGTTCCTAAGTTAAATATAAACTCTAATACAATGATACATTCTCGAACCAGTTGGTGACCAGTGGGAATGCCGTCAGTTATTTTTCTTCAATAAACAAGCTCGAGGTAATGGGAAGTACAGAGCCAGGACATAACAGGAAAGAGATGAGCACTCACTGGTGAATCCGGGCTCTGCTGAAAGGGCCAGTGTAGCAGTCCGACTCCTCCAACTCTGGAAATGCTGACTTGTCAAGAACCATTGGGTTTTGGGACATCCACTTTTTGATTCTTTTGAAATAATTTTGCACCCTGGAACCAAGTCAAATCTCAGAACTAGATAAGGTTGCATTCCAGAGCTATATTAGTTTCCTGTGACAGTTTTCTTAAGCATTAGAGAAAAAAAAATATTCCAGATCCCTCTCTCTCCCTGTTTCTCATAATATGCACATGTGCATGCATGCATACACACACAGATACATACACAAGCACCACATACAAACACACACCACACAAACACACCATACACACATATACACACATGTACACACACATACACACATACATCTATACCATACACTCATATACACTATCCACACACATACACCATACACACACCTGCTTCTGTTTTCTTATAGAAATAATAAAAAAGTCTTATAGAAAATAATAAAACAAGTCGAGCATTTATTTAAACTCTTTTCAGAGAAATAATATCCCTGTAGAAAATATCTTAAATTACCTTGCATAAAGATGACCACAGGAAGGAACATTTTAAAAGGCAGCACAATATCTTTCTAAAAGCTGTATGTATGAGTGAGTATGTAAATGTAGATTGCTCCCTGGTTCTTTAAAAAAGTGTGAAAATTTCCATGTAAATGAATAGTGTGTATGTATGCCTTTTGGAATAATGGCCATCATTTTCCTTCACAGAATGAGAAATAAAGCAAAACAAAAGACTGACCTTCAGCATTGATTCTGAAAATCTAAATTCTGTTACTATAACAACAGCTGTTTTCATTTAAAAAATACTGAGCAGTGTTTCCACAGTATTATGGTGTGCTGCTGCAATAGAGAAGTCAAAACTGTAGGACAGATTATCTCCAGACACAAACACAATGTATCTTAACATGGCTTTTGTCAGGTTCTTGAAGTTTAGAAAAAAAATTAAGATAACAAAGGGCAGGCAGTCAATACTGTGTCTTAATAAATGGTGAAATTACCATTGGAAATTTTAAATAAGAATTAAATCCTGTTGAAAAGCTTTGGATGTAAAAATCTTGATCATTTCTTACCAACTAGGATCATCAATGGGATACTGATCAATTCAGGTTTTGAGGAGCTACAACACTTATTTTAAATCTAAACTAACAATCAGTTTTGAGGTGTTCATTTTGTTTATTTTCATAAACAAAACCCCTGAATTAATAGATTTTTTTTCTGAGGCCAATGCAAAGACGTGTAGAAGACATTATAGTACAAATCAACTTTTCTATGCTTTTTAAATGCAGCATATTGGATGGATGAGGAGAGCTGAATTTGCCAGTTTCTGAAACTAGACAAAACAGTTCCATGCTTGAGCTGATGTTTTCAGTTCTAAAGAAAGGAAGTGATTCCATTAGTCCTACATCCAGCAAAGGGTCAGAACAAACCAAAGGGGTAATGCCAAGGACATTCGGGTAATGTTGGTGAACTGCAGCTCCTAATGGCCTATGATCTCTCTCTGAATAAAAACAACCTGGAAATAAATGAACATCAAAATTTATAAGAGAACATTAAGATCATCTTCTACTGATAACTGAAAATAAATGCTATTATCAACTTAGGTCTTTATACACATTTTCTGAGAAGGAAAAATGATCTCAGATGGTGAAATATCATCAGTCCTGGATTTGAAACTAGATTCTAAAGCCTAGTTAATTTATTTCCTTGAGCCTCACTTAGTTGTCTTTTTTTTCATTATTAAGTGAAATGACATCTTGCGAACAACATGGACACAAGAAACCTGCAGGGCGTGCTCTAACGGTCACGATAATAAGGTGAGAAATGAATGTTGTGTTGCTATTTATGTTGCTGCAAACCTTGACACCAATATCCAGACATGTCTATCATCTTGGACATCTTAAATGTTGAATTTTCTGATAAAACATGAAGATCACTCTAATACAGTTTCAGTGTCTTTTATTAAAATCTGGAGGCAGGGTAAGATAATTCCATGTAAACTAAAAATATAGATCAAAGGGCTCAGAGAATCTGACTAAAATGCAAACTGTCAAGCATCTGGGAAAGCTCTGGGTAGGACTGCGGGTGGGGATGCTAAGAGAGTGTTATTTTCCCTCATCTGCAACACTGGCTACTTTCTGTTCTATTTTCCTTGCAGGCTATTTTGATGATGTCTTTAATATTTGAACATAAAAGTGCTTTGTAAATAAAAATTAAATTGCTGCACCAAAAGAGCTTTAGTTATTTCCTCTAAAGGTGCCTAGAGATATGCTGATCTTCAGAAGCTAGATAATTGCCTGGGCATTATTTATACCTTAATGTTTTCCAGCCTTGGTTAACCACACACAAACGTCTTTTCTATTGCAAGAAAAGAAAAGCACTAATAAAAATAAATGTGTGCATTTGATTTAAATTTTATATTTTGTAGAGTTTTACTGACTGTAAATTTTGTACTTAAAAGTTTGTAAGACATGACCATTTATGCCTACCTTTCACATAAATAGAATTTATTTTTCCTCTAAAATAAATTGAAAGAAAGTATCTTTTTCTCAAGTGAATATGAAAATAAATATAAACAAGCCACAGAAAAATTTTATTTTCACTCGATGCCTTTACTGTTTGATACCTACCCTCTACCACTCAATTCCATGAAACTAAGAAATAAAGAAAGCTGTTTGCAACAAATTAAATGTGAGGGGCAGTTTTCAAAATATTTCCAATACCTAAATTCAAATTTTAAGAATTAAAACAGAAAATAGTCAATATAAAATATCATACAACAACATGGTACAGTGTTCATTTTTTAGTTACTTGAAAGGTTGAGCATCATAGATATAAGATCATTTTAGAATTGTTAAAATATGTCTCAAAATTTGTCCGTTTAGAAATTTATATACTAATGTGTATGATTCCCTTGAAATTGAAGTTAACTTCAAATCTAAGCTATATTTTTATGTAAAATACTTTTTATAGATTTTAATATTCAAAATTTTATTCTTTAGCAAGACTGAAAAATGTCATTCAAGAATAAATATATTAAAAAGACACTTGAAAAATTCGTTCTGTAACAGCTAAAAGGGACCCAAAGAAGACATTTTATTTAAAATAGACATTATGTTTAAAAAATATTCTCATTACAATTTATAAAGTTTGAAAGTGTTAGATTCATCAAGTCTTTCCTAAAATGACATTACACTTCATTTTTTTTCCGTGTATTATTCTGACTAGTCTCTAGTGTTACTCAGTTACACTACTATGCTGATGCTGCAATGGTTTGTTTTCATCAACTGATACCTTTGCAATGGATAGGGAAACAGCTATCAATATGAAGGTTTTGTCATTTGGCATTTCTTAAGTGGAAATTCCTTTCTTCAGTTTAAATAGGTGTCCAAGAGAAGTATAGCCAATAGAGCCACTGCTAATCTAGGGGGACTATGGTGCTATCAGGAACCATGGTGTTGTTCAGGCCCATGTTGGGACATGCTGTAGAGGGCCATGTCTGGGTCTGTGGCCCCACTGTAGTCAGAGTCTGAGTTGACGTGTGTTGCTCCAGTAGCAGCAGAGGGCCACGTGGTTGCCTGGGGTCTGATCAGCAGCCTGGGACCATTTTGGTGCCAAAGGTCTTGCTGCAATTGGGTTCACACAGACCTAAGTGGCACATATTGCTGTCCAATACAGCTAGGGGACAAGTCTGGATATGTCACCCTTCTGTAGCCAAGGTCTGTGTTATTGTCTGTGATTCTTGCTTCCTCGTGGGCCATGCAGATTTCCACGGTCTGGGATGCTACCTCATGCCATGTTGGTATCCACAGGCTATGCTTCCACTGTGGCCATGTCAATCTGGGTGGTCTTCACCACAGCCTGGGGTCATGGTGGTATCCAGATCCAGGCTACTGCAGAGGGCCATATCTGGATCTGTGGTCCTGCTGCATCTAAGGTCTGTGTTAAAGTTCATGACCTATGTTACTACCAAAGACCAGGTAAATGCCTGGGTTCTGGGCCCCAACCTGTGGTCTTTTTGGAGTCTGAGGACCATGCTTCAATCTGGGCATTACAGATCTGAGTGGCCTGTGCTCTGGCTTGGCACCATGGTGTCTTCCAGGCCACGGTCAAGGCCTGTGTCTGGGTGAGTGGTTCTAATGCAGCCAGGGTCTATGTTGAAGTGGTCCATGGCCCATGTCACCACAGAGGGTTGTGTGAGTGCCTGGGCTCAGGTTAGCCAACTAAGTACATGTTGGTGGCTGAGGGCCATGCTGTAGCTAGGGACATGCAGAGTTGAGTGGCCTGTGTTGCTATGTGATGCTCTGGTGACCTCCGGGCCAGAGCTGCAGCACCAAGGCCATGTCTGGGTTCATGGCCCAACTGTAGTCAGGGTCTATGTTGATGTCTGAGATTCCTGTTGGTATTGAAGGCCACGTGGATGCCCAAGATCTGGGGCAAAGTTAGTGTCTGTGGGCCGTGCAGCTGCTGGGCTGTGCAAAACCAAGTCACCTGCATTGACACCTGGGGCAATGACATCCAGACCCGGGCTGCTGCCAAGCACCATGTCTGGATCCATAGTCCTAACAAAGGTGGGGTCTGTTGAACTATAAGACCCATGTTCCACTAAAGGTTACATGGAATTCCAGGGTTGGGGCCACAACTGGTGGCCTTGTTGGAGTCCAAGTTTGATTTGAATAACCTGTGCTTCCACCCAGTTAGGATGTTGTCCAGATGCAAGCTGCTCCTAATGGTGATGTCTGTGTCCATGATCCTATTGCAGCTGGGGTCTGTGCTGATGGGTGTGACCTTGTTACCACAAGGGGGGGGGTCATAGGAATGACGAGTAATAAAATCAGATATCCATGATCTGGTCCTGCTCTTCACTGGCCCTGGGAAAGCTGGCCTTGACCCTTGTTAGACACGACAACAGGAGAGCTGGCCCTGACTCTCAAGTGAAAACTGGAGCCCCACAATCAGCAGAGATGGCCCCACCATTCACCATGGACAAGAGAGAACTGACCCTGCCGCCATTCACCATGGACAAGAGAGAACTGACCCTGCCACCATTCACCATGGACAAGAGGGAACTGACCCAGCCGCCATTCACCATGGACAAGAGGGAACTGACCCAGCCGCCATTCACCATGGACAAGAGAGAACTGACCCTGAAGGCATGGGCTTAGGGGAGCTAGATCCTTCTCTTACCTGAGAGGGGTGGCTCCAGTGTCTTGGACTGATCAACTTAACTACCCCCCAAGCCCACAGACAGATCTGGGGTTGGCCCAGCTTTACATCTACCCCATCTAGGACCTGCTGGAGCTCGTGAAGGGTCTGGTGCTGTGAAATGCTACCGAAGGGGTTCCAGCACTTGGGACAACCATGATATATCTGAGAGGGGATTTGGTGAGGATTCATTGATGATAGTGCACCAGAAACCAGAGGTCTTAAACCAGACTAATGTCTCCTTGCAATGAATATTTGCAAATAAAGCTGCTTGGACAAAAGGGTGAACTGTGTCACACAGAGACTCCCAATGCCACTTGTATTAATGAAGAAGTATTGGAGTGGTGGAAAAAATGGAGGATTGAAAGGTTTTTTTGTTTTGTTTTGGTTGCTCTTTTCTTTTTTTTTCTGTTTGCTTGTTTTGTTTTGGATTGGGTTTTTAAATTTTTTTCTTTTAAGAAGAATGCTGCAGATGTGAAGGGAGAATACTGAGGGACTGGGAGGTGAGTGGAATTACAATGCATGATGTGAAATTGCCAAGAGTTCAATAAAGACATTAGTTAAATTAAAAAATATACTCTTTCAAGAAATCAACATAATTTTCTTCCTAACATTTATAATTGGAGTGGATAATCTAATGTGTTCTTTTTGTTTTTATAAATGATAAATTGGTAATAAAAATTGTAAATAATTCACTAACCTGCTCATTGATTTGTTCTTCTGATCAGTGTAGTAACATTTTTTTCTGAAAAAAAAAGTAAAATCATCTAAAAAAAAATACAGTTAAACCAGAAAGTGGCAGTATTCAACAGCAATGTTAAGTGTATCGACACATCATTTTTATATACTTAGAAAATTAAGGCATTTAACATTAAATCATTACAATATAATGTGAAGGCTAATAAATATATGTGCCTTTAATTTCAGAATAATAATAATAATGATAATTAAACAAAAATATATAAGAAATATAACAAAGTATAACAAAACACGTTACAATGCATAGATTACTTTCGATACATTGTTTTTAATTATTTGAAACTCTGTCTTCTGTAACTCAGTACTTATTAACTGAATTGCAGCTTTACATGCTATATAAAGTCATCAATCCAATCATCTTTTCATCTTTTTTTTAAACACATATGCAATTGTCCTAATTGGATTGTCTGTTGTTATGAAAAAGCACTGAGCAAATAGGAACGTGGGAAGAATCTGTTGTTATGAAAAAGCACTGAGCAAATAGGAACGTGGGAAGAGAAGGTTTGTTTAATCTTAAAATTCCTTGTAATATTTCATCACTGAGGAAAAATGGGGCAAGAACACAAGGCAGAAAACCACAGGTAGGAATTAAAGTAGAAGCCAAGGGAGCACAAACAAAAGCATGTGGAAGAAAGAAACTTTGCTTTTTGCCTGTTTGCCTTCACCTCCCCAGTGGTAAGTTCATCTGTGCTGTTAATACTGCTGCTCCTGTTGCTATCCTCCACAGACATCAGAACCCAGCTTCTGCAGGCTGCCAATGTGGAGTGAATACCAGTAGTTCTCCAGGAATCTTCCAGGCTTAAAGCCCCAGTTTGGGAATGCTGAGGTCCCGTGCCTTGTGGATTGACCATCTGCCAGGTCTTAAATGTGTGACAGTCATTGTTGGACTGCCTAGACTGTATCATGGAAGCCAATCTAGTAAATATCCTTTATATATTTTCAGCAGCTGGGTTTGTTTTTTTCTAAAGTAAAACATACACCATAGTCTTTGGAAATATTTAAAATGTTCTTGCCATATTCCAACACTAAATTCAGATATAATATTTCAAGACATGCTTCGTCTAACTAAATTTGCATTTCAAATATCTTCCTTCATTTTTTCAAGCATAGACAAAAGTTTAAAAGGCATGCATATATTAGTAATGATTGGAAATTTGCAGGCTATTGTTTCTCCTTTTAATTTTTAAATAGATTTACACTTATTTCTTCATAGCTGTGTGTGCAAGCCTGTAGGTGCTAGGTAGCACCCATATGGAGGTCAGAAGGGAGGCCTTTTTTCCACCATGTGGGTACTAGAGGTCAAAATCAGATCCAGTGCCCTTATCTGCTGAGGCATCTTGACGATCCAAATTGTAGCTTTTCTTTGTGGAGTGTTAATGTCTCACAAGTAAATATTTTCATGGATAGTTTAGAATGAATAATTCATTCAAAATAAAAATATTTTTCTTAAAAAGGCTATGTGCATTTGCTAATTAATATGCCAATGGTGATTTTATGTGTAGTCTGTCTATATTCTAAAATGTTCCATTATACTTATAATATAAAATACTGTGTGGATATACAAAGTTATAAAAATGGCATATTATTTGAATCTAACTTTCAGACATCCTTATGTACATTTAAAATCATTTCGAGATAACTTAAATTCCTAACGGAAATTTTATGTAAATAATGTTTAACTGTTTGTTTCTGCATAATAGCAGAGGCTGCATGTTTTGAGACTTGAGATGTTTCAGATGCCTGAAGACACCTGCATCAGCATCTCTTTCTTTATCTTGAAGGATCTTGAGCTTTGATATAAGCCTCTCCAATATGTTACAGGAAATTGTAGTGATATTTTTTGAGCTCAGTGTTCACTTTCGTTTACAAGGGTAATTTACTTACGATCTCTTTTTTTCCTGAACCTTTCTTTTACTCCTTGTTAGCATCTAATGGGATCTGTTTAACTGCACATTTATGGAAACAGTCTTATTGTCATCTGAGTTAACACTCGGTGTATAGAGTGTGCACCATAAAAGCTACAGTGTGACATGATGAGGAGCTGGTATATTCTACATCAAATAGGAGATGCTCACGCTAGGCCAACATATTTATTTCTTTGCCCAATAGAAGGACTGAAAATCCTTGAAAGAAGGTGATCTATTCTTATCACTTACTGATTGATATTGATGCCAGAGCTCAGAAACTGTCCTGGATGACCTGGTCTGAAAAACAATCCCTGCTAACCATTATCAGAGTTATATTATACTCACATGAAATAAGAATGAGGATTGATCTTGGGAATTACTTCAAGTTGAAATCTGAAAATAATTATGTTACCTTATCTCTAGGCAAGTCTATCTTGAAATGATATTATATGTCCAGCAATTTAGGAAAAAACTGTCTAATATAGTTTAAAATTGAAAAGAGAAATAATTGTTTTTTGAATAAAGGACCACATTTACTGCTGTTAGGTGTTACAAAAGACAGAGTCATCCTAGTAATAATGAAAGAAAATATAACATATAAAAGTACCTGAAGGGCACCCTGATGTTCAACCTCTCTGCATACTTGCACAGCGTGTCCCAAGGAATATGAATTTTAATAAACATGATATCGGGGTTTGCAACAGCTGGCTGGAAAGGAATTAGCAGAGAGGCACCATCATTTACAATCAGAACTGCTGACATTCTACCATAATTTTTTTCTCAAAGAAAGAAGCATTTCTGTCTGCTGTTATGCAAGAATCATTCTTACTTATATAAAGGGAAATTATATTGTCAAAAATTCTTGATAAAAAATCTTTAAATATTCAATGCCATTAAGAAATGTAAATGTAGATATCCCATGAACTTCCCAAATACAAAAGTGTCTGTAAGTTGTTTGTAGGAAAATGCCTTCAAGTGAAATTCAAAGTTGGTTTGAAAGCTGATGGACATCCATAAAAAAAGTTCTTTTTTTATTTTTATTTTATTATTATTATTATTTATTTATTTTGGTTTTTCGAGACAGGGTTTCTCTGTGGCTTTGGAGCCTGTCTTGGAACTAGCTCTGTAGACCAGGCTGGTCTCGAACTCACAGAGATCCGCCTGCCTCTGCCTCCTGAGTGCTGGGATTAAAGGCGTGCGCCACCATCGCCCGGCTCCTATTTTTTAATTTATTTATTTATTAAAGATTTCTGTCTCTTCCCTGCCACCGCCTCCCATTTCCCTCTCCCTCTCCCAATTAAGTCCCCCCCCTCCTCAGCATGAAGAGCAATCAGGGTTCCCTGCCCTGTGGGAAGTCCAAGGAACCCCCACCTCCATCCAGGTCTAGTAAGTTGAGCATCCAAACTGCCTAGGCTCCCACAAAGCCAGTACGTGCAGTAGGATCAGAAACCCATTGCCATTGTTCTTGAGTTCTCAGTAGAAAAAGTTCTTAATCACAAACTAGTCTTTTGATAACACAGAGTCAGAATTCCCACACAGAACGTGATAGCTCGGCTAGAAGGAAACACGTGACCCATGAATAGGCATTGCACTTATCTCTGCCTGCATAAAAGAACTTTGTTTTCACTTCTCCTCATCAAATCAACAATAAACTTCTCTCTTCACACCCCTCTATATATTCTCCCAGTCTCAGCCACTTGAAAGGATAAATTTGAAGTCTTCTTGATGGTAGATCCTCAAAGTCTTCCCTTCCCAAAAATGTGATGTTACGTTGCTTACCAAGTACAAGGACTAGTGGGTCTTTGCTCAGTTACTGTGTATAGGAAATAGATATCGCTACCCATTTATTAATTTTCTTATATTAAACATTATTAAAAATCTCTATTCCCCATTCAGAGAAGTTATAAGACAACTAAGAGTTTCAAGCTATTCTTCATGTCAAACAATCAAGACCCTCACTGTCACTCAGAGAGAGCATAAAACACGGAAAATCATCCGGAGTCATTACCCAATTAATCCACTTATTTTATTGTCACATTTATTTTGAAGAAATTTTTAATCCTCTAACTATTTTCTGGATACAGTGATTTTATTCTGAGGAAAATGAGTTGCTGAAATTATAAGATGCCCTTGACATGATGGCTTGTTAGATTTATGAACTTACTGAAGGGATGGCACTGTGAAAATTGCCCCAGGACAAACAACAAAAGACACTCTCATGACAGCATAATTTCTGAAGCAGCTTTTCTGCTGAAAATGCTTGTGACTATTTAAAGGTAAATATTCTGAAATTTGTAGCTGACTGTGCCAGAGGTGGACATAGCATGCTACGCTTTTATAGGTCTATACATTCAGTCCTGCACTAAACATATTACCTATTCTTGGGAAGACGGCCATAGTTTTTAAGTTAGTTTTCGAGAATTTCATGCATTTAAAGTTTACAATAGTCTTTTTCCCATCCAACTTCTTTGGCACCCCTGTATTTCAAATTCAAGACCCTTTCTCTTTTATAAATATTATCATTTTATACACACATAAACACACACGTGAATCTATTAGTGTTGCAAACTATATACAATTGTTACAAGCACTACTTATTCATTCAAATGAGTACTTAAACATATTTTGAATTCCTATAGATATCTGTTATTTATCAAGGTAAAAGAGACGGTTATCATTTTGACATTTTCAGGCTCTTGATAATGACTCTTTCAGACTTAATAGAAAGGTTTCTATGTTGGCATGATAACAATAACAAAAACTTTTGCAGCTAGAACTCCCATAGAACTAATGAGGGCAGGCTTAGCATGTTCCAGATCTGCATTTGAACCTCAGCACTATGCAGCAAAATAAAAATAAATAAGTAAATACAAATTTAGAACAGAGAACTTAAGCCTTCCACTTAAAGGATTCCCACCCAGAACAAGGGGAAGACACATTTCATATTCTATCACACATTTTTTCCTTATCTATATGTAGTTATTCTCAAGTGTTAATAAACTTGAGTTTAGTTTAGATTTTAAGGTTTTTGCTATTTTATTTTATTTTATTTATTTTTTTTTTTTGGTTTTTCGAGACAGGGTTTTGCTATTTTAATTTTATCAGCCAGTCTTTCCCTTGCAGAGCACAACTTATATTCCTTCCATCTGACTACCCCTTTGGCATGATGTTTAGATCCCAGATAGTCAGCAACATAGTCCATCTGTACCCTACGCTATCTCTATAACATTTGGATAATAAGTTAGCCCTCTGAATCTCAATTTTTTTTTGCCCGAAGAGAAATGAAAAGCCCTTGTCTCTGAGTTGAAGGAGGGAAGTTATTGACTGACTGTGTGAAGCACCTGCTCCTGACCAGGTGTGGCTGTCAGGTGACAATATTCATCTCAAATCAGATGTTTAAAACAAAGGTGAACTGCAAAGCATCCCCAGGATCCGTCTTTCCTTTTGCTCCTCTGTAAGTAGCTACCTGGTTCCTCTGTGATGGAGCTTGTATTTTAATTTTGAACATCTTTGTTTCCATAATTTGTGGTAATATAAGCATAAAGTCAGGAACAACTCAAGACTGGTAAACAAATTCAAAATTAAAAGCAAAAATAAAACAATAAAACAAACAAAAATCAAAATTCACACCAAGGCAACTTATGTAGAGATTTGAATCAAAATATATGTGAAATAGATAAATATTTTTTCTCTGGTAAAGTATATTGACTATAAACTCTAAAACCAAAATTGTATTTGCATAAATGTTAGTTTGAGGAAGAGATTTACCTTTGTCAGGAACAACTCACAATTGGTAAGCAAATTCAAAATTAAAAGCAAAAAAAAAAGAAATAAAAAACAAACAAAAATAAAAATTCACACCAAGGCAACTGATGTATAGAGATTTGAATCAAAACATATGTTAAATAGATAAATATTTTTCTCTGGTAATATATATATATATATATATATATATATATATATATATATATATAAACTCTAAAAACAAAATGTATTTGTATAAATGTTAGTTGAGGAAGAGATTTAAAAATGGCTCCATCGATAGACAGTATACCACTGCTGTCTTAATTTACACCATTTCCATCACACTCATTGTCTAACTCTAATGGCAATTTCCTCTTTTCTATAGTGTTTCCCTACTGTGTGCTACAAGAGAAGCCAAATGGCATGTATGTCCATGCATCTAATTCTATATCCGATTCACTGACGATGCACTGAAAAGATGCATCGTTTTATGTACTGCTACTGTTATCTTCGTTATTTTGTTATTATTATGCTCAATTATTTTTAGATAGGATCTTACTATGTCACCCGGATCTGTTTGGAACTAGTTGTGTAGACCCAGCTGGCCTTTAAATCACAATGCTTCTGTCACAGCTTCCCGAGAGCTGAGACTGCGAATGTGTTCCACCATGCCTGGTTAGCTAAGTTATTTTGAGCATATATTTTGTCTAACTTACACCTGAACAAGAGAAGGAAAACAGGAAATGGCAGAGTCTCATTTTCTGCAGTGGGGCACTGTGTCAGGATCCAAAATAGCACTGAGAACAGCTTGCCTCGTGCAGGTTCTTAATTCATTGCTGTCAAGCTCTTGATGTGGAATAATCTAATCACCTAAAATAAAGGGCTGCTTTGGAAGGAGGGGTTTTGCATGGCAGCGACTACCATATCTGGGTAAAATGCCAGGCTAAGCGCACACAGCGAAAATGTATCTCATTTTCATGCCTTAGCTTTAAATGTATATACATAATGAGAGATTGTTTTTCACCAGGATGAATCAATGTTGTTTATTACTTCTCAACTTAATTTCTCTTTGTTTTGCCACCATTTGACAACACAAAAGACAACTGGCTTTCTTCTCTGCTGGTAGCAGGTCAGGGGATGCTATTGGTGACAGGATGGTGCTGTCAGGGAGAGAAATCACCTTCCTCTTTAGAAGCACGAACTGCCAATCTGGATCTATTCTGCTCACCTCCACTGAGAGCAGGCCTCTCAGAGGAACAAAACGCCCACAACTTTCACACTTCTCATTTTTACTTAATTATTCCACCCAAAATTCCCAAGGGGAAGAACATTTACTCCCAGGTGAAGAGGAGACTTTGAAATTTGGTTTTCACAAAGTTATTTTGTATGATTCAGATATAGAACAGAGAAAGAGTATTGAGTTCTCAAGGCATTTTCCACAACTGGGAGCAAGGTATATTGCTTATATGAATTGGATTATGAGACAAACCTCACAGTGACAAATCACCTTCTTGTCCTCAAAAATGTACCTTAAATACACAGCGTCTCTAGATGACACTCTCCTCTAGAACCTGTTCACACTGGCATGCAGTTTAATGACTATTTGAGATCTTTCTGCCAGACTCAGTGTTTAGCTCTGGTGCATATTTATTGATAAAACATGGGCAGATTTTCTAACCACCATATTTTAACTAGAAAATTCATGACTTTCAATATTTTTACAAAACTGCTTATCCTTTCATCAAAACAAGCCCTAAATATTTTCAACTCAATATTTATCAAGAAAAATTGCACCCAACGTCCATCACATTTAATAGGAGAAACTGTGAAAGCTAATCAATGTTTTAAATGTTCATAATACTGAAAAAATTTAATGGGTGAGTGCTGGTCACTAAATCGACATCCCTGAGTACTCAGGACATGTGAGGGCTCTACCACTGTTCTATAGTATTAACCTTAAAACATTGAATTTGATACTTAAGAGAGCTTTGAGTATTTTCCTACCAATTGGTTTTAATCATCATGGGATTTTATTTCAAAATATACTCAGGTTACATTCTATCTTCTCAGCCTCTTGCTTAGCAGGAGAATGCAGGGTGCTGATTTTTGTAATAGTAGTGATGTAGACAGGGCTCTTAGAATCTCTGCTCTTCGCTGTACTTGCCCATTATAATCCCCGGGTATGTGAACATGCAATATGACACTCCTCAACTAGATTATTATGTTACAGCCACATTTGATATCATAATGAAGTCTATTATGTGTTTTTAATATTTACTAACAACTAAAAACTCCCCTCTCTATATATTCTGTCTCCTTGCATCTTCACATCACTTTGTTCCCCACCCTGGTTTTTCTTCTCTCTTGGAAACACAACCAGAGTTTCTAGTGTTTTCCAGATCAAATTTAATGAGGCATTTGCAGAGGGGGAATTATAAAAACACCCACTTCAGCTTTAACATTAGTAATATGAAATCTGGAGGAATGGGTTTCCCCAAATATTTTCCACCATTCTCATTATCAACAACAAAACATTTATTTTAACAGGGAAATGCTAGAGAGCAAAGAGGAAATAATGCTAATGATGTAATGGCTACAGTGTGCAGAGGTAGCAGGTCCTATGATACAGGTAGTTTGATTCACCTACTGACCCAGATTTCCTAGCTCTTTAGTGCGTATTAAATCGGACAAAAAAGGAAAGGTTAGTTGAGAAAACCATAATTATGCAACCAAGAATGGAGCATTCTCCATCCAGGAATAACAGGAATCAGAGGGCTCGATCTTGCTGTGTGCCAATGTAAACAACCGGAGACCATAAGAATAACGAAACATCCCTTTCCGTATGGAACATAACCATCTTTTTACTGCATCATGGAATTTTTCTTTGTAGTAATTCAGAGGAATAAGGAAGAAGACTCAACAACATCTGAACTTTGGCCAAGAAGACCCAATAGAACAGAGAGAAGCAGTGATCTTATCTGTTAGGATACCCGGTGTATATATCTGGTCTCTGCACAGGCAAGTATCACCCAGTAAACATAGTTGTATGGGCTTCTATAAATATTGGGTTCCCTAGAAGCTTGTTCAGAGTTTGTAAGGAAGGATGCTCTGACTTGTGTGAAGTAGAAATCCCAATGAAATTAAGTGAATAAAAACACTCTACAGGAGTCCTTTTTCAAAAAATACATTTTTATATTTAGTAACCAAGGGTAGAGATATTCTGAGTTAACAGTCCCACGTAATATAAGAAGAATATTAGATGAAAAGTTAAAATCAGAGTTTTGCTCTTTCCCTGTTCTGTGTCATTTGGCAGTGCATAAACTTCCCCTCACTGTGACCTCAGCGTGTTTTTGCTGTTTTGTACATATTAAAAAATTTTACTACATACAAATAAATTCCGTTATTTATGGATTCATTGGATAATAGTTTAGCACTCCCTAATATGCATTACTCAAAAATTTAATTCTAAGACATGGTTTTGGGAATGAAATATGAAAGGGATGGGATCAGAGGGTACCAGAAGAGTATCTCTGAGTCCCAAGCAACACTTTCCTAATTCTTATTAGAAAAGTATCCCTACTGCTTGTCCTTGGTTTTTGGAACCCATTCTCTTTGGATGAATACCTTGTTCAGCCTAGATATAGTAAGGGGAGTCTTGGGCTTTCCCCAAAGCAATGTGCCTTACCCTCTCTGAGAAGTAGATGGGGGGAAGGGTGGGGGGAAGGGTGGAATGAGAGGAGGGGAGGGAGTGGAAACTGGGATTGGTATGTAAAATGAAAAAAAGATAGTTTGTTTTATTTTTTTCAGCCCAGTTCTTGACTATGGATCTTTATATCAGCTCCCATCAGTTACTGAATGAAGACTCTATAAAGGACTATTGCTATGTCCCATTTTTAAAAATAGGGTTGTTTATTTCCTAGTTTAGCTTTTTTGTAGTTCTTTGTATATTCTAGACACTAACCTTCTAAAACTGATGAATGTGTATAATGAAAATGTCATATATTTATACATTGAAATATTATTAAACTGTTAAGAAAAATATAATTGTGAAATTCACAAAAAAGAAAATTACCTCAGTATTTTCCTTTTACCTTAGCATTTTTTAAATCAAGTTAAAACACAACAGTTACAAGTAAACTATTAAGATATTGAAATTTTATCCAGCTATAAAATGGCTGACTAAACTTGTATGTTTTGATAATCTGCAGAGTCAAGGAGCTAAGACCATAGTAGATACAATAGTAATTTGTTTATGTGCATAAAACATGCTGAGAGGCAGCCAGCAGGAAACCAGCTATTAGGAAATTCTGAAAGGGAAAAGACATTTGTCTGGGTAGCAATGTGAGCATTGGCCTTGATATCCATTTTCTTGGCTTTTCATTTCTTTGTTTGTTTATTTAATAATAGGGGTTTGTTTTTCTCTAATGTGATAAAATGTGATTCAGGGAAGAAACAACAATTAGTTATCTAATACCAAGTGCTCAGCTCCAAGATCATATTCATATACATATAATGAATATGATTGAATTCTAGTTTCCACTCCCTCTCCTCCTCTTCTTCCACCCTTCCCCCACCCTTCCCCTCATCCACTTCTCAGAGAGGGTAAGGCACATTGCTTTGGGAAAGCCCAAGGCTCTCCCTACTATATCTAGGCTGAACAAGGTATTCATCCAAAGAGAATGGGTTCCAAAAACCCAGGACAAGCAGTAGGGATAATTTTCTAATAAGATTCAGCAGCATGTTGCTTGGGACTCAGAGATAATGATCCCATCCCTTTCATTTTTTCATTCCCCAAACCATGTTTTAGAATTAAATTTTTGAGTAATGCATGTTAGGGAGTACTAAACTATTATCCAATAGATCCATAAATTGTATAATTAGGTTGAATTTATATATTTAGCTGTGTGTGTGCTTATGTGTGTATTTTTATGTGTGTGTTTTTATGTGTGTGTGAGTGTGTGTGTGTGTGTGTGAGTGTATAATAACAGTTAAAGAGAAAGGGGCCATGGATGTGGCACAGTGCAAGGGACGAATGGGAGGGACTGGATGGAGGAAAGATAAGAGGTGATACGATGTGATATATTATAATTTCATAAAATATTAAAAAGAGAATAGTGGTGCAATTTTACTTTGGAATGAAAACTTAGCCTATTTATACTGCTTTCTCTGATAACTGTTTTCATAGATTTTGGGAATATAGCTCAACCACTGTGTTTTTAATACTATTTTAAGATCTAACAGTATTTTTCATGGGCCCATTTCAAAATTGGTTAGTTTTAGCTAGAGAGGTGCCTCAGTGATTAAAAAGGTTACTGTTCTTTCAGAGGACTATTTCAGTTCCCAGCACCAATGGTGTGTGGTTTACAACTGCCTGTAATTCCAGGTCCAAGGAACCCAACACCTCCAACAACACCTGCACTCATGTGTACATACCCAGTCACTAGTACTCATAATAAAATTCATTAAAATAGATGTTTAAAAAACAAAATGTACCATAGGCTAACTAAAATAACAAAAGTGGCAATTTTAACATCATAGAACTATGAAAAGTGTATATTTCCTCTTTTCTATGTTTTTGTTTTCATAGACCTTGATCCTTTTGTTGCTTTACCAGAAGGAAAGAAATAAATAGTTCTTTGCAAAGACTCATAAAAGCATAAAAGAAAGAGGATGATTGAGGCCAGTGCCCATACTTCTCACAATCAAACTTGCGTTTCAGCAGCTTGAAAAAAACCTCCAACACTTTTTGCTTTCCTAACATAGGATTTTCTAGTTTACATGAACACATCATTACATATTTGGTATTCAAAACTGCAAAAATTGCCATATCCTTTGAAAAAATATTTTATATATACAGAAAAACATAGAGGAAAAAAGTAAATACATATTTAAATGGGACAGTACATATCTATTTATTTTACATTTGGAAAAATGAGTATATTTTATTAAGTTCCGTGGCATGGACAATATATGCTAAAGTATGACTGATAGTATCTATACCAGAATATTAGTCAAAAAAAAAACTGATAATGAAAAAGCCTGTACCTCCTTCTCCAACATCAAGCCTTCTGCTCGCAGGTTCTTTTCAAATGTGTTTCTTTTGTCATATTGTATGTTTGTCTTCCGATAAACCAGGATATAATCGATTCGTTTTTTGCCATCTTTAAATAAGAGTCCACTGGAGGCTATGTAATTCATGTCATTCTGGAAAAGATTGGTTAACAGTGTAAGTCAAATAAACATGCATGCTAGTTATAGGCATTAACAAATTAATACCAGAATATAATGTGTGTGTTTTAGATGCCTACTGAAAACTATAGAAAGAAAATTGAAGCTAGTCTACAATCTACAATGGAAGACCGGCTTGCACGCTCGTAATTAGGTTTATAGTTTGATGGCCGATCCTTGAGTTGGTGTATGTCTTATTCTATAAGTCTCTGTAAAAATACCAGCTAGCATATCTTCCATACTGAGCAGACCATGTCCAAATATAATTATTTTCATACTTTATTTTGTTCATTCGCAACTTACATTCCAAAGTTAAAGACATCAAGACTGAAGGAAATGAAACCAACATTATACCATGTATTATTTAAGACATACACAAATCTCTGCTTTTCTAAACCACTGTTCAATAATGCTGAGACCATGCAATAATTCTTGAATTGCAAGCATCGGGAAATGTTTACTCTTAGGATACGACTGCAAAGTGATGGAAATAGTGCACCCATTACAACTCATAGCTAGCTCATCAAGACTGGTTAAAGATGCTGAGGAGGTGGTTGTTCAGTTTGTAAAAATGCTTGCTGAGCAAGCCTCGGGAACTGAGTATGGATTGTCAGACACAGAAATGAATTCCTCAGTGACTCCAACATGCCCCAGTGTGGAAAAGGGAGGAAGAGACTGGAGAGTCTTCTGACTATCTAAGGCCAGATAGCTTGGCTAATGCAACAGCAAAAATAGTCTCTTTCAAACAAGGCAATGCTCTATAACACACATGTACAGTCCCTAAACCTACCCACAAAGCAGTTTGAAGGATCTCACATGCTGTTGCCAATATCAGAAGCTATTTTCATAAAATGGGAGATATTCAGCTAGATATTTTCTTTGCAAGATTCATCTTAAAATATCTTAATCATGCTGAGGTCCATCGACTTCGATCGTGCAGCTGAAGGCTATGTGGATGTCCATAGTCTCTGCTGCTTTCAGAGGTTATATTGGTATTCATGATCTGCGCTGGGGCTGTGTTGATATCCATGGATCCTGCTGCAGCCAGAGGCCATGATGAGATCCACGATTCATAATGTCACCAGGGACAATGTTTAGGCTCATCTTCTATGGGATAGCTAGAGGCCATGTGGATGTCTGTAGTCACTGTAGCCATGGGAAACCTGGTGACATTCCATGATCTTTGCTGCTACTTGCTGTTATGTGCAGGGAAGCTTCGATTGAAGTAATAGCAATGACTCCAGACTCATAGTTGAGAAAGAGAGACATTGAAGACATTTACAAGCCCACCCCCAGAAACAAACAAACAAAAACAACAAAACAAAACAAAAAACCCAAAACAGTCTAGAGAGGAAGCCATTGAAGAAAGCAAGGGAAACTTCCCATGAATCTCCAAGTATGTCCCCAGCTAAGGCTCCTAACAATTGGATAGGTAAACTGAATTGGCCATTTCCTGTAATCAGATTAGTGACTACCCCAATTGTCATCAGAGACCTTTCCAGCGATAGCTGATTGAAAGAGATGTAGACAACCATAGCCAAACACTTCGCTGAACTTGGGGAATCCTATAAAAGAGAAAGAGGAACGATTGTACGAGCCAGGGTGTCAAGATCATCACAAGGGAACCCACAGAAACAAGTAGCCTGGGCTAAAAGCTCACAGAGTCTGAACCAACAGCCAGGAGCCTGTATGGGGTCGATGTAGGACTCTACATATGTGAGACAGTTGTGTAGCTTGGTCTGCTTATGGGACTCACGGCAGTGGGAGCAGGGTCTGTCTGTAAGGCTTTGCCTGGCTTCTGAGAACTTATTCTTCATACTGGGTTGCCTTTCCCAGCCTTAATTCAAGGGGAGGAGTTTAGTCCTACCTGAACTAGCTATTTTAAGCTTTATTGACACCCATAGGAGGTTTGCCCATTTCTGAACAGAAACAGAGGAGGAATGAATTGGGATGGGGGGTGAGGGGAGGTAGTAGAAGGAACTGGGAGGACAGGAGGGAGGATAAACTGTGGTTGGGATGTAAAACAAAGGAATAAATTTAATAAAAATTGTAATAAAGATGCTGAAGTGTAGCTCTTCACAGTAGATGGCTTCTGGTGTGTGTGTGTGTGTGTGTGTGTGTGTGTGTGTGTGTGTTAGGGGAGGGTTGGGGGAGGGAGACTCAGTTATCCTTAAGAAGTTGGCTACTGGTGAGTTTGACCAATGAGTATATTAACAACACAAATTGTCCTTGGTGGTTTTTTATTTTTTTGTCTGTTGGGGGAAAACACAATGATGGGAGTGTAGACCTGGGAGGAATGGAAAGATACGTGATTGGGGTGCATTGTGTGAAATTCCTAAGTAATCAATAAAATATTATGTTGCTAAAAATAGCTTAGCTAACATCCTTTCATGCTCTAAAATGCCTCTCCAACATTCCCTGTCTTAAAATACACTAAGACTATATAGGTTGTACAATCTTTTTTATTATTTAGAACAATTTGAGTTTAAATATATTTTGATCATATTCTGTCTCTCCCCTAAGTTCTTCCAGATCCTCCCCCATCCCTACCCACCCAAATTTAAGTTTTCTCATAAAAAACCTTCAATAAAAGAACACAACACCCTAAAAACAAAATCAAAAAATAAACCATACCCTTCAACAAAACAAAAAATCAAAACAAGAAACAAAACCTCCACCAAACTGCAACGATTTAAAAGTACACAAAGGAGTGTGATGTCCAATTATGCATCAGTCAGCTAATCCAGAACAGGAGGCTGTCCTGGAATATTTGATATACTACGTGTCACTCTATTAAGGAAAGTCGATCCTTTATCACCCCGCAGGCTAAGTGAGAGTTCTGCTGTTAACACTTACTCTAGTGGCTAGATTTTCAAATGTTTGTTTGTTCATTCATTCATTTATACAAATATTTCATTTGTTCATTTTAAAAATGTATAACAAAATAAAACAGAATAAGATATAACAAAAGGTATCACCTCAAAGTTGGACAAAAAAATTACTCAAATTCCAGTAGATTTACTGATGAAGACATTTCCTGATGTCTTTCAAAAGGACTCCATACCATTCTAATGCCCAAGATCATAAAGAAGAGCAAGGCCTTGAACCCAGGTGTGCATTTTTAGCTTTTGTCCACTGTGTCTGCTTGTTACACAATGTTTCCTACATAGCCATTCTTGAGATGTAGACAAACTGCATAACATCTTGGGGGGGGGGCAACACCATTATAGATGAAGGCATGTTGAACTACCATGAAGAGCCTGGTTAGGACACATGTTTAGAAATGAGTTTCTGATGATATTAGGGAGTGGTGTCCATGGAGAGAAAAAGCAAGAAATCATTTAGGTGAAGGATCAGAAAGGAAGTAAATAAGAATGTCACCCTGCAACAGCAGGTTATGTTTCTCAGGATCCATGATACACTCTGCTATTCAAATAGAGCAGTCTACTGTATGAATTCATCTCCTAGCAACCCCCGAGCTCAAGGACAAGAATATGTGGTACATAGGTTTTTTTTTAAAGAGTAGAAAATTAGCAATATTTCAAGACTTATTTTACTAAGTAGCTTAACAGGACTATGGTGGTCACTTTTAATGTCAGCTTGCAATAAATTAGCTTCACCTATGCTATGCAGAGAGTGCTAATTGAGGAATTTTTCTGATATCTTTAATTGATGTGGAATGAGCTACCCAAATTTGGGTGGTACTTTTTTGTAGCAGTCCAGTAAAAAATAAATACATAAATAAAGGCCATAGCAGAAGGGAGAGCCTCTGCTTGTTGCTTGCTTAGCCTTCCCCCTTGCTCTGGCTGCTGATTCCTTTGCTGATTTTAAAATTAGTGTTTTCAGGCCTCCCCCATCCTCATCTAAGAGTCAGTGGTGTTTCTTCTGTAATCCCCAGATTTTCTGCACCAGGTTGATACTGAAGAAGCCTTGTGGTCTGAGCAACTATCAGGTTCTTAGCTTCTCATTGTAGCACAGATGGTAGTGCTGCTTCAAAGTAAGCTGATTTAATAAATTATGTATAGATCTAGAATGAATATATATTCCATTCTGTCTTTTGTGTTCCTAATCCTATCTGATACAGAGACTAGGTTATCAAAACTAGCAGATGGAGCAAGTTTTAGATCATAATGAAAATAATAGCTATCACTTGTTGAACATTTACTTTGAAGCACAGGTTTTACTAAGAGCTTCCAAAATTGTTTAATTTAATCCCATGTAGCTTTTTAGGTGCATCATGTTCTGAATACACCAAAGCTTAACTGATTCCCAGATGTCATAGAAAAGAAAACAGTTAATCCAGAAAGGCATCCACTTAGCATCTTATCTGGGACTCTAGCAACTATGTGTAAACAGAATTTGTCTTCTTTTTCTCATTCTTTATACCATTTCCCAGCTCACTATGGTAACTATGATAAGTTTTTAATTAGATTATTGTAACAGTCTAGCTTGCCTACTTTGTGTCCCTCTATTACATGCCTAATATGAGGGGTGAGATACTGAGTGGAGGTCAGCACCATGGAAGCAGTCAGGTGATTTCTTTGTCTCAGGTTCTCCAGAGGTTATCTATGGTGTTCCTTACTCTCAATCACTGTTTCTCTAATATTCTTTGCCTTAGCCCTTGATAGCTTCTATCATTGTACTGAATTATTTGTGTTTTTACCAGCTGTTTTATGCTTATATAATTGGAATTTTATAAAAATAAACGTTCTAGTTTGTTATTCTTTCTTTGATAAAACAGATACCAAAGGTAACTTGGGGAGGAAGGATTTATTTGGCTTACAGGTCACAGTTTGTTTTGGAGGAGAAGGTAAATGAGGGAGTGATATAAAAGTTTAAAGTAGAGACTGTGAAGAAACACTGCCAATTGCCCTTTCCTCTGCTTCTGCTCAGCTACGTTCCTTACACATCCCCAATCCACCCACCTACATGTGTCACTGTCCACACTGACTGAGGTCTTCCTCTATCAATTAGGGTCAAAAAACTCTCCCACAAGCATACCTGTAGGTCAATTTGATACAGACAATTCCTCACAGTGGGTTTTCAAACTCTCCCCTTTTTTCTATTTTGTTCAATGAGTAGTCCAAATATATAACTTTTAACAAGACAGACGGTAGGATCCAATGAACATTTGTAGAAAGAAAAAAGAAAAGGGAGAAGGCAGGGAGGTGTGAAAGCAATGAGAGGGAAGACCCATATGTGTCCAGGTAGCACTAACAAAAAAACTTGAAGGACAAGAAAAACTGGTGTGTTCACTTATTATCTTCTTCCCTCTAATAGAGGATCAGTGATATGAATCCACAGTGAACTTTCACACCAGCTTCATGGCATTCAGTGTTAACAGCTTGCCTGCTACTTTGCACCCAAGCCTCAGTGGGCTCTCCATTTTAATTTTTCTTAGTTTACAGCCTCCTTCTTCAATTTAGAAAAAAAAACACAGCAGTTGATACTTGCAATACTTCACCTAATACAGCATATTAGGTGAAGAAGACATTCAGAAAGCCATATGAATCAAGAGATTGATTGTTTCCATTACTAACTCAAAGCAGGACACTTTCAAAGAGACTTAATGTTGTTTTGATAACAGCACGAAGTGAAAATAGAACTTTGGTTATTACAGATATCTATTTCCCCATTTTTAAGTAAGTGGGTGCTAAAGTCACCCAAAGAAATCCTGCCTTATTAGAAAATTGATATCTTATTGATAAGAAGTGACCTTAAATAGTATACCCAAATGTCATCTCTGAGTAAACAATGCCTGAAATTGCATTAACAAGTGCTACAATTCATTATCCAATCATTCTGTCAAATCTAAATAAAAAATAATGAATTTTTCCAGTTTCCCTACATACAATACAACATCAATATCAAGATACAAAAAAGGCAATATCTGGATATCTTTTCTAAATCATGTGAAATGAATTAAATATAGACTCAATATAATTAGATGGTGAAGAGCATAGCATTTTATTTGAACTATGACAGTCATTATCTGAAGTATAAACTAATCTATGCTTTGATCTTTTGCCTACATGAAGAACTGAAAGAAAATTTATTGTGTGTATTATTAAATATAGATGCAAAAGTTAAACTTCAGGTATTTTTGTTTGTTTGTCTTTTGAGACAAAATTTATGTATGTTTCCCTGGCTGTCTTGAAAATCACTCTGTAGACCAGACTGATCTCTTGAGTGCTGTTCTTAAAGGCATGTGCCACACTGCCTGGCATCAAGTACATTATATAAAAAGTAATTGACAAAGAATGAAATCATGATTTAGATTACTCAAGTATTTTCCAGTCAGTGTGGGATATGTTTAATTTATTTTCAAGATTTTTATATTTATTACTTCCAGGACATGGAATAAAATTAGCTTTTACTGAAAAGCTGGGATGTACATCAAGTGTCTATTTTGGTGGTTGGTTTTAATTGTCACCTTGACACAACCTAGAGTCACCTGGTTGTGATAGGAACCTCAAATAAAGAATTATTTCAGTCAAATTGGCCTTTGCCCCTGTCTATGAGGAAATGTCTTGACTGATGATGAATGTGAAAGGACCCAGTCCAATGCGGGCAGCACCATTGCTAGGCAGGTGGGCCTGTACTGTGTAAGAATGTTAGCCGAGCATGAGCCAGGGAACAAGCCATGAAGCAGCAAATGTGATGGTTTGCTCTTTAGTTCCTGTTTGAGTTTAAGCCCTAACTTCCCTCAACAATGAATTACAACCTGGAAGTGTAAGCCAAGAAAAAAAAATCTTAGCTAGTTTTTGGTCATGGCATTTATTATAGTTCTTGAAAGGTTACTAGACATCCACTAATTTCCAACTATTTTGAAAACAATCATGCATTTGAAAGACATGGAGCTCAGAAACATTCAGAAAAGCTGATCTTAAAGTATATCTCAAGAATAGGCGACTTATGACTTGTATGTATGGAGAAAGAAACCTGGTGTAGGAGGTCCTTCTGTCTATGTGTTGCTTTTATTGGTTAATAAATAAAGAAACTGCTTTAAGACTATAGAAGAGCAGGTCAGAACATAGCTAGGTGGGAAAAACTAACCTGAATGCTGGGCAAAAGAAGGCAGAATCAGAAGTCATGTAGCCCCACCAGAGACAGATGCTGGACGGACCTTTTTTTTCTGGTAAGCCACAGCAACATGGCGATACACAGATTAATAGAGATGAGTTAAACTAAGATATAAGGGTTAGTCAGAAATGTGCTTAAGCTATTGGCCAAACAGTATTGCAAATAATAGGGTTACTGTGTTATTATTTCAGGGCTGAGTAGCAGGGAACAAACAAGCAGCCTCCTACAACAGAAACCTTTACCAATAGTGGTGATTTTTCAAAGGCATTTTAAACATAATATAACGACAGTAACTGCTTTATATATCTATATATACATTTGTACGCAAAGAGTAGGATGTTTTAAAAATAAACACATCCATGAAAAAACACCTGCCTGGTCTTTCACTGCCCCATAACCCACATATAGCACCAAACAAATAGCAAGAAAGACAGAGAAGCCCTTAGCTACAATCCAATATCACCTTCATCAGACTGATCCAAACGTTACAAGATCCATTACAAAACGTTTCTAGTTTCTCTCTCTCTCTCTCTCTCTCTCTCTCACACACACACACACACACAGAGAGACACATACTCCTTCCTTCTTATATTTACTCTGTTTTCAGTAATATTTTAATTTATGTTATGTAGTAAACATTTACTTTTATTTTTAATTTCCCCTCATGTATTTACATAATTCTATTATATTTATCTACCTTTGACAAGCAGTCTGTTTTCTCTTATATGCTAAATCTAGTTTTAAAACAAAGTAAAAAAATAGAGAGATGAAAGCAAATTGGGGACTTCTTGGGGAAAAGAAAGGATGACAAAGGAGATAGAGGCATAAAAACTTGTAATGATGGTGAACATGACCAAAGTATATGATACACACATAAGAAATAATCATATGATGTTTATATGTTAACGAAATACTGCCAACAGCATATAGAGGAATGATGACAGAAAATGAATAACAGGGTACCGTCAGAAAGAAACTGTCTAATGGGCCCCAGGAGCCAGTAATGGCTTCATTATCATGCTAAATGTAATAAATTTAGTGAAGATTATAACATAATATTAGATTATATCATTAGTCTATACTGATTTCTGATTATCAGTTGGCCGCATGTTTGAGTTAGTATAATTCAATATGATACAATGGTTGAGGTATTTAAATCTGTATTCAAACTATTTGGGCTCCAATTAACTGAGCCTCCTGTTCATTTAGTTTAACAGTGCTCAGTCTCAATTCTACAGCTTTTAAATCAGAGTAATAATTATACCACCTATGAAGGATTATTTCTAAGACTAAATGAGATAAACATCCATTTATATATCTTGCGGTACTTGTTTAGAAGTCTTTCTATCAGGTGTACCCATGAGAAAACTCTTGAATCATAATGTTTATTTTTGATTCCAATATATATTGATAAACAATATTTAAATTGATGTGTGATCACTCCAAAAGCAATTTGTGCCTTGTGAATGAATGAATACTCTCCAATT
The DNA here is from genome assembly GCF_037038515.1 of Microtus pennsylvanicus. Lineage (NCBI taxonomy): Eukaryota > Metazoa > Chordata > Mammalia > Rodentia > Cricetidae > Microtus > Microtus pennsylvanicus. The sequence continues at coordinate 89,126,784 of NC_134580.1, forward strand.
TTTCAAAACTAGGGAGTTTATATAATAGACATTCATTGAGGTTTTAAATTGTATTCCCATTTCTAATAATTTTATGTTCTACATACATTCTAGATAGCAAGCTCTTTGATTTGTTTATATGTTAAAATCTACAATTTTTGTCTTCAGATGGATTTTCACCATTTTTAAATATACTTGAAGGTCATATCCTCAATTTTAATTTATTTGAGTTTATTACATTAAAGATGCCTTGTCCTTTTTATGAAGGCATTCCTTATTCATAGATTGTGATGATTTCTTCCTCCTTAATTGTGTAGAACAAGTTTCTCCTACCCCATAAGACTGAGATCTGGGGACTGGAGAAATTGTTCTGTGTTGTATAGGTCCTGGACCAATCGATAAAGTTTTATAAGGACTTGTGCAACATGAATAACTTGCACAAGTCAAGTCTTTATTACTGAGTCTAGTTCTAGACTAAAAACTTTATTTTATTTTGTTTTGTTATCTGAGGCAGGGTTTCTCTTTGTAGCTTTGGTGCCTGTCCTGGAACTAGCTCTTGTAGATCAGGCTGGCCTCTAACTCACAGTGATCCACCTGCCTCTGACTCCAGAGTGCTGGGATTAAAGGTGTGCACCACCAGCATCCAGCTGAAGATTTTTATTTAATCACACTCAATAATATAAAAGAATAGAACATTCTCAGTATGCGTAATTCCTAACGGCTGCCCATATCTGCTCCCACACATACGGACATTTTTTGGAAATTTTAAATATCAGTTATCACTATGCCCATTTTAGAAATTTGTCTGCATTTTATAAAACAGGATTCAGTGAATAACACAAATACTTCCTCAAAGACAAAGGAGCAGTGCATGATTCAGGATTTCTCAGAAGACTGCAAGGCTTAGATTGGAAATGGCTCTTTAGTTTCCTTGGTTATGTGGCTCCTTTAATTCAATGTTCATGATCCACAACAGACAGATTGGTTCAACTTTCCTCTATAATTTGTGTAACCATTTGTATGCTCCTAGTGCACAAGATCATTATCATGTTATATGATTGTTTCTTAATCCTGTCCTAAGGGCTCTATAAAAAAATTTAAAAATCAAATATCCTTTCCATAATTTTCATTAGTGATATTAAATTTTGACCTCCTGTGTATCTTTGTGTAAGTTTAATTCTAAGTTAAGGAAAGGCAGTCTATATTTTGTTATTAAGACACCATATTTCACCAGGACTTTCCTGCTTAGACTCCTCAATTGAATTCCCAGAGACTTGGCATACAATTTAAATTTATTTCAGGACACAAACATCTCCCACCATTAGCTCATTATAGACCTTTTCTTCTAATGAACAATGTGTTCATATATTTCCAAAAATCCTTATTAAAATAAACTAAGAAAAGATATACTGACATTCAGAAGAAATTTATACACAGTGGAAATTTATTAAATGTTGCTCTAATTGTTAAAAATTCTGCTTCTTCTTCTAGATATTTTTTTAATTTTAAAAATAGTACTGATTAGGAAGAAAATAACTTAATTTCCCAAGTCTTCTAAAGAATAAAGTATATAATAACATGTATGCATTTAATTAACTCTAAATACACCAGAAATGTAATGCTGAATTTACTGTACAGTCTTTAATTATGAGCTTTAGGAATGCCAAACCTCTGACCTCAATACTGAGCAGATGCTCGGTGCTGGTAAGAACTTGGCCAGGTTCATTACCTCCAGATCACAGTGCCAGCTCTACCTCTTTTCCATATGGTATCGTCAGTAATAAAAATCATCTCCTACGCTGCAACTAGAATGCCCACACTGGACAGCAGGGTGGCTAAGGTTCTATTCCAGATTCAGCAGAGAAAAATACAGTTTAAGAGCACCTCACTAAAAGTAACATTTAATAATAAATCATACATATGATTTCAATGTATTGTTGCTGTTATCAATGCCATAGTATCCCTTAAGGAACTTACACAACATGCCAATGATGATCTCCAATATATACTTAGTAATAATAAAATGACTGGCCATCTCATAGGTACAATGAAGTCATTTTCAAGAAATAACTGAATTTCTATTTCTGCTTTTTTATATTAGCTCTTTAATGAATAAAGCAAAAAGTATAAAGTTAAAACATTGATAAACATTGGGTAGTTGACAATCACTGTGTCAAGTTAAGGGGAAAATATAATTCGGGGTTCAGCAGCTTACCTGAGCCCTTGATCCACTTACAGCCCTAAGGACATTTGCAGAGCCTGCGAGTGTGAGCTTTGTTTTTGAAAATTCCTAGGTGCCAGGGTTAGAAAGGAGAGTGAGTCAGATAATCCAGGCTGCAGATATTTTTAGGATGCATAGAGTAAGTGAACTTGAACTATTCAGCTATTCCCTACTTTGGGTTCTATGCTTGTAACATATGACAGGCAAGCAGGTGCCTAAAAGAAAGGGACTCCTCAACTCAGAGTGGTCACGGAGTATACGTAGCCAAATTGGATTTGTTTTCAATTTTGCAACGAAAATCAAGGTGACACTTCAAAATACAGGACGACAATGAAACATGGGGGTGGCCCCAGTTCATTATTCAGTCAAAGGCTATCATTTCACTGGGTTATATAATGTGAAATGCCAAAATTACAGATTCCATTATCAAAACCTCAGCTACAATTTTTGTCTAATATCGAACACACCCATATTAGGAAAGACACAATGTTCCCAGGAAAGTTATTATCAATAGTTACATGTTTATTAATATTCAATTATTTTGAGGAGCCAAAAAGAAAATTATCCATAATCTTTACATTAAGATGATTTTTATCTGTTGAGAATGTATCAGCTTGTGCAGAAGAAGCAAGCTCTGAGAAAGATGCATTCCTGCATCTACAGAAAAGTACTTTTCACGATCCAGTAATCTTTAATTCTCTGATCCTTTTGGCTGTAAATTCCATTGCAAGGACAAAAATTGCTTAAGACGTAAGAAAGAGAAAGAAGGGTCAATGAACCAGAATGTTTTGCTAATGTTATCATGCAGATGATCATGTTTTGTTTAAAAAGAGTTTACTTAGAGATTCAAGACATTTTAGGAACTTGGAAAGCTGGTATTTAACATGCATTGAACTCCTAAGAACTATTTTTATACATGTGTTATTCTTTCTCGATCCAGAGTTACTTTTATTGCTGAAAGTAAGGTTTTTGCAAGGAGAAAATGATAAATTTTGAACGTGTAAGTTATAGCTCTGGAATCTTCTGTTTTATGGAGGCTGTTTTCTTATTTGAAGCTTTCATCTATAGTATTTCTTATGTTATAAGAGACAAATCAACACAAAACAGTCATTTTAACCATTTAACCATTCTTTGACAGTAGGGGATATATTTAGACAAATAACCATACATATGCCTGGAAATAATTTGTAGAGCTTCAGGGGTTAGTAGACTCCTGGAAGCTCATTTATGGTTTCTCTTAGGGGTTGATAGGCTGGGAAACTCTGGATTTAGCAATCCTTGTAATAATCTTGCTTGTTCTCTTATTCAAGTACTAACCAGGCCTGTCCCTACTTGACTTCCTAGATCTGATGTGATCCAGCAGGTTTAGGGTGATATGACAATAGACAAATAAGTCTGCTTATAAACTTAAGTTCCTCTTGTCAAGATGGGTAGAAGTTAGTTAAATCATTTATGGCAAATATTCCAAGCCTTTTGGGAGCTTCCTGGCTATAACAATTTGCCTATTTGAGGAGTTCTTCAGAGATGAATGGAGGCAACAATATGTCTTCAGTTTCACATTCTAGCACTTTATATAATTCCCCACATTTTTATTTCATTGTACGCAAGTTAATTAAATTTTCAACATCTCTTTCAAAGCAGCCTACTGATATGAAAACCATTCATAAACAATTTATCTATTTTGAATAAAAAGCTAACTATGTTAATAGAGCTGTACAATGATCACCACTGCATTTTGGAAACATTCAATACACATAAAAGAAATGCCCATAGTCTATTAGTGTTCATTCTCCATTTTCTCTTTCCCTTCTAGTCTCTGTCATTCATTGCTGGCCCCAAGGGAACACTTATGTACTTTGTGGGCATGTGTACTTTGTGGGCATGTGTGCACACACGTGGGTGTGCCTGTTTACTTTAAAAATTGTGATGGTAGTGTTTAATGTAGATAAAGAGCTGCAAAATTGAATAACCCCCTCCAAATAGCAAAATAATAAACAGGCTAAGAAAATGAACAGATAATTCTTGAGAAGAAATAAAAAATGGCTAATGAATATTTTTAAAGTGTTCGCCATACTTCACAAACACTATAATGTACATTAAAACTACTTTGTGAGTCTCTAATCATGCTAGTAGAATATCATAAAAGATATGGTACATATATAGGGAAGAAGCAACTATTCTACACTTGTTGGTTAGAATATAACCTGGGGCAGACACTGTGGAAATCAGTGTAGAGACCTCTTGAAACATTAAACACTGAACCATATGGTTTAGCTATACTCCAGGTTCTACAACCAAAGTACTCTGTATATCCCACTATCAATATATTTGCTCATTCATGTTTATTGTTGCTCTATTCACAGTATCAATAGAACAGATCCAGCCTATATGCCCATTATCCAATGATTGGATTACTCAGAACATGGTATATTCAAGCAATGGGGTTATATTTATCTGTAAAGAAAAAATGATTTGTAGTAAATATGTGGTACTGAAAATTATATTAAGTGAGATAACCCAGGTTCAGAAAGACAAATATTCCATGGTATCTGTCATATGCAGATCCTAGCTTATAATGGATAGATGTGTTCATTTAGTTAGGGTTATTTGTATGTGGAGACTTGGAAACCAGACAAGAGCCCATGAGAGGGGACAGAGTAAACAATTTTAAGGGATGGAGAAGAATGTATTAGAATGCATGTTATAAGAAATTAGAAGGTAGACTCGTGGGGGAGAAAAGATATAAGTGAGCATGGGCACAGGAGTAGGCTAGGGAGATAAGGGTAGTAAAACAGGATGCAGGAAGGAAAATGAAACTATGTAAATAAAAAATTCTTATAAATGAATCTGTTATTTTATAGGCTAGGCTAATTTAAAAAAGAAAGACTAGAAATAACCTATGTCTTAGGGTATTGGTAAAATGATTTTCCAAGTTTCTGAATAGAAATTCAATACAGTAATAAAAACGAGTCTGTTTGCAAACTTGTTTCGAACAATTTGCAAGATAAAATCTTAGATTAAAAAAGGCAACAAAAGTCAAGAAAGAGCTAACGTGAGTGACAGACGTCTGTGGTGCTAAGTGGAAAGTGGAATCATCTGTGAAGTTATTAGACAAAACACAATATGGCATTGTTCCTAACTATTCTCTCTCTTTATATAACATTATGCTTCCATATATACAGTATTATAATATACACAAAGCTATGGGGCTATTACTTAGTAATTTTTTTGAGATTCTACTTTAAAAACTGTAGACCTTGCTAAAGTTTTAATTTAAAATATACGAGCATTAGGTATTGTGGGTTGTTTTCTAATAGACATTAAAATTAAACCACATCATTACACTATTTAAGGAGTTGATGTGCATCTTGGAAATTATTTAAATTCTATGCTTTGTTTAACACGAAACTATAGCAACCTATTAACTAGTTAGCTTAAATAAAACTCCTGGGTTTATTTAATGTTTTCAGTGGTAAAGAGCAAGACCTGTAAGAAAGAGGTTGAATTTTTGAAATTACACAATTCCAACAAAAAAGGATATTCCAGAGGAGATCAGATGGAGATAACCCAGAGCATACGAAGCTCAGGCAGGGAGATCTATTCCCTGGGTGCTTCAAAGAACAGTGTGGAAGAAGACCAGAGCATATGTCATATGAGTCTTAAAGACTGATGTTAATAACCAAGGTCCAGGGAGGGCCGAGCTCATGCCATCGTCTCTATTTAATAGCTACAATATGTTCCATGAGGATACTAGTGTGGAAAGCAGGGCAATGCTTCTTTGTTACTGATTGGATGATTTGAATCTTTTGTAATGTACTCTAGTGTAGAAGACAAACAAAATTGTCATTCTGAAAAGAACTTTTAAGTTCATCAAAATATTGTCTGTCTTTCAGACACTACAATCCTCTAAACAGTCTATGAATTTCTTTCCAGAAAATAGTTTAGTAGAAAATAAAAAGTCAGTATATGAGGAAAGAACAATCAGATTAAAAAATGATGCCAAAGTACTAAAACTCCTAAAGGCAACTTCTGGTTTGAAAGAAAATGCCCAGTAAAGGGAGAGGGCACTATGAGGAGGTGTGGTCTTATTGGAGTAGGTATGGTCTTGTTGGAAGACATGTGTAACTGTAGGGGTGGTCTCCTATGCTTAAGTCATACCTAGTGTTGCAATTCACTTCTTGTTGCCTGTGGATCAAGATGTAGAACTCAACTCCTTCCTAAGCACCATGTCTGCCTGCATGCCACCCACCAAGATGATAACAGACTAAACTTCTGCACTGTAAATTAGCCTCAGTTAAATGGTTTCCTTTATAAGAGTTGCCATGGTCATGGTGTCTCTTAACAGCAATAGAAACCCTAACTAAGACAGCAGCCTTTATTAACTTCAAAAGAAAGAACACATACAAGCACAAATTTAAAGTCCTCAGTAAATACTGCAGGCTGTGTATTAGGTAAACAATGTGGTGTCTTATAAATGTTGTGCTGAATTCCTAATTCCAACAAACAAGATTCTTTTTAAAGTAGTTAGACAAAGCCAAATGCAGTCAGAAGAGTAAAATGGTCATGGTTATAAAACCCTTAACATATATTTGTTAAGAAAAAATGTGTTAAGCATTTAATTTATATTGAGAACTGTGCTTTTTTTTTAAACTTTGGCTGGACCTATCATATCAGACAAGAGCATTGAAAGAGTATGTTTTGGAGCATGGAGACTTGGGTTTGAGATTGTATTTTAATTATTTGTTTGCTTATTTTCTTGCTCATCTATCTATCTATCTATCTATCTATCATCTATCTATCTATCTATCTATCTATCTATCTATCTATCTATCTATCATCTATCTATCTATCTAGACAATATTTCTCTGTATCACCATCCTGGCTGTCCTGCAACTTACTCTGTAGATCAGGATGATCTCGAACTCACACAGTTCCGCATGCCTGTGCTTCCTGTGCTGGCATTAAAGCCGTACCCTACCACCACTTTCCACACCATGCTACAAAGCTGTAGTTTTCCTGTTGTATTTTACCTCTTGTTATAAAAAGTCACATGGTGTGGCAATTAATAACCCAATCATGTCTGGGTAAAGAAGGATTGTGAGTGATTTCTTGGGACTTTGAAAACCAAGCAGAAATCTTCTAAAGGCCCTTTACAAATTAGCATGGTGTTTGGAGGGCAGTGACAACCGTGTTAAATAATGATGATTAAGAGTACAGAAGTGGGAATGCGACTTTATAATTGAATTGAAGAAACGCTTTGCTGATGATTTTCCTTTTTTACTAGAGCTTCTCATTCTGCTCACCTCTACCACTGTGCAGGCTTATCAGAGGAGCACAGGAAATTCAAATATTAACAAGTTTGTCTACTCATTGAGTCTATCTGTGTTTCTTTTGTTTATAGCAGTTCTCATCATTAATAAAACCGTTTTATTTTGATGTTGAATATGCTGGTATCATCTACAGAATTGTAAGATGCTGTCAAATAGCTAAGTCTGAACATCTTCTTGTTATTAAACAAATACATACTTACCTTATAAATTCTAAAAGGAAATATCTGTCTAAGATCACTTAAATATTTTGAGTTCCCTAATACGTACCTACAACTTTTGGAAATATCACCCAATACAATGACATCACAGAGAAAATAATCACAGCTATAAATGCCAGTCTACAGATCTATGTTAAGTAATCATAATCATATACAATAGTAGACACTTAACGTCACTTGTGATGTTTTAATAAATATATTTTAAAGATATTTACTTCATCACAATACAGAGAATTACTTGAAGAGACATGGAGACAACAGTGTTTTGAAACACGATACCTCAGAAAATAATGGTAAAAACTGACAAGTAGGATTGTATCAAAGTCAAAGCCTCCTGCACCGAAAAGAGACAAGCTACAGAACTGGAGATGAACCTTTTCATACATTCATCTGAGAGACTTTATATGCAGAATATATAAAGAACACAAAACGTTAAGTACTAAATGGACAAATAACCCAATCAACAATCAGACAAATGAACTGAAACACTCCTCACAAGAAGTGCAATAAACACATGGAATATTTTAATACTCTCAACCACCAAATACAAACCAAAACTACATTGAGATTCTGTTCTATCCTAGTCAGAATGCTTAACATCAAGAAACAAACAGACAAACAAACAAAAAACTAATTGTTAATAGGCAAAACAGGCTGAATACACCTTTGGTGGGGATGTAAATTAGGCCAGCCACTGTGGAATCAGTGTGGAGGTTCCCCAAAAATTAACATTAGAACTACCACATGATCCAGCTACATCACTTCTGGGTTTATACGTCAAGGAATCCTATGTAACATGCAACACATATATGTACACTTACATTTCACAGTTGTATTCACAATTTCCAAATCATGGCATCAGCCTAGTAGCCTCTCAGTGGATAAAAAAGTTATACTAAATGGAATGGGGTTATACAGCTATTCCTGAGATAAAAACCATGGCATTTGTAGGAAAATGGGTGGAACCTGAAGTCACCATGTTAAACAAAATAAGCCTGACTCACATAAAATTTAAAAATTTTTATAGAATATTTTATATTTTGTCTAAAATGCAGAATGTAAATTTTTAAAAGGATCAAACATGAAATTTTATAATAGAAAATATCTGAGAATAAAAAGATAAAAGAGGATGACAGGAAACAAGATAAGGTAAGTGAGGTAAATATTGTTAACATATGTTACCAATATATATCAAAATGTTACAATGAAGCCTACTATTTTGCACAATGAAAAAGAAAAGGTAAGATACAAAATTTTATACACACACACACACACAGGGTACTAGAGTCTGAACCTGGAGCTGTGATTAATCTAGGCAAGTGTTCTATCCTGAGCTACAGACTCCAGACAAAGATACAAATGAAATTTATTTAACCTTGTGTGTGTCACTTTTTTTTTTTTTAGGAAAACGTCTGACATCAGGTGGTTTCTAAATAGATTACTTTCTGGCATACACCTATAAATTATCTGTATCTAATTTACTTCAAAGTGGATGAATTCAAAATCAAATATCAGACTGCAAGTATTCTATAGAACTTAAAAATATCTCAAGTGTAATCTCTACCTCACTCTGCATGAATCAAGAACAACTTGACAGAGAAAAATATTAGTTTATATAAACTATCAAGATGGAGGCCAATGCATTTGGTTAAGGAAACTTGGAACAGTCCCACTGCACGGCTCCTGCCTTAAGTTCTGGGTCACAGGCATGTGCTACCATGTGCCCCATTTGAAGCTGCTATTTTTCATATATTGCTTTGTTTTTGCTTATAATTTAGAAACTCCTCAGAACAAAAACAGAGACCAATTTTGTCTAGACAGTCTTTTCCCTCTGCTGTCTTGGATTTGAGGCAGTGCACATTCATCAGGTATCTATTTTATTCTCTGTTTCCATTGCCATTCAATACCTGGTAAGTGTAAGGAACATCCTTCATTCTAGATATGCTAAAGCCCTTTCAAACACAGCACTTATTTCCCAATTCAGAGAGAATAGTGCTAATTATTTATACCTCAACTTTCTAGGTATTTATTGTTTTAGGTTACAGGTACATAACATAACATTTATGAACTTCCTCTTTATTTTCTAAACTAAAATCCTACCTGTTTAGGTAAGTGAAACAATCAGAGTTTGTCATCTATGGAAAATAAAAATGAGAAGAGACTAAATACCTCAGGATCTATTACACACATCCACTCTCCAGGATGTTTTCCTGCTTCCCTTTAGTTCCTGCACATATTCTCAGCATCTGTTTTCTCCTTCTGTCTCTTCTTTCCCTACCCCTGATTTCATTCCCTTTCTCAGAAGGTCAGACAACCTGTGAGGACAGTTGTCATGCAGTACCGCTTTTTCCCTGGACAGTGTTGACCTCTGAAATCACTGACTTTTAATTATAGCAGCGTGACTGCATTTCGATTTCATTTTATTTTATTCATTTCACATGTGTTAATGTGAGTATAGGCATGTATGTAAGGACGGGGTACATGTGGACTATGCACAAGGGTGGATGCCCTAGGTGTGCCAGAGTACACAGGCTTGCCCGGGCCAGAGGAAGATGGTGAGTATTGTACTCTATCCCTCTCAACCTTATTTAATACAGAATTTTTCAGCAATCCTACAGGAAGAATGGTAACTGTGCCCTGCTTTTAATGTGGTCATAAGGGGGCTGAAACAGTTTTATGGATACATACAAATATGTGGATATACACATTTGTATAATTGGATATATATCTATTATTATTTTTTGTTTCAACCAAATGATGATTTAGATTTATTTTACTAAATTATTTTTTGCTCAGTTCCACAACGATGCCAAGTATATATTAGTTTTACATTCTTCTTAATTCCTCTAATCATTTAACTAATACACAATTTTCGTAGAAAAATAAATTTAAACAATCTCTATTTTTAAAAGTAAGCTTTTAAGCCACAGCCTTGAAGCACACGCTGGTGGCTCTATATTACCTTGAGCTACAATGTTTTTCAAGTCCCTTCTTTTGGTAATGTGCTCATTTAAGGAGTTCATCCCGCATTCCTGTTGTGAGTCAGCACTGTCTGTGCAAGGTGTTGAGATAATTGCAATGAAAAATACTCCATGGTGCCATTCCTTGAAGAGAATAATTTAGTCAAGGAAGAAGAAAGGAGAACATATTATACTCTTGTGAGATTTGTTCCACTGTGAGGTGGAGAAAGCCAGTTTAAGTGCTGCGACAGCAAAGATGAAATGACTGTCTTGAGAAAAAAAAAACTTTGGTCAGAAGTGATATGTGACTTGAGTCCTGAAGAAGAGAATAGACTAGCAGAAAGAACAGAACACATGTTCGCATTCCTAGACGAAGTAAACTCCATGTGTAGCCTAGCGGGAATGGGTAAGGCTAGGAGTGAGTTCTCAAGGCCTGTGGGCAGGGTGGTATGATAGGAGCAATTCACATCTGAAAGAACTTGGAAAACACAGAAAGCATAATCCTTATTTACTCTAACATTCAAGTACTATTCCTTTCAGCACATTCTTGTTTGTTTTTATTTCCAAAAAATTACAAACCTTTTGAGAACCTCAACCCCATTATATACATTTAATATCCATTATCCCTCATTATCCTTGCCATATGTACACACACACCACCACCACCTCAACTAATTTTAACTTAAGATTTTCACCTTAAAGTCTATAAAATATTTAGATTTATAGATTTCAAAATTCATACTTATACTTGTCTTTCTCACTGCTATAAACAAACCAGGGGCTGTTCCCATAGCCCCACTACGAATGCTGACCAATCTCAGACAAATCATCTTCACTTTGCTGTCTAAACACTTTTCCACTCCTTATTTCTGAATCATAATCATCATTGTGCTATTTTTAATACAGTCACCTCCATGTTTGTATGTCTGAGCAGTGTCTACCTTTCAATGTTACACAATGCCGTGCTCACCATTCATACCATCCGTTCTTTGTCAAACTACTGCCATCTTCCACAGCGCAAGGCCATCGCGCAGAGGCAGGGCCACCTTTGGAACACAGACCTCTTCAAAATGGATAGACTCTGAAGAGCATCCCAGTACCACGGCTCCAGCGCTGTGCCCAAGTGCCTCTTCTGCTCTCATCTTGGCCACTCATGCACATTCTCTGCGTTCTCCTTGCGTAGAGGACACCCAAGGCCTCATGGAGGCTCTTCGACTTCCCTGATACGGGTCATTCCCTTTCTCCCCCGTGTTAATCCCCCACTTTCCTGTCCTCATGCCCAGATTCCACCTTTTGAAAAGCTGCTGTGGTAGGGTGGTGGCCTTTCTAGATCCCTCCACTGACAAGAGACAACCAGTAACCATGCTTATGCCTGTTATTTACTTAATCGTTTTTTATGCGTAAAGCTTTGAAAGTGAGAGACTTTGCTTGTTCTTTTTTAATCAATGAATTGCCAGCTACAACCTGACATACAGCAGACTGAAGCCGCTAAAGACAAAGGCAAGGTAATGGCTCTCAAACATGGTACCTGAGCAGAAGACTCAGCATCATCTGGGCCTCTGGTAAAGCTGCAAATTTTTGGACCTCAGTGGAACCCAATGCTATGAGAAGCTGTCATTTTCTTTTTTAAACGATTCCTATCAGTAATTTTGATACTCTCAAGTTTGTCAATCTCTGTTATAAGGTATCTATTTAGAAAAAGAAACATGAATATTTTAAAGCTTGTTGTAGCCCAAATTTCTTAGACTGTGAGAACTGAGTCTGAAATATCATCGAATGTAATCTCACTTCTACTTTTTCCTCATTTTTTTTTTTGAGGAAGAAATGCCAAAAGAAAAAAACTATAGTTGAATCTGAAATTAGAGATATTTCTGTTTTTAGGAATGTTAAATATTTCTTATGCATAACAACTTTAATTATGCAACTTACATTTTTCTCTGAAAAAATATCCTCAGATAAGAAGCTATTTTTTCGACTTATAGCTGATATTGAATTAGTTAAGATGAGGGAAAAAGACTAAAAAATTCTACTTTTCTTATTTTTTTCAGGGTGATTCAATGAGTTGATTTAAATGATTTATTACACTTGATGGCTTCTAGATATATTCTTCCCATAACAATTTTATTTTCTATGTTTAAAAAGAAATCAGTGTATTTTCACACTTACGATTTCTGTAAGATATGTGTATTTCACTGAGTATTGCCATAGTATAGGATTATGGAGAAGACAGTAAGATAATGATTGATAATATGGAGTGGAATCCAAATGCCTAAGGTACGTGACTTGCATTTTCTAAATACATGTAATAAAACATATCATTAAAATAATAATATTACTAAACAATTATGAACAGTCCCTAAATAGAGAGACAGCAAAAATATGAACAAAAGAAAAGCAAAATATATTTTGAATTTGCACTGTGTAACGGATATTAGTCTAAGTGCTATATTGAAAGTATTTTATTCTTTTTTCTCTTATTTTTGTTTACTCAATATAAAAGGGTTTCTGCTTTATCTAATGAAAAACTAAAGCCAAATGTTTTCATTATAACATGGTGGCGTATAAACTGTGGTTCTCTGTTGTGTTCTTAATGCAATAAATCCATGTAGCATGTGAATTCTGAATATTCCCTTTGCAGAATTAGTTAGAGAATACATTTGCATAACCCTTTCTAGTCACTGATCACTATGGAAAATATCACACAAGGAATCTTCTAAGCACTTGTTTTTCTTAAAAATGAACACTTCCTTCCTCATCAAAGACTATTGATTTTCAAGTGATCTGACCATGAGTGCAGATATAGACTTTGACTTTCTGTTTTCCAAATGAGATTATTTCATATATTTTAAAAAAATAAATAAAAACAAAGCTTAAGGAAATGGTCAATACTTTAACAATAACTTTCAACAGCATGGAAAATAAAGATAGCAGATTGAAAACATGTCACTTACTAGCCTATTTGTGAAATTCATCCTCGGGTCATACATGTAGTTTAAAGTTTAATATTCAGTTTCCCTTTCTTAAAGTATTGCTTCCCAGACTTTGTGCTTTGATGTTAACAAAGAATTCATGTACAAAACTATGCCTTAAGAATGACCAGAAAATATTCATCCTTAAAAATCCTGCTTTACATAATATCAAATCTAGATTGGCAGCAGGTAGAATCTCTGGACAGCCTTTCAGCGAAAGCACTAGCAATACATTTAAGCACAGCCTCAACTTCACAGAAAGATGATTGTTTTGCATGCAAGATAAACACTGGTGATTATCAAAGACACATTTAGATCACACTGCAGATACATTCTAAGATTTTAACAGATACATTCTAAGCATCATAAAAACGTAAAACTTCTCCATTCTCACTTTTGAAAACCAACGTCTGCTATTCTTAATTGGCTTCCCTGTGCCTGCTCAGACAAACAGAAAGGAAACACAAAATTCCTCTATGAAACACTTTTAAACATACCACAGTCAGGATCCCGGGTTCAGCTGCATTTGGAACCCTCCACTGCTGACAACCCTCTCAAATGACAATCTTCTTTAAAGCACTCTTCAGCATGACAGCTCAAAGTTCTGCCTTCCTCCTCCTGCTTGATCCATTAGCTGGAGTCTTACATCGTGAATGCTGCACAAAGCATTTGACTGGAAGGTTTTAAGGCAACTCTTTAAATGCCTGGATATGAATAATGACTTTAAAAGAAGAGACAATGCCTCTCTTTATAAGAACTTCTGTATTGCTTTCTACTAATTTTTGTAGGGGGTGGCTGAAGTACAGAGCAGAGTTGCCTTGTCTGTCATTGGTTAATAGTGTCGATGTATGATTCATCTAAGTGACATTTAATCCTATAATGCAAGCGACATTTTGATGATTTTACTGTCAATTTTGAATAATCCGTTACATATGACATTTGAATGAATTGAACAGGATGACACAAAATGAAGCGGATATTTTTTTTTTTGTTTAAATAATAGAGGTCTGGCAGTGTGACTTTTTTTTATTGGTGAACCTAACCATAATTTTTTGGTATCTTAGTGGAATTTAAAATTATTTCCTTTTGTTTTTAAGCATTTATAGAGAAATTCCTTGTACTTTTACTCAGTTAAGAAAACTAATCTGGGAGGTTGTTGTATATACACCTTTGATCCCAGCATTCAGAAGGCAAGGGCATGGAGATTTCTGTGACTTGGGGGCCAGAATGGTCTACATAGCTAGTTTTAGGATAACTAGGGCTACACCGAGAAACCCTGTCTCAAAAAATAAAAACCCAAAAATCAGTACCAAAAAAAGAATTAAATTAAAAAACAATAGAAATTGCATGTTTTCTGGGAAATCCTGCATCCATGAAAATTCACACCGCATTGCATTATATTAGCTCTAGGTTGATGTACTGTAGTCCAAGTGTAATAGAGTTGTTACCTAAAAACAAACAGAATTCACCAATTTTGCCATATTTATTATATTTATACAATGACATGCAATGGAAGGTTGCATTTATTTTTGCCAAAAATCCTCCTTGGGCCAGCTTGGAGTTGGGACTGATAAGACAATGTACCCAAGAAATGACCAGTTATTGAATATGGCCTTAAATTAATCATCATGTTTGCAAATTGATCTTATCAGAATAGCAACTTTGATTTTTTACAAAAGTTTGAGTCTGTTTAACATCAAATGATAAGATGACTGAAATCAATACATGAGAAATTTCCATAGACAAATGTTTGCAGCTGCCATTTCATAGTTAAAGTTTCCTTTGACTTAATCTTAGGCAAAAGATCTACCCACCAGATGAACTCTGATGCACTTATGGAAAAAATTCCAACAGATTAGGGATGTGTCCCTGGGAACAAATTGATGCCTGATATGTACATCTAATAAGAAACTTTTGACTGTCTACTATTACTGTTTTGCTAAATAGGAACATAGTCAAATTGTCTTCATCTCTATACACATTGAGTAGGGCAGCTCTCCATCCTGGGCAAATACACACACACACACACACACACACACACACACACACACACACACACACACACACATATATATATATATATATATATATATATATATATATATATAAATTTTCAGTGGACTGGCCAAAGTAATTGTTTATTGCCCATTCCTAAATAGGACACCTCTATCGCTATGATAGAAGGAGGTACAAACACTTTCAGATCTAGAGAGTTGATAAAATTATTATGAACATATTTTGTGTATTTGACTTGGCAGTTAGTTGTGAATACATAGCAGCTGTTGATACCTACAAGATCTGCACAGGTCAGGGCCCCTCAACATTCTGTTGTTAATTGAGGAGGAGCCCAATATCAGCAGGCCCATCTATCCCTGAGAAGCTACTGCAGTTATAGAGGGAAATGATTTCTTTTCAGCAGGGTAGCCAGTGCTAAGTTTCCCACAATATAATAAGTAAACTCCTACCCATGCTTTATACAACACATCAATTTAAAAACTATGAGGAGAAAGAGAAGGAAAAGGTAAAAGAGAAAGTCATGAAAGTAGTTGGGAAATAGAAGGTATTTAGTGGGAGTCTGAGGAGGACAAAAGAAGCAAATGGGGATGGATAGGATCAACACACACACGCACTCATACACATACATACACACATACACATCACAAACACATACTCATACACACAAACGCACACATTCATACACACATGTATACACACATAATATTTTAAATTTATTTTCGGATATGATATGATTAATAATGTAAGTAAATAATTAAATAATTAATTATTTCAAAAGCTTGTTATATGTCTAGTTGCCAAACATTGCTGTTTGCAGAGAGAGAGAGAATAGCATTAGCTTCTTGTTTATTTCCCTGTTTCCCTTGTGAAATAAGTCTTTCCAAAGAGAAACATGTTTTCTGGAAAAATTTTTCATAGCATTGGGAACCATATCAATCACTCCACTAATTTTATTCTCACATTGCAAAATGACTCTGTGTCTTGACTCTTCTTGAAATCTACTGGATTTCTTCACGCTCCAATTGCTGCTCTTGGCAATAGTAGGGATTTTTGGGTAAGGGATGGGCTGGATTGGTTTTGTTTGTTTCTGTTTCCTAATTGGCAAGAGGAGAAAATGTATCTAAAAATGTTTAATTCATGGAATATTATGTTAGTTCAAAGATTATAATTTTCTATATCTGAGGTTGGAAGCAATTATAACCAACTTCCTATTTTTACGTTGGTTATTGTTTATACAAGAACAAACTTCAAGCAAGCCAGTATATTTCTGGGGTGTTGTGAATAAGCCATGGAAATATGAAAATGTTGAGCACCTAGTTTTAGAGCAGTTAAATAAGGTTTTAGAAATGACTGAGTCATGTCTGGGTTCAATTCCTACCACTAACTATCTATTTCAAGCATAAAACTTTTGGAATTTCAGAGACATATACTGCTAGACATGTACTACCTCCGCCTAGTCATAGACTTGGGAAAAAATAGCAACTCAAATATTACTTCTTTATTACTGTAATGATAGTAGAAGTACTAACTGTCTCTGTGAGAGTTGAGGTGTTGCATATAAAATGATGAATGCATACTAGAGGAAGACACAAAAACATACCTCCCAAATGTACTAGATGAAGATTTCTGCATTCCTGTCACCTTTCCATGATTGAAAACTGGAAAACCAGCTTCATGGAAGCAGATTTTTTTCAATTCTAGATCTATTACTAGCTGAGTAAGATTTTATATGACAACAGAAGTATGATAATACACATGGTTTTAATATAAAGCTACATAGAGTAAGCTTTAGATTGTTTAATTGTCAGGAATAAAATGGAAAAGTGAAATATTTTTAAAATTATTGGCTTCATGCTTCATGTGTTAATTTTATAGCAGCATTCTATTATAGAATTATAAGGACAATAAGTTTCTATAATCAGTAAGTATTTGGGTGACTTTTGTAACAGTAGGTTTGATTGAATGTGTTACTGTTTTTAATGGTATTGTTTTTTATTTTTTATTATTTATTTATTTATTAAAGATTTCTGTCTCTTTGAGTTTTTAAGTGTCTTCCCACTTACAGTGAAAGAACCATCTTTAACCTAATTATTTGGGCAAACATCTAATTAAATTCTAAAGATAAGTTCCTAGGACTCACGGTGCAAGCTATTTTAAGGCATTTACTTATTACTTTCAACTCCCTATCATCACCAACTCGTTTTCCAGAAAATTTGGCTCAATAAACACACCTCTTAACCACGAATAAAACTGGCAGGTTTTGGTATGTAGCTCAGGGCTGATTTTGTCATGCTTTAAGCCATTTTCTAATTTAATTAAAATCCATTGATCATCTTTGCATTTTTGTCATTACCAGTACTACTCATCATTTAAATGTCAATATTAAATTTCTTTGCAGATATTTTTCTGTTCACATTTATATTTTATATAGTTGAAGATCAACAGTATAGCCATTGACCTAACATGTATATTCTAGCATGCCAGTTTATTTTAAATTCATTTCTGTCACTCTGTACTAATATTAACATTACTGTGTTTAATGTCTAAACTAGTAAACCTAACTTTTATTACAGGATCAAAGGCTTTTTCTTCATTTCATGTCCAGCATAATGTTGTCAATTAAAGCATCTTTCTAGCCAGGGCAGATAGAGTGATCTTGCACTTTTGATACCTGGAAAACTGATGCAGAACAATCAAAAATGTAAGGCCTCCCTAGAATACAAGGTGTATTGAAGACTAGCCTTGGCAAGTTAGTAAGACAGTGTCTTAAGACAAAATAGGAAATGAGAGTTGGGTGTATACAGTACAATGGGAGAAAACATCCATAACCAAAGAGGAATAATTTTTTCCACTAATAAATAAGTAAATAAAAAAGAAGGAAGGAAAGAACAAGCAAAAGGAAAAGGAAAGAAGAAAATAAGGTAGGGAGGAAGGAAGGAAGGAAAGAAGGAAGGGAGGAAGGGAGGAAGGGAGGAAGGGAGGAAGGGAGGAAGGAAGGAAGGAAGGAAGGAAGGAAGGAAGGAAGGAAGGAAGGAAGGAAAGAAGAAACAGGATGTAGCCAAGTATTTACTCATCTTGTATTCTAAGTCACACATTTTTACAATTCTGGAAATCCTGTAGTGTCACTAGTATTGTTGTGCACTGTATAGTAGTTCTGTGACAGCAGTAATTCAGAAAATTAAGCCCTGTATGCAATTTATAATCCAAGAGTATTTATGAAAATGAAAGTTTTAGCAATGTCCACATGAAAGGCAATTTAGAAATTTAAAGAAGCTGCATTTTTCTTACAACATCTATAAAGTGATCAGTGTATCCACACTTACAGAAAATTACCCATATTATTAGTTGAGTAACAATGAGCACCATCTGCCCATAGCACTTGATCTCGTCAAATTGAATCGCCATGTAATCCAATTTTAATGAACTGCTAAAATATTCATGCCAAGAGTTTCCTGTCTATAAAGCCTGTACTGTCTGATTTGATATTCAACATCATTTCAAAGGAGATGCCATATTTAGGGAAATATACTCATAGTTCAGGATTATAGTTGGAACTTCATTAGTCAATTTCTACATCCCCAGTGTTGAGTCAAGAACAAGTTCTTATTAGTGTGCTTGACAGGAAACCATGTTCTCTACAACACGTACTTGATTCTCTGACTACTTCCTTCTCATAGAAGCCTTGGCTGCTACACAAGCCTTGGCTACTTGAAGGAAAGAAGAATTCTTGTTCTGTAGGATTTATTGTCAATATTTATTTCCAGTATTCTTTACATTAATAAATTAGGAAAAGAAAATCTTTCCCCAAGTGATTGTAAAAGCAGCTGTCATTTTCTTTAGATTTTTTTTCCTGCCCTCAGATTAATTCTTTCCATTTAACTATTTATTAGACATTTTGCTTGTTTTTTATTTGTTTGTTTGCCCTACTAAATTGTCTCCTAAAGTTTCTCAGGCACACAACTGTGTCAATAGTATTGGGTTAGATCAGTGTCCAAGCCAATCCTCATCATGGACACTGCTTTCAGTAGATGGAAATTAACACAGAGACCCACAACTGGAGAGTTTGGAACACTTAGCTCTAAATGTGATATCTTCTTCATTCCCTCCCTTTGAGAACCTTGAATCTATGAAAAGGAAGAGTTGTAAGGCAAGAGTTTTAAGAGCTGGAGGGGATGGATGACTCCAAGGAGCTCATGTCTTCCAGATGCATTAGAACTGATACACATGCAATCTCATAAAATTGGTGACAGTATACACAAGGCCTGTACAGGTTCAAGCTAGTGAAGGTCTCAGCACTAGAAGGAGTACATGTACACAAAGTCCCATGCCTAATCAAGAAGCAACTTGAAATTAATTCTTGCTTCTAAAGGGAAAATTCAGTTTTCTTCAACAGAGTGTAACAATATATGTTATTAACACTCCAATGTAGGCCCCACCTCCAGGAGTAGTTAGGCAATGCAAAATCTACTCCTTATTTTTTGTTCGTTTGTTTTGTGGGCTTTTTGTTTTGTTTTGGAATTTTTGTCTTGGTTTATGTTTGTTTGTTTTGATTTAAATTTTTGTGTTTTTCTGTTTTTGAAAGAAAAATTGTGGACATAAAGTTATGTGGTTAGGGAGATTGGAAGTGTTTAGAAAGAGTTTGGTAAGAGGAAAAATTTATCAACATATATTACATAAAAACTTCACATAATATAAAAAGAAGAGAAACAATGCTTACTGCTGAACCACCTCTCTGGCTCAACACTTTCAAAAATAAAATATTGAAAAGCAGAACTATTTCAACGAGTTTAAGCATTTTTCTAAAATATAAAGTGATTTATGTTAAGCTTATATCTAGACTCCAAGTAATAAGAAACATTTTGAGTATTTGGCAGAAATCAGATACATTTTTTTTCGGGTCTTCATATCTGAAGAAGAATTAATTCTATGTTCATTGCTGTTATAAGTCACCATTTTGCCATTTAATATTGGAGATTGCCTCTATTATCTCATGCTAAGAAAAAAATTCACTCCCTAATATTTTTCATGGTTATGGGCATAGACATTCCTATCTGTGAGTTCTTTAAATGGCAGTTGAGTTTGCTCATTTAATCCTCTTAATGTTGATGCCAAGTTTCTGACTTCTTTATCTCAGCTAGTACAACTATAATCATTAATCGCTGATATAGGTGCTCTTTTAACCTCTTTAAGCCTAGCTTTGGTATGTAGGGAGGATCCTAAGAGATAGAATATGAATTCAAACTTAGATTTGGTCTCAAATCTCTCTTGCTAAAGTTTTAGGGTTCAAAAAAAGCTGTAATGCCAATTCAATGAAATTTGCCTATTGATAAAGGGATATTTCAAATCCAAACAAAATTACAGTGATTAAATTTCTATCTTCTACACATCACTGATATGTCAAATATGGATTTTTAGAGACAATACTAAGCTGGGTGGTGGTGGTGCATGCCTTTAACTCCAGCACTCAGGATGCAGAGGCAGACAGATCTCTGGTCTACAAGAGCTTATTCTAGGACAGGCTCCAAAGTACAGAGAACGTGTATCTCAAAAAACAAACAACAACAAAAGAGAATACTAGCAGAATACAAATTTAGACATTACTTGATGATATCTCTGGTTTGTATAGCCCCTTGGTTTTCTCCATGAGTTGTATCCCAACCCTTGGACAATAGAAGTTATCTAATGCTTACCATTTTTCTCTGTTCTAGAGTACCAAACGTAACATGTCTTCTTAATAGGTCACATTATGCTACCACTATCACCTTGTCATATCAGAAGCCAACAGTGTAAAAGTTTAATATCCAAAAGAGTTTAAAATACAAGTCCTTGTTCTGAAGATGACTCCTAAAACCAAAGAATTATTTATGTGTACTTAATTTTATTAAATACATTAGTTATGTTTCTACTGTTATAAAATACAACAGCCAAGGAAATTTATAGAAGGAAGGTTTTATTTGGGACTTGCTGTTCCAAAGGGAGAGGAGTTTATTACCATATATAAGGAGTACAACAGCAGGGTGGTAGCCATAGCCTTAGAGCAGTAACTGAGGGCTCACATTCCCTGACCCACACACAGGAATCAGAGTGCTAGCTTGAAATGACACAAGTCTTTTGAAACCTCAAAATCTGCAAGCAGTGGCATACCTCCCCCAAAATATTTCCCAAACACTTCTACCAACTGGGGACCAAGTAAGTTTTCAAGTCAAGCCTATGAAGACTTAGACATTCAAATAACCATGTTAAATTAGCAAAAGCAGTGATAAAAACAAAATATTTACCATTTGTACTAAATACCACTCTAGAAATGTTGCATCATGGCTAGCAAGTAAAATTTAAATAGATGAAAAATCCATCTATACAATAATGCCACTAGTAAGAATCATTTCTAAGATTCCTTGTTAGTTTTTATATCTGAAAAACTCAATAGCACTTGAGAGAATTTAGAATAAATTCTTCTGACCCTAGTTCATGGTTGATGACTGATTTGCTATAGAATTCTATTTGTTTTCTATTATTTAATACTTGTCTTTACCTACTATGTAGTTTGTATGAGTCATCCCTTCTAATTAATGTTCCTTACTGCTGACTCTTTATAATTGTGTTTGCTTTTGCCCCAAACACTCCCTTTGCACCTCACTTATTTTGTACATTATGCAAAGTGCAAAGTACAACCAAAACAATTATCTAAATTTATGTGAGTCAGAGATTTTTGTATTAAAACCTATATATGTTTATATAATACATGTATACGTGCATGAATATGTTAAATTTTGCTACATTTCGATCACAAATGAAGACTGGCAGTTATATAAAATCCATCTTAAAATCTGTGTCCATCTGTTTGTCTGTCTGTCTATCTATCTATCTATCTATCTATCTATCTATCTATCTATCACATATTCTTTTGCTTTGTTTCTTTTTTACCTTGCAGTGCTGCAATGTGGGCTTATGTAACCTGGTGCCTGTTCTGACAGTGGTCTGACTTCAAACTTTTAACAGTTTTCCTAACTCAGGCTTTAGGATTCTGAAATTACAGATAGGAGACATCATGTATAGTTTACATACATAAGTTATCATTTAGGAGTAATGAGAGAAGAAAAAGAGCAGAGCAGATTTGTAAAACATAGCACCCAGATAATAGTGCAAATAAAGCAAATTTAGGTCATTTATGTACACACACACACACACACACACACACACACACACACACACATATTCTGTCCTCCCTGGTTCCCTGTGCTGCCTGGTCCCCATTTAACCCCAAAGAAATCACACAGAAGACTATATTAATAATAAACTAATTGGCCCATTAGCTCAGGCTCCTTATTAACTCTTAGAACTTACATTAGCCCATTATTTTTATCTGTGTTAGCCATGTGGCTCATACCTTTTTCAGCGGCATAGTCTCATCTTGCTTCTTCTGTGTCTGGACAGGATTGCAGAGAGGGTTTCCCTCTTTCCAGAATTCTCCTGTTCTCATTGACCCTCCTCTAATTCCTGTCTGGTTGTCCCGCCTCCCTTCCTGCCTGGCTACTGCCAATCAGAGTTTATTTAAAACATAATTGAAAGAATATAGACAATTGTCCCACTATATATATATATATATAATCTTCTAGGCAGATTATTATATCCTTTAAAAATCTTCTGCATTACTTTTCCTTTATGCAATTGAAATCTTTTATAAAAAGAATTTGTGCTTCATTCTCACCTACGCAATGGACAAAGTGTACATCCTTTGTTAGCTGAAGATGTGAGTCACCTAACACATGGGAGGTAGTTCTCATAGTAGAGTAAGAATTGGAAGTGGGCAATCACATAAATTGAGAAGCACATATGAATAAGATTGTATTGACTAAACTTCTTTATTTCTTTTATTGAGCTTATTCTAATATCTTGTTTGATACTCAAAAACTTGTACTCCAGTTTTACTAATTATTTTAACTGTATCATTCTAAGGTTCAAGTCCAACAAAAATTTTACTTAGGACATGACTACTGTGAGCAAATTAAGTGATGAATTAACTGTTAGTCATGTGGTAAATCCTAGAAAGTCAGAAAATACAGGTTGAATTTAAAATCATTTTTCCTATTACTCAATGTATATTCTGTCTTTCAGTAGATGATAAAAACTTATTGAGGAACACTGGATTTCTCTTATAGCTCTTCTCAATTCACTTCAAATAATCTTTATCTGATACAGGGAAGTACTTGAGTCATACAGTAAAAAATCATACTTGGTCCACCAATTAAAGCAAATATGTAAAAAATCCCATAGAAATATTAATGAAGAATTTTTGCAAAAATAACAAACTTGCAATATATTTATTAAAGTTTGTTCTCATTACCAATATGGTGGTTATATTTAAATTCTGCTATGTTTTTTTAAGTGCCTTATTAGTGACTAATAAAGAGAAATTTAATCTAAACAAACTAAATGTCATGAAGAAAATTATGTTCAAGGACACAAGTAATACCTGTGCAGGAGCCATTGAGACTTAAATAATTTCTTGGACTAAAGTAAATATTCATATTCCTTTCTTCCCTTCCCTTTCTCTCTCTCCTCCCTTTCCTCTTTCCTTCCTTTCCTTCATTCCTCCTCATCTCATCTAGAAGCCACCCCACTTTAACAAAAGAAGGGGATTGACCTTGTTCTGAGAAATTATTTATCTTAGCATCAGGGAGGAGATACAGTGATGTTTTGTTTGTGTTTTAATAAGTATTTAATAAGATATTGTCTGAATATTAGAGTGCAGAGCTCAGTGTGAGGACTGGCTCACCCTTTGTTCTGAGCATTGGTAGATGTACAAAGTCTCTAGTAACTGGCCACTCTGATTCTCTGATCGATCACCTTTTACCCCCTAATATCTTACTCTTGGTTTTTATTAAGAACAGTTAGAAATCATGCAATATCTGGCACCCAAGGTGAGACATTTAAAATGTTTTAGTAGCATAGGTTCTTTTTTTACGATAACGAGACTTTTCTGCTCCTGGTAGCAGCAAGATATTTCAGAGAAGATAATGAGCATCAAACAAACTCTACACGGAGTTTACTTTCTTTGTGACCAAAGTAGGTCATTGGGCAAGAAAGTGCTTTTATCTTGAATGCTAATAGTATGCTATCCAAGTTGGACAGTCAGGATACAAAAGAGAGTGACTACTAAATCTTATCAAGTGGGATAGTCTTTCAAAATTCCTACTTCACAGAAAAGTCTGTCAATTATTCTAGGCCTGTAGGTTGAAGATAAATGTTCCGATGTTGCAGAGGAATCTTGGGTGACTGTCCAGGCAGCCAGGTTTTTTGTTTGTTTGTTTTATTTTGTTGTCATTTCTCACATTTTTTGGAAGTTGCTTGTTCACACTACCTGCTTACTCAGTTAAATTATTTCCTTTTCAGGTCTGAGTGAGTTGAAGACTAGATAGTTACAGTTATAGATTTCCTTGGTTAGCAGATACAGAAAAGAAATCACTAAAACGATGTAAAGTATATAAGGTTGAAAGACATCAAACAATAGTTTTGGATGGCAATGCAAATTATAATAGAAAGTAAGTTAGGTACAAGACTTTGGACTCACCAAGATAGGATAGATAATGCAGTATTTTCTCTAAATTTGTCAAATGCAAACAGACTAGATATTGTTAATGTTATATTGCCTGTATATATTGTATATACGTATTGTACTTTTTACATATAGTTTTTCATATATTACTTATAGCCTTCTTTTTCATTTTAGAGAAAAGAGGAAATGTAGTGATATTTTGTTTGTATATTGAGAAATAAGGCTTGCCTGAAGATCAGAGTGCAGAGCTAAGTCACTATAGGCCAACCAGTGGTGGCAAACACCTTTAGTCCTAAGACTCAGGAGACAGAAGCAGACAGATCTCTGTTAGTTCAAGGTCACCTTGAGCCATTCAAAATTGATCCAGTCTATAATAGAAAAACAGTTCACACAAAGGTGACCCCATCACTTGGGTTCCCAAAGCTTTAATCCCAGCACTAGTGAGGTGGAGACAGGAGTGATGTGGTTGGGTCGAGAGAGGAATACAGGTAAGAGGAGACAGAAACAGTGCAGTTTGGAGATGCATTCAGAGGATGCAGTTTGAGGAGGCAAGCTAAGGACAGGATCACCCATTTGGTCTAAATGTTGGTAGAAGTAAAAGTCTCAATGGTGACTGGCTGCTCTGCTTTTCTGATCTCTCAGCTTTCACCCAGTAGTATCTGACTCTGGGTATTTATTAAGAACAATTGGAATTGGTAAAGCAAGGAGATGTAAATCAGTTGCAACTACAATAAGGAAAATAATCAAAGAGGATGGATGAACTTGTTCTGAGCTAGTATTTGTCTTAGCATCAAAGAGGAGATGCAAGTCAGTTGTAGTTACTATGATAAAAACAGCCATCAACAATTTCGTTTGGGAATGTCTCATTCAGATGCCTTGAAAAGTCTGCAAAAGCATTGAATTTGAGGAATGTTGGAACCAATGAACTAAAGAGGTTTAAAACTGAATTGTATTTTATTAATTTATTTGTTTGTAAAATATGATTTCGATGCTGCATTCTCATCCCTTCAAGTTGCTATAAAATTCTGGATTGGGAGGGGGGAGGGGGGGAGGGGGAGGGAAATGGTAGGTGGGGAGGAAGCAGAATTTTTTTCAATTTAAAAAAATGAAAAAAAATCTGGATTGTATACAGTCTTTGGTATGCCCTAGACATTTTCGTAAAGTCATCTCATGTTTTATGTCAATCAGGCAGTATGTTCAAACTTAAAGATAAGAAGAATAAGGTCATTATGTATAATTAATATGTCCAGGTCACTAAAGCTAATAAAGAGTGAACCAGAATTCAAATCATATTAAGTTTTATAGTATAAAACTATGTTCATATGCTAGCTTCAAAATGAAAAGCAAAACATGAAGAACTAATACCCCAAAAGAGTTATGAACAAACTTCATTCTTTATATTTGGTGTTTAAATAGTTATGCTTGACATGTATAGTGCTACAATTTAGTAGGGGAATTACATGCAATTTTCAATTGCACTGTAGGATAACTACAGTTAATAACAGTGTATTAGATATTCATAATATTTATAAGAAAGAATTTTGAAGGCTCTTCCTATAAATAAATGGTTCACAGTGTGATTCAAATTACTATGCTATCATGAAAATATATTCAGGCATTGAAGTACCACATAATGTCACATTCATATGTTCAATTGTAGATCTCAGAAGAGAGTATACTACAGAAGTATTTAAAAGCCACCATCATTCCTAACTTCATTCCAAATACTTACCCCTTATACACATATCTAAGTGTAGCTCACATCCCTTATCAAAAATCTTCCCTTAGCAGACAGAGACCATCACAAGAATTCACAACTGATCAAAGCGTAGAAAACAGCTGACTCTGGTTTTCACAGTCCAGATTGATATATATTTAAAGCACAGGAACACCATAGAAGAGGGCACAGCACAAAAATCAGGGGCCAGAAAAATCTGCTGTAAGTTTCCATCTTCCTTGTTATGAGGAGCAGCTACATCCATGATACCTGAACTGTATGATTTGCCTAAGCAAGACGTGAAAAAAGAAATACTATTTGGCATGCCTGTGTGAATGGAGGAAATCTCACAGGACACCACCCCTAGATGATGACTATAGTCAATTAATGATAATTATGAGAGGAAATAATCAGTTTCCTCAAGGATGTGAGGCCTTTTTTTTTTCGAGACAGGGTTTCTCTGTGGCTTTGGAGCCTGTCCTGGAACTAGCTCTGTAGACCAGGCTGGTCTCGAACTCACAGAGATCCGCCTGCCTCTGCCTCCCGAGTGCTGGGATTAAAGGCGTGTGCCACCATCGCCCGGTGAGAGGCCTTTTGTTATCCAATACGAAGTGGTCAACTTTATAAACCCATACATATAAGCAGCACTAAATAGACTCAGAAAGCTGTGTTTCTACACTTACTCTTTATATGTGTGTACATATCTTTGTGTGTTTAAGAAGAATAATTAAAGAAAAGGAGGTCATAAATTAGAGAAGACATGGTAGAGTTTTAGGGATGGAGAGAAAACTGTAATTATATTTTAATTAAAGATAAAATATCTTTAAAAATTAAGAATAAATTAAAAAATAAAGATATAATTTTGGATCTGTTAAATAATAAAATAGCTGCTTAGTAATTATGTCAATAAGTAGCTTTGCATGCTTGAGTCCTTTCAGAAACATATTAACATACATCATGTCCTTTTAGATTTTCCAGCACAAATCCAATCATACAGACTAATGTTCAAATAATTCAAAATTTCATTGCACATATTACACATTGTTAATTCAGTTTGAATTACCTTAGATAACTTTGTTTTGGATTCAGGCTT
The DNA here is from genome assembly GCF_037038515.1 of Microtus pennsylvanicus. Taxonomy (NCBI): domain Eukaryota; kingdom Metazoa; phylum Chordata; class Mammalia; order Rodentia; family Cricetidae; genus Microtus; species Microtus pennsylvanicus. The sequence goes on from NC_134580.1 coordinate 89,154,843, forward strand.
ATCTTTGATCACAAAGTCATTAAGGAGACGAGATCGGTCGTAGTTGGCATGTTCAGATTCATCCATGTAATCCTTATCTTTTCCCAGAGCTAAAAGAGAGAGATAGACAGTTATCCTCATTTCTGTGTACCCATTTCATTCAATTAATTTAATTCACTTAATATCTGTGGGTTTTTTGATGAATTTGATGGTCCTTGAAGTCCATGTTCATAGAATAGTCTCTCTTGATCTCTGGTGTGACAGACTTCAGGAGGCTAAGACATGGCCCAGAACTTGAAGGACATGGTGGTATGCCTGTCCCTGAGGCGTTGGGTATTGGCAGTTGCTACTGGGGGCTATGGTATATTTGTTCATGAATCCTTTTTTACTTTGGGAGGTGATCACAGAAGCATCTTCTTTATTCAGATTGGCTACATCTAACAAGATACAATCCCAGACAAAGACCTTCACTTCAGGTTCTCCTGGTTCTAGTACCCTACCATTTATGATATTTGGGCCAGACCCTAAATAATTTCCTCCACCACAGGCTCAAAATACCTGCAGATGGTGAACATTTCCCATGTGTGGTTTTTGACCCAGAGCCAAGGAGCTCTTCAACATTGACCAACGTCTAGGTTAGACTACTAGGAGTGAGTGCTGCTATCCATTTTCAACATGATTCTCAAGAGTGTGGTGGCCAGGTTTACTGCTTCACTGCTGATTACCCAGTAGGCCCAGGTGTCACCCTTGATCAAAAAGAGCTGACAGAGCCCACCAAGGACTTCAACCTCATCCTGGATGATGTAGTTGTCACAGATCTGAGCTCTAGCCATGAATACCCAGTTGCTATAGAAGCCAAGCAAGTAGCACAGAGGGAATCTCAGTGGACTCTATTTTTGGTGGAAAATGCAAAGTAGGAGCAGCAAGAGAAGATAGTGCAGGCTAAGCAGGAGGTTGATGCTGCCAAGATGCTCTATGAAGCATCAAATAAGAATCCTGGCTATATCAAGCTCAGAACCATCTGGGCTACCCAGAACCTCTCTAAGAGGATTACCATGCCACAGAACAACGTGTTGTTGCTGTCAACCTAGTACAGAATCTACAGGATGAATGCTGTACTCTGGGAAGTGACAGCCTCAACAAGGGTAAGAAATGAGTGTGGATATAATGAGATCTACCTCCAGAAATGTGAATATGTTTCTTCTCCAGTTTTAAGAAGTGGGCTAGTGGGTCAACTACTCCCCACCCCCACTCAAGTAAGATAAATGGTATTTGGAGTTTCTTAAAATGACATATCTTTCATTTTACGGTCTAAGTAGGTATTTATGATAGAAGAATAAATTTTACAGTCATTACTGATATTATAATTTCATAACTAGCTTATTTCAACTGACATTATTTCTTATAATGTCATTTCATCTCACTGTTTTAGAATATTTAATTAAAGGTACAAGAAGGACTCCTGGAAATGATGAGGGTCTTCTTGGAGAATTTTGAATGTGTGAGAACATTACCAGTCTGTTTCCCTAATTTGAAACTTTTCTATTTATGTATAGTTATAGTTTATCTGGGACTACTATAACATCTGAGAATGAATAATTATATAATTATAGTGACTAATATTATTTTTCATTCTTTATACTCATATGTCTTATCCAACATACCTTCTTTTACTTGACTATCAAAAAAGATCTTCATTCTATTCTGCATGATATCCATAGATTAAACAATATCTCCATTTTACAGCTCAGAAAGCTAAAGCAGACATTGTGTGAACCCAGGTAGTAAGATATGGGACAATGGTCTTGTACTCTGTAATGATTTTTCACTTGCATTAGTTTAATAAAATGCTGATTGGCCAGTAGCCAGGCAGGAAGTATAGGTGGGGAAACCAGAACAGAAGAATTCTGGGAAGAGAAAAGGCTCAGTCTGGAGCCATCACTCGGACCAAGAGGAAGCAAGATGAGAATGCCTCACTGATAAAAGGTACCAAGCCACGTGGCTAACACAGACAAGAATTATGAACTAACTTAAGATGTAAGAATTAGTTAATAATAAGCCTGTGTTAATAGGTTAGTCAGTTTATAATTAATGTAGGTCTCTGTGTGTTTCTTTTGGAGTGAATAGCTGCAGGACCAGGTGGGACAGAACCTCTGTGAACAATAAGAGGTAATATTGACATGTGAAACTGCACTTTTTGAATGATAACATATTCCATTTTTTATAATTATTATTCATATGGAAATTTTCTTGAAAAATAAATTCATCAATTATACAGGGATTTAATACAGTGATAATGAGTACCCAGAAATTAGTAAAGTATTTTTAATTCCTGTATTTCTTGTTTGCTTCTAACCATATCTTATTTCTATACTTCTATTGCAAGAGAAGGCTGTTGATGGTACATAATGAACCCTACTGGGCCTATGTGCCAGTATTTACTCCATGTATATCTTATTATATTCAGGGCAACAATTTGAAATGCATTTATTCATAACAGGTTGTTGCTCATTTTTCCCAGTGAAAAATGACCTCATGGACAGTAAAGTAGCAAGTGATCGAACAGATCCTGAAAGTTTGTAGATATATCAATATACTCTGACTTATATCCAGTCCTCACTCCTGCAACTTATCCTAAAATATTTCTGAGCACAACAATGGTGCCATATACTATTCTTGATTAGAGGGCTACAAATACCAGCATGATTAACAAGATCTCTGCAGTTTTATCTCAAGTAGGAATCCCTAATAAATCATATAACTTTAAGTCGCAGTACTCATTATGAAGGAAATCAAATTAGTTTTGGGACAGAAGGGGAGTTGGTATGGATCTGTTTTTATTTTAATGTGAGGTTCTGAGATGAGAACAATATTATGATGAATAAAAATGAAAAAATGGGTGCAGCACTTTTACAGAAAAGAAATATTAGAAACTTGCCTATGTAGAATAGTCTCAGGTTTCACGGGGCCTCTTAAGGCCAAAGTTAAGTTTATATTTTAAGTGGAATGGGAAACCCTGGAGAGACTGGAATAGAGAGATAATGACATTTAATTTTCCTTTCATTATGACACTGTGGAAAGCAGATTGTAACAATGCAAGAGTTTGATCACAAAGCCTAATTAGACACTATTTCTTCAGTCTAGCAGTGGGATGAACACCTGTGTCTGGTGCATGAGCTGGATTTCTGGAATCTTTTCCTGATGGTGGGATTTCTCACTCAGCCTTGATACAGTAGGGAGGAGCTCAACTTGATATGTCAGGCTTCATTGACTTTCCATGAGAGACCTTAGTCTTTCTGCGGAGTGACTGGGGTGGGGGTAGAAAGGAGGTACGGAAGGTAATGGTAGAAAAGGAGAAAAGGGAAACTATGGTCGGTATGTAAAATAAATAAAAATTTAAAAGAAAAGAAAAAAACAAACGAACAAACAAATAAAGTTGTACCAAGAATACATGTTAATTGAACAAGTTTGGCAAATAACCTTAAACATTTACAATAACTGCAAAGTCATCACCAAAAATGGAGTTTTAAGGATAATTCTCTTATCTCTGTAACCCTTAATTAGGTTGGTAAGATTAGTAGGAAGTTCTTTCTTATATCATATTTGATATTAAATGTTACTGGGAAGTTAATTCAATTCAAAGAAGATAAAAACACTAATAGATTTTGGTAGAGATAATGTCAATTTAAGGAAAGCATAATTACCATATACTCGTTTGGCTATATTACTCTAAGAAATAAAAATGACTACTCAGTCAGCCTGAACTACTGAGCTTGTAGAAAACAAATAAATGCCTTAACTTTATAATGAGAGCTCTTATTAAGGATATTATAACCTGATGAGATAAATGTATGTTTTGAGTCGCTGAAGCCAAATATACTGGTTTTGATGAGATAAGTTTGTTTTATTTCTAAGCTAACTGGCTTTACTGTGTCTCAGCATAAGCAAACATAACTATCTTAATATTCACATCCTTTTCATTTTTCAGTTTTAGTGAGAATCCCAAAACAAATTGTTTCAAAATCATCATTTTGTTGAACAATTTATGTGAGTGTATCTGTGAATAAATGAATAATATGATTGAATTATGCTCTTGGACACATGTGCACACTTGTGTGTGCGCATGTGTGTGTGTTATTAGTACAGATTACAATGACATTCTGGCTTTAGGAGATGCTTCATGGACCCTCCTTCTTTAAGTTTCTTTTTATCACAATAGTTATCATAGTAGCTGGAGAAGTAACTAGAACATAAGTTCTGCAGGTAGTTTAAGCTCTAATGAAAAAAAAGATATGGTCTTCCTTCAGACCTCTTCCATTGAGCAAGAACAAGATATCAGTCCTGAAGGCAACACTGTTTATACACAGTTATACCGCAGCATTAATATTCTCATGGATAGTGCCAAATAATTCACTGTAAAAGGAATAGTTATTACCCAGATGTACTTGTTTGGTTCTTAGTACTTGGAAATTCCAGTTCAACAACTTCAGAAGCACTGGTGCTCTGCACTCTGAAGGTAAATGCAGAAAATAAGACTGCTTGCATTTGAAGGTGAACATGCATTGCTAACATGCTCACGTATATTTAATTGCATTGAATGCTTCTTATTTCAATTCATTTAACCTTTAAAAGTTAATAAAAAAACACCGTACTGTAGAGATACAAGTGACTTTCTTTTCAGTTATTTGACAGTTTGTTTTTATACTTTTTCTCTTTTTCATTGATTTTTTTATTGATTTTTTATTTAGCTCTATGTTTTTCTTTGCTCCCCTCCCTACCTCTCCCTCCTTACTCTCCTTCCCCCAAGGTCCCCATGCTCCCAGGCGATCTTGTCTTTTTCTACTTCCCATGTAGATTAGATCTATGTAAGTCTCAGTGTCCTTATTGTTGTCTAAGTTCTCTGGGATTATGATTTGTAGGCTGGCTTTCTTTGCTTTATGTTTTAAAGCCACTTATGAGTGAGTACATGTGATAATTGTCTTTCTGAGTCTAGGTTACCTCACTCAAAATAATGTTTTCTAGTTCCATCCATTTTCCTGGAAAATTCAAAATATCATTATTTTCTTTTTCTGCTGTGTAGTACTCCATTGTGTAAATGTACCACATTTTCCTTATCCATTCTTCAGTCAAGGGGCACTTAGGTTGTTTCCAGATTCTGGCTATGTGGAGACACAGAACTGGCTTAGAGTGCAGGCTCCTCCTGGGACAGATGAGACGAAGTTGGGAAACAGTTGCTTGGCAAACCAAGCATAGATGAAAGCAAACTTTCTCTGCCCATTTCTCAAATATTCTGTCAGAATCTGTACCCTGGATAAGGAAGTGGCCTTTGAGCACAGTTCTTCACGCTCTACCAGTTACAAAGAAGTGCTTTGCTTCTGTATACATATTGCCTTTTTTTCTATGGACTTCTTCATTTTTATTACTGTTATTAATTGAGGTATTGTTTCTTGCAAGGAGAGGCAAGAGTTTCTCATGATCATGTATGTGAGTAAAGGGGGGTTTCAGAGTTGAGGTAATGCTTTTTAGTCTGTATAAAAAGCCATACAAAATAAAGTTTGTTATGCAGTTGTTCATACTCTGCATCTCCTGTGTCCTGATTTGTGCAAGACCCTTACCCAGGGACCCCAATGCACTAGACGTTGACATGGCTATGCCAAACAATGCTACTATGAACATAGTTGAACACACGTACTTGTGGCAAAATTGAGTATCCTTTGGATATATACCCAAAAGTATTCTTACTGGGTCTTGAGGAAGGTTGTTTCCTAATTTTCTGAGAAATCACCACAATGATAGCCAAAGGGGCTGTACCAGCTTGCATTCCCACCAGCAATGCAGGAGTGTTCCCTTTTCCCCACAACCTCCCCTGCATAAGTTGTCATCAGTGTTTTTGAACTTGGCAATTCTTACAGGTGTAAGATAGAATCTCAGAGTTGTTTTGATTTGCATTTCTCTGATGACTAAAGATGTTGAACATTTTTTTTTAAGTGTCTTTCAACCACTTTAGATTCCTCTGTTGAGAGTTCTCTGTTTAGGTCTGCACACCATTTTTTATTGGATTATTTGTTCTTTTGATGACCAATTTCTTGAGTTCTTTGTATATTTTGAGATCAGACCTCTGTCTGAAGTTGGTTATTTCCCATTCTGTAAGTTGTTTTGTCTTTACAGAAGCTTTTCAGTTTCAGGAGGTTGTTGAAATTAAGAGCGGCGAGGCTGCATCCCCGGCACCCCGCCGCCCGCACGGCTAGCTTTACCTGAAATAATTACACGGAAACTGTATTCTTTTAAACACCGCTTGGCCCATTTCTATCTAGCCTCTTCTAGGCTAGCTCTCGCACCTGGATTAGCCCATTTCTTATAATCTTTGTAGCAACATGAGGTGCGCTTACCAGGAAAGATTTAGCATGTCTGACCTGGTGGCTGGCTGCATCGCATCTGCCTGGAGAGAACTGCATGGCGTCTCTGCTGACTCAGCTTCTTTCTCCCAGAATCCTGTTCTGTTCACTCCACCCACCTATGTTCTAACCAATAAAATGGGCCAAAGCAGTTTCTTTATTTTTTTAACCAATGACCTTCCTCCATCAGGAGGTCCCATTTATTAATTGTTTCTCTCAGACACAATGCTGCTGACATTATATTTAGGAAGTGGTCTCCTGTGCCAATGTGTTCAAGTGTATTTCCCACTTTTTCTTCTATAAGGTTCAGTGTGGCTGGCTTTATGTTGAGGTGTTTGATCCATTTGGACTTGAATTTTGTGCATGGTGATTGATATGGATCTATTTTCATTCTTCTACATGTTGATATCAAGTTATGCCAGCACCATTTGTTAAATATGCTTGCTTTTTACCATTTGATATTTTTTGCTTCTTTGTCAAAAATCAGGTGTTCAAAGGTGTGTGGATTAATATTCAAGTCTTCTATTCAGTTCCATTGGTCTTCCTGTCTGTTCTTATACCAATACCAGGCTGTTTTCAGTACTATAGCACTATAGCTCTGTAGTAGAGTTATACTGTTAATTTCATATTTGCTCTATTAATTCATCTCAGATACATAACTACTTTCATATTCACCTAACTTTGTGTTTTATTTTTCCTTGTCAAGACCAATTTTTGTTGCCAAAACATCCTTACATGTGTGGTCTTCTGTTAGAGAGTGGTTGACTTGCTAAGGGATACAATGTTGGAGAAGACTTGTCTTTTCCTCTACAGCAGGAAGACAGTGTCTCCATGGCTAGTCACTGAATTCCATGCCAAACTCCCATCTCCAACCTGGGTTTTGATCTGGTTTGGCATTTCAGGTTTTGTCTGTGTTGTCATAACTATTGTGAATTATGTCTGCAACTTTCTTGCTGTATCCTGTAGACACTGTTTCTTTGTAGTTACCCACCTCTTCATGTTTTTATCCTTTTCTTTCCCCTTTTCCACCATGATCCTTGATCTGCTGGAAGAAGGGATGCAGTATATATATTTAGTAATGACTGAGAACTCTGAAATCTTTTATTCTCCACATCTTGGCCAGTTGTGAGCCTGTATGTTAATCACCATCTACTGCAAAGAGAACCTTTTTGAAGAAAAGTGATAAAAGAATGTTTTAACTAGGAGCTACATCCACATGGATTATGTGGGTGTTTCACGTTATTATAATCACATAGATATTAGCAAATTTTCTTATAATGGCAGTTTTCCATTTAAATATGGTTTGTCAAAATTGAAATGAGTTGATTAACTATAGTTTTTTTTTTCTTTCCTTTTAATGTCAGTCTTGCTATTAGCTCAAATTAGCTTGAGGGCTGTAATCTGTTACAGCACACCGAATACTGGAGTTACAGACTTAGATTATATACTCAAATCTCTGTGTGTATGTATATGTGCACACGCATATGGGTGCACGTGCACTTATAATTTTATGGAAGTTTTATTCTTTTTTAAAAAAACATGAATGGCTATTGAAAGACTGACAATTTTCAAAATATCAGGTGTTCAGTTGCTAGGCTGGGCAAGTAGAAAGATATCAATAAACATCAGATGAAGTGAGACCCCCACCAGCACTATTTCTTACAATCTACCATGTATCAAAAAAATTGGTAAATTTGGAAAAGCAATTTTCAAAAATAAGATCTGTAGACTTGTAATAAGAGTGTTTGACCCTGGCGTAATTGTTAAAGTATTAAGTGGAACTAAATTATTGAAAATTTAATGAAAACTTCACTTACTGTGTTGAACAAAGGAAACCAAGTATTTTCATGTTGTTTTGTTTTCCGAAAATAAGTGACTGAAGATCATGCTACAAAATGAGATACAGTAGCAGAGAATTTGCTTTTGCTCTGATTAAATGTTCCTTTTCATGATTTATGTGAAATTAACCAGACAGTGTTTTAATTAGGAAATAAATAAGCTAGTCCTGTTTTTATACCACACAGGTTATAAAGGTCTTATTAAAAACATGATTAATTTGTAGTTCTCAGAATGTTGTCACAACAACATTCAAGGGACTGGATATATTGAAATGTCTTGACAATGCCTTCAAAATTAGGACAAAATAAAAATATTGGATTAGACATTTTTAATCTTGGCCACTTTTTGTTTATCCAGAAAATAGCAGAAAATATGGATATTCATGTCACCCCCTAGATAAATTAAATCTGATCATGTGTTACTGATAAGATCAGAGACTTTTAAAAGCTTCCAGGAGTCTATAATCTGTCCACATTTAATACATAGACAATGTAGAGACACCATCAGTATTTTCATAAAGAAAACTCATGATCAGTTGTTAGTTATGAATAGATTCATTTTGAACTTTATAGGAAAAATATACAAATATATATTTTATTCACATATATGTGTATATATATTATCTCTATATATGTGGAATATATATATATATATATATATATATATATATATATATATATATATAATCCACTAATGGAGAAACAAGACATATCTTTCAACTTTTATTTGCATGAAAAATATTCAGTGGCAAAATTTAGTACATTTCATCATATCAATATAAATGTACTCATTTGTATAAAATAGAAAATTTTCATAAGAAGTTAAAATTAAAATTCACTTACTTTTTGTTATAGTATTATTCACTACAGTCTTATAACTTTTGAGTTTTAAATTGCATAATAAATCAATTAATTATAAAATTCAGATTTTTATATTCACTACTCAAGTTTTAAAGAGCAAAAGTGAAACATTTATACAAAATAGTTCTAGGTCTAGGTTTGAAGAATATTCTTTATTTTTGGAGAGAGAAAAATATATTAAAAATTAACTCACCCAAGCAAAACTCACTGAAGTCAGCAAAGGAACATTTGAGTGTAGAATCTTTTTTACTCTCTTCAGAACTAACTGAAAAACAAAAACACTTTGTGATTTGGGGAAGTAAATACATAACTACAAAAATTACTATAATATCCAACTTCAAAATGATATTCAATTACATAGAAATGTTTTAAGTTGATATATTGAGATGCAAATTTTATTTAAATCATAGTTAAAACTAACTTTCAACTAAACACCTGTTACATTTTAACATGTTCATTCTCTTGAACAATTAACACTATTGTAAATTACTAAATTGACTGTATCATTGAAAAAAAAACATGAGTATTTCTAAGTGACCCAGGAGAAGGAATTAAAAGGACTCTTAACGGCATACATTTGCATAAGAAAATCATCAAGAGGAGAATGGTAAAATATAAACACCTAATGGATGAGAGAGCATGATTCGATTTTATAAACACGAGTTGTCTAAAGGCATATAATGTTCTTACATAGATGAATGTGTGAAAAAAAGTTTCTCTGCCCCAAATTTCTTCAATATGGCACGTTTTTGGTAAAACCTGTACATTTCAACCCTGTTATGTTGTCAATACCACTTCATGCTCAGGAATCAACTCTACTGTATTGGCATCACTATGAATTAAAACAGTTTGTTTCTTATTTTTAAATATATTAATTCCATAACAAATGGATTCATTGTGAAATTACATTCTTGAAATCCATTTATCATGGCCCTCCCATCTCCCTCTTTTCCCTTTCTGCCTCTTACTGATCCTTTGATTATTCTCTAATAGTCTGGCCTTGACCTTGCTTTCTTGACCTGCCCCCCCCCCCCAGATTCAAAGCATATTTTATTTCTCCTTGAGTCTGGAATTTTTCACTTCACACGATCATCTCCAATTCTATTTTTTAATGTGCAATGATAAGCATTTTTCTTTTTCTTGATGGATAATATTCCATTGTGAATATAGGTCGTATTTTGTTTATCCATCCATTATGAGTTTATATGACCTTATGAGTTTATATGGTGTCAGTTACTTAATGACAGGAAGTACTAGATCTCAGTTTCTATTCTAATGAGTCAGCCAATCTATACATTTATTTCAGAATTTAGATCATTTCTGTTTAGCATTATAAAAGTATGTAATAATTGCTCATATTTTGGGGCATGTTTGTGATTTTTCCTGGATGTTTAAGACAACATGTAAATTTTATTTCTCTTTTATTTGTGTTGAAGAACTGATAATTTATTAAATAAATACTTGATATTTTTCATTATTATTGTTCAATTATCTGTTTTTACTAGCAAGATTTAATCTGTCCTGAGATTTTGTGCTTATGTACAGATTTCTTATTTTTTATGTAGGATCTTTTTCAGTATTTCCTGGTGGTGTTTTTATAAGGAAATAGAATTCATTATTGCTGACATATTACTTAATACAGTCTGTAAATTATTGCCTGGGATGGTCTAACAACAGGGATATAAAATAGGGGCTATATGAGCTGGCTTTATCTTTCATTTTACACACCCTATTTAAAGGTCAGATTCCCATGGGGAGGCAACCTGTAAAGCAAGACAGAAATAAACACATATCTAGCCAACAGGCCTTTCCTGTTGACCCATATAGTGTACTGATCTCGTACTTTTGGCAGACTCATCCCTAAAGAGTTATTAGCCAAATGTAGCAAAGCATAAAGGAAACAGTTATTAAAATGCCTTACTTAAAAAAAAAAACTTAACAGAAGATAATTTGAACTATCACTCACCATGCTCAGGTTTATCAGTAGAAAGAAATGTTACAGAAGTTGGAGCCTGAGATTCACTCTCAGTAGACTGGAAGAGTGAAGCAGATTGGCTCAAGCTTTTTGAGTGAGCATAGCTATGGGCCAGGCAAGGCAGGGATCTCCGAGATGGTTTCAATGAAGTTTCTGTTGTTATCTCACTTTTGCTTATGTTCATACCTATAAATACAAAATGCTGACTATTATTAATGAAATTTATGCATCAGAGACCGACAAATAAGTTTTATAATGGCTGTCCATGGAATATGCCCTTAAGATAAAGAAAACTCTAGATTTGAGAAATGAATTGGTTTTATTTTATTATTTTTTTTTGTCAAGGTAAAAAGCACATAGATATGGCAATAAGTAGGTTCTCATCTAGTTGAACTTTCACCATTTTTAAAGGTTCTGTAATAAAAGAAACTGGACAAATATTAATGAAATTATGATTGTAGTTATTAGGATTGTCAGTGAGTAACGTTAATAGTTTAGGTTTGCAAACAGAAAAATAAACAAAACCCAACACATCCTAATTAGTGTTATTGAAAAGACCCCATATTTGTATTTCATATAAAATACACATGAATTAAACAGTCATCTAGAAGCTGGAAAAATATAACATAGAATAGTATATTTGACTATTGTACTATTGTAAAATTGACCAGTGAGCAAGAGTTAAGAGAGAGTATTACTGTACCACTACAATAATCTCTTCCTTCATGGAGAGAGCTTGATCTGTTAGCACTAAAAATAACTTAACAGAACTTTTCTTTTTAAAATTTGCATTTTCCAGATGGATAAGGATTTTGAAAATTTAAATAAAATTTAATTAAACATTCTGTATACAGTATATTTGGTTAAACCCCTTCAACTCCTCCCAGAACCTGCCCACCTTCTTACCAACCCAAATATGCTTGCTTGCTTACTTACTTCCTACTTTCCTTCCTTCTCTTTTCTTTCTTTTTTTCTCTCCCTATCCCTCCCTCTCTCATTCTATGCCTCTTTCTTTCTTATCCCCATCTCTTCCTTTCTCTCAAAAGAAAACTACATGGATAGACCTTCAAGTACAGATATTACCTGATGGTGCATTTGATACTTTAATGCAAACAAAACATGAAAATAAATGCATGTGGGAAAGAATTGTGAACTGATTGAAAGAACTTACATCCAATCTCTTAACTTTCTAGGACTTTGTATTGACAATGAAGGAAACATTTATTTTTTGCGTGGAATACTCTAAGCTACCATTAAAAATCCCACCTGCTCTCTCCAATTGAGGGCCAAAAGATATTTTAAAGACTAAGATCAAGAAATAACAGAAAAAAATTATTCAAATAATTTTGACATCTCAGAATAATTTGTGTTATAGATTAGTTTGCTTAAGAACCTCCAGAACAGAGAACTAGGTAATTATTTTCTCTAGGGCTTTTTTTCAGAGTTGTCTATTATAAATAAAAAAGAACATAAGTATACAAACACATGTTCTTTGGGGAAAACTAAGCAGAATGCACAGATAGAAGTAGGGATAGCTAAGAATAAGAAGGCTGGACACATAAAGCTTCTATGAACATAGCTGAGCAAGTGTTCTTGTAGCATGACTGAGCGTCATTTGAGTATATGCCCAAGAGCAGTATTGCTGGGTCTCGAGGTAGATTGAGTCCTAATTTTCTGAGAAAATGCCATACTGATTTTCATAGAGACCCTACAAGTTTGCACTACTACCAGCAATGGAGGAATGCTTCCAATGTTCCCCATCCTCTCAATCATAGGTTGTCACTTGTATTTTTGACCTTAGCCATTCTGACAGGTGTAAGATGGAATCTCAGAGTCATTTTGATTTGCGTTTCCCTGATGTCTAAGAATGTTGAACATTTCTTTAAGTGTATTTCAGCCACTTCAGATTCTTCTGGTGAGAATTCTCTGTACCCCATTTTTAATTGGATTATTATTTTTCTGATATCTAACTTCTTGAATTCTTTATATACATTGGAAATCAGTCTTCTGTCAGATGTGTGGATGGTAAAGTTTTTTCCCACTCTGGAGGCTTCTGTTTTGTCCTATTGGCAGTGTCGTAGTGTCCTTTGCTTTACAAAAGCATTTAGTTCCATAGGTACTATTTTTTAATTGTTGATCTTACTGCCCGCACAATTGGTGTTCTTTTCAGGAAGTTGCCTCCTGTGACAATGAAGTCAAGGATATTCCACACTTTCTCTATTAGATTCAGTTGGATGGTCCACTTGAACTTGAGTTTTGTTCAGAGTGATAGATAGGGATTGATTTGCATTCTTCTACATGCAGACCTTCAGTTACATCATTACAACAACCATTTGTTGAAGATGCTTTCTTTTTTCATTATATAATTTTGGTTTCTTTTTCAAAAATCTGATGTCCATAGGTGTGTAAATTTACATCTGGGTTTTTGATTCAGTTCCAAATATCTACCTGTATGTTTTTATGCCAATACAATGTGGGTTTTGTTACCATAAGTCTGTAGTAGAGATTGATATCTGGAATGGTGACACCTCTGGAAGTTCTTTTATTGTACAGGACTCTTTTAGCTACCCTGGGTTTTATTGTTGTTATTTTCCCATATGAAGTTGAATATTTTTCTTCTGAAATCTATAAAGAATTGTTTGGGGATTTTAATTGAGATTGTGTTGAATCTGTAGATTGCTTTTGGTAAGATGGCCATTTTTAGTATGTTAATCCTATGGATCCATGAGCATGGGGATCTTTCCATCTTCTGATATCGTCTCCGATTTATTTTTCACAGACTTGAAGTTCTTATCATACAGGTCAATTCACTTACTTAGATAGAGTTACACTAAGATATTTTATATTATTTATGGCTAATGTAAAGGGTGTTCAGTCCCTGATTTCTGTCTCAGCCCTTTACCATTTATATGTAGAGTGGCTTTATTTACTTATTTTACACCCTGGCAGCAGTTTCCCCTCTCTCCTCTCCTCCTTGTCTTCCCCCCACGTCCCCTCTGTTCCCACCCCCAATCCACCCCTCTTGTGTTTGTGTTCATGAAAGGGCAGGTCTCACACTGATATCAACAAAATATGTCACATAAAGTTGTACGTCCCCATGTATTAAGGTTGGGTAATGTGAACCAGTACAAGGAGTGCCACAAGGGACCCAAACTACCTAACTGTAACATACATACAACGTGTTTAGGTCAGTTCCATGTAGACACCCTGGTTATGGACTCTATCTGCTTTTTTTTTTAACAACAAAAAAATCAAATCTACTTTATTTCATGATTTTTGTTCAAAAGAATGGAATCTGAGTTATCTTACAACCTGGGTGGAGACATGACATTCAGAACTGCCTAAAAAGTTATAAGATTACTATTTAACTGAAGGACAACATAACATTGTCCCCTCTTTTGAAAGTCAGTTCTGTCCAAAAGGGTTTATTTCTCCATCACACAAACAGAAAAATGCCTCGCAGGGAAATCCACTGTTTCTAGTGACTTCAGAAATAGTGTAAAGCCCACCCAAGCTGTAGGTTGGTACAATGATCCCATTGGCCACTGCCCTCTCTCAGCCTTGGGAGTGTCCCGGTGACTCTGTAAGAGACGTTACCTCTCTCCTGTGCTATAGACTGTGTGTCTCATTTACAGCCGTTGATAGAGATCATAAGGACCAGGAGGCAAGTCTAACCCAAACAGAAATCATTGTGACCTAATTTGGATAATATTGGGTTTTTGGGGGTGGGGTGGGATGGGGGTAAGGGGAGATGGGGAGAGAAAAGGTAGAAGGGAAGGGGGGGATTTGGGGAAACAGGAGGATTGGGATAAAGGAAGGTTGGATAGGGGAGCTCGGAACCACAATTCTTAGCTAAGGGAGCCACTTTAGGGTCGGCAAGAGACTTGACCCTAGAGGGGCTCCCAGGTGCCCAAGCTGAGGTCCCCAGTTAGTTCCTTGGGCAGCTGAGGATAGGGAACCTGAAATGACCCTATCCTAGAGCAACACTGACGAATATCTTGCATATCATCATAGAACCTTCATCTGGTGATGGATGGAGATAGAGACAGAGACCCACACTGGAGCAATGGACTGAGATCCCAAGGTCCCAATGAGGAGCAGAAGGAGGGAGAACATGAGCAAAGAAGGCGGGACCACGAGGGGTGCACCCACCCCCTGAGACAGTGGAGCTGATCTACTGGGAGCTCACCAAGGCCAGCTGGACTGTTACCGAAATAGCATGGGATAAAACTGGACTCTCTGAACATGGCGAACAATGAGGGCTGATGAGATGCCAAGGACAAGGGCACGGGGTTTTGATCCTACTTAATGTGCTGGCTTGGTGGGAGCCTAGCCAGTTTGGATGTTCACTTTTCTTGATATGGACGGAGGGGGGAGGACCTAGGACTTACCACTGGGCAGGGAGCCCTGACTGCTCTTTGAACTGGAGAAGGAGGGGGAGAAGAGTGGGAGGAGGGGGAGAAGAGTGGGAGGAGGGGGAGGGAAATTGGAGGCTCGGAGGAGGTGGAAATTTTTTTTTATTCTCCTTTTATCAATAAAAAAAAACTCACCCCCCCAAAAAAAAAAGAGAAAAAAAAATAAATGTTAACATCTGCTGAAGAGGATTGATGGGCACGCTCACCCTGGCAGAATAAGGGCTCTTAGGAAATGTGTCAAAAGGACTTTATACCCTTGACACAAAATTCTGAGAACAGAAGCATAGTTGACGGCAAAATTAAGCTTGAAAGAAAACTTTAGAGACTAAAGAAGTTAAATTCAAAGCCAAAGGGAACAAATTTAAATTAACCTAGTCATATTAATAAGAAAAAAGTTAATTCACTCCCAAGAAGCATAAAAGTTAACTAGATAGAAAACAGAAATCTTTCTTTCCTCATCCAGTTACCAAAAGGTGAAGAAAAAGCATGGTGACTATTTCCTCTTGTGCAAATGGAACATAAAACCTAGAAGTTAACTTAATTAAAAAGCCCTTTTGTTTGATTATAATTAAGAATAAAGAATCAAGTTTTGCTAGGTCTTTAAGGAAAAAATTACTTTTTTCCCTTAATATTTGTGAGTGAAGGTTTATGAGTGTTTCACCTGAATGTTTTTCTGTGCACCACATGCATGCCTGGTGTGCAGAGAGGGCAGAAAAAGGTGTTGGACCCCTGGAGCTGAATTTGCACATGGTTGGGAGCTGCCATGGGAATACTGGGACTCCAACCCGTGTTCTCTGCAAGAGCAAGTGCTCTTAACTTTTGAACCATCTTTTCAGCCCCAAGACAAACGTTTTAAATATCCAGCCACAATAGCTAAGCAAGAACTGGAGAAAATAAATTGCATAGAGGAGGTGATTAAATCATTATGGTAGAGACAACAAAAGGGTGTCTAAGATGGAAGTGCGCTGCAGCTCAAATGATATGTGGATTATTAAAGACAAGAAATTAAATTAAAGAATTAAAGAGAAGAAAAGACCATTTCATAATTAAACCCTCTTAAATCTCTATTAAGATCAGATCAGAATTTCAAGAAAAGCTTCTACCTAGTACATGGGGATTAGATCCTGGATGAATAGTCTATCTGCTTTTTTATGAGTTTATTATTTAGCTTTCTCTTTTCAAGCATGGAGCATACTGCATGAGGATTGGACTCATGTTTGTCTAGTTAATAAACACACACAGTTTGAGTACCTGGCATTATGTCATCACACATAGTATCCAAATGAATTCTTAGTCATTTAGCAATGGACAAGATAGAGAAAGTTCTTTGATATTATTAAGACTAAGACCTCGCTCAAATGAGCATGACCAATTCACTCTGCAATATTCTGAAACCTAAGTTACTACAATCTGCTTTCTGGAACTCTGCTTTAAGTTTAAAAGCTCTTTTAGTTTAAATATTAATTTCACAATTTAAATAAGACACTAACATTACCATTCTACAAATATTGAGCTAGGGAGTAACTTGAATTACTTAGGATGTCCTCAAACAACTGGCTCTTAAGTGTGATGATTCTTTGTATCATTTTCTTTGTTTCTATTTCATTAATTTCTGATCTGAGTTTTACTATTTTTCCCAAATACTGGATCTAAGTGACAGCCCTCCCAGTCCCCCCCCCATCAATTTTCTAATCCTGATGTATTTATCTGAGAAATTAGCATAAAGATCCCCATTGTTTATGAGTTACTGTGAAACAAAGGCTCTCTTTGAAACAGAAAACAACAGAGAAGTCAGAGAAAAGTTGATAGCACAGATTTTTTTCATTAAGTTTTAATTTAGTCAAGTTTGTAAGTAAATTAGATGAAGTTCATTATCAATATCGTTATTACTTTGGATCGTGTAATAATTTGTCCATCTTCATTTCCTCTTTTTTTCAATTTTCACTATCTTGAAATTTTCCAGTTATCTTACAAATGGGCCCCTAGCACTGAGAAAGGATTGTTCTTTTAGGCAGCAAGGTTATGGAATGTCCTGGGCTTCTGTAACTTTAATAGGTTGTAACTATTCAAGTAATAGGATGTTTTTCTCTGAGAATAATCACTCCACTCCTCACTATGGATGTGAAACTCTCCAGGACAGCACACTAGGGTTTTGGGGGACACAGATGAGCCTGCTCTAGGGTGAGGGTAGTGGAGTTGACTCTGCCCCCACCCTTTAACACACACAGTTTATCTTCTAGGCTTTGGCTGGCTTCACTCCATTTGATGTGGAATTCTTTTCTGTATGCTGTGAATAACACTGGTTAATAAAGAAACTGCTTTGAGCCTATAGCAGAGCAGGACAGAACAGAGCTAGGCAGGGAAAACTATACTGAATGCTGGGAAAAAGAAGGAGGAGTCAGGGAGAAGCCATGTATCCCAACTGGAGACAGATGCTGGACTTTATTTGTTAAGTCACAGCCTGTGGCAATACACAGATTAAGGGAGATGAGTTAATTTAAGACATGAGTTAGTCAGAAATATGCTTAAGCTATTGGCCAAACAGTACTGCAAATAATATGGTTTCTGAGTGATTATTTCGGGGCTGAGAAACTGGGAACAAACACGCAGCCTCTTACAACATCTACTACTGTTACTGTTTTAGGTATTCTTCCTATGGTGCTGACATCTCCAAAAGGCTTGGGTCCTTTGCTGCATTGGGCTGCACTTTCAGGAATATCCTCACATAGGCTCTCTGCATGGTCCCAAGCCATGACTTCTTTGCATGACCCCTTCAGTCCTGGGCCTTCAACTGCCACTGAGGCTGCACCTTCATCAATGGCCTTTCCTGGCCTCTTGAAGTGCCAACTCTCAGCTGCCCACTATGACACATTCATGCCTTCAAACCTAGTGCCAGGTGAGTAATTACACATTACCTAGTCTGGTTACCAACACAAGGTACAACCTTGGTCACCCTTGGAACACAGCATCTTGTACTCTCAGGATACACTTTGAACAAGGATTCACCTTGTTAATGCTGGTTTCTTTTTAATAGTGCTGATTTCTTAATTCCAGATAACCAGCATCAATTGTCTCAGTAATATGAAGGTTTCACTTTAGTAGTTCTGGTATCTTGTTAGTCACAGTTGATCCTTCATCAGCAGCTAACCAGAGCCATAAGATCATAATTCAAAATAACAAATGACACCAATAGAGTCTTTAAGCTTTCATCTGAAATTTTTCAAGCCAGGATCCCATCTTCTGCACTGTTCTTAAGATTCTTCCAAGCTCCTAAAGAATATCCTAGTCCAACATTCCAAAGTCCTTTCACAATCCTCCCCAAAACATGGTCAGGTCTGTCACCTCAAAACTCCACTCTTGGTACCAATTTGTCTTAGTTAGGATTTTTATCACTGCAATGAAGCACCAGGACAAAAAAAAAAAACCAGATGAGAAGGAAAGGGTGTATTAGCCTTATACTTCAGCATTGCTGATCATCACTGAAGAATGTCAGGACAGACACTCATACAGGGCAGGATCCTGAAGGCCGGAGCTGATCCAGATGTCATGGAGGAGAGCTGCTTACTTGTTTGGTTCCCATGTGACTTGCTTGGCCCACCTTCTTATAGAACACAGGATCACAAACCCAAGGATGGCACCACCCAACATGGACTGGGCCCTCCCCCCTTGATAACTAATTGAGAAAATGACTTACAGCTGGCTCTCATGGAGGCATTTCCTCAACTGAGGTTCCTTCCTTTTTGATTACTGTAGATTGTGTCAAGTTGACACACAAAACCAGTAGTATAATGAATTCTTTACAAATTTAAGTTAGAAATCAATAGCAACCATTGTGTCCTTCTTCATGGGAGATTATAGGAATTTCAACAGCGCAGAAAATTATTCTGATTGAGGCTGATAAATGGAACTAAATGTTTATCCTAAATTTCCTGGTTAAAATTTCAATATAATAGAACTGATATAATAGAAAATAATACATACTACATGCTGTTTTTCATACACCATCTAATTCTGTTTTGTTTGAAAATCATAGGAACACCAGTTAGAGACAGTCTGGTTATTACTGAGATCACAAATGATATGGAGTATATCACAAGTGTAGATATACTCTTCAAATTATCCCCCTCTAGTCCATGAAACCATGAACATTTTCTGTTAGTTAATGTAGCATAGGCTGCATGTATCCTCATGCAGAAAGGTGCAGGTGAATAAATAGTTGGAAGAAAGATGGTAATATTTTAATAGATTACCATGTAATAATTATTAAAGGAATTTCAGCATTCAGAATTTTTGATGACATCATCATCTAACCATGTTTGTCTAAAATATATGACCCTGCATCTGTTCCTAGATTGTAACTCAAGACAACTGAATGCTTCACCATAATGGAGAAGATACCTTTAAGATTTGCTGCCAAACTGACTCCTGTGTGAGAAAAGCTAAAAACAGAACATTTTAGAAATAATTATTCATTCTTAATTTCTCAGTCATAGTATCTGTTTATCACATTAAGTATAAAATATTTAATTCTTTGTTAGCAGCACCGTGGCTACAGACAGATATGAAAAGCAGTTGTTTCTTTTTGGCCCAAGATATGCTAGTAAAATATTCGATATCTTGCAAATGCCAACATAGCAACTATGTTTGTGTTTATGGCACCCCATTCAATGTGTTTTTTTTTTCTATGTTGACACAGGAGTTTCTGTATTCTGTATGGAAGTGGATAGTAGTGAGAACACATCCTGGGTTCAGATTAGGATACAGCACTAAAATCCTGTAGTGCTTCTGGCAAGCTGCAAAGTTACAAAGTTTGTGCTGTTGCCAAGAGGAATGTGGCAGCACAGGCTGTCCCATTCCAAAGACTTCAAGAAAAGCATTTGTGTTCTGCGCGAGCAACTTGAACCTACCAAAAATCCCATGTTGTACTTCTCTGAAGAAGTGGGGATTTTTCAAGAGACCCATAACATATCACAGGTATAATATCACATGAAACAGAAGAAATCTGAGCCATAGATATTCATATATGCCTACTATTGGTAAAAGTTATAATTTAGCTAGATGCAATTTTGTTGATGCATAGAATCTGAACCCAAACACACTGTGGCTAGTATAAGCAGTGCTTGTATTGGGGCACAACCTGTTCTATATTTTAGCTTCCCTTGAACATTTGTAGTCACACAACTTCCCACTTCTTGCCACCTGTCGTTGTTGTTCTTATGTGTGGGCTTTGCCACGCTGTGCCAAAGGCTGGAAATTTATACATCTGCTTTGAAACCCAGCTTGATATTTCATAAGTGAAAACTAATTTCTAGTGCTCATGCATGGGGAAACTTATTCTATTAATGCTGAAAGGAAATGTCTCAATTATTCTTCACCCAGTCTAAAATGGTAAAATCTCAGTTGCTGCTACTGCATGTAAATTTAAAAATTCAATCAATTTTTAAAGAAGAAGGATATGTAACAAAAACAAATAGTATTCATTGTTATTGTTCACCAATTATGTTGCAGTACTTATAGTTAGTGCATTGCCCAAATCTTTTTTAATCAGAAATACTTTATAGAAAGTTATTGTAGCTTGAGTATTACTTAAACCTTTATCTTTTGAATCATATTTTAAACATTATAGTTTGTGTTTGTCAGACAGATTATGCAGTTTTTCTGTTTTGAGTTATTTTACCCTAAAGTTGATTTTTTTAGCTAAGTACTCTCTTGTCTCATTAAAATTCACATGCATTTCACGGGATAACTTCCTTGGTTCTTTATTTTCTTTTGTTTGTGATTTACAAAACTGAAGTTCACACCTTGGTACACAGGTGGGTTTTGACATTGATATGTAAACTTTTCCTGGGGAGATGTGAATAAATGTCTCCTCACGCTAGACTGGGCACCAAGACTGGAAGTAACTCATGATCCTATCTAAGTGCAACATTTTGAAATGGTGAAGTTATTTAGTGTGTAATTATAGGAACATGGTGAGGGAGTTATATACAGGAGGATGGATGACCTCAAGGTGTGACACCACTGAAAAGTCACACTCTAGAATGGGTGACAACTTTTTTATAGCAACATAAATGGAATTCCCTCTTCAGTTAACTATTCATAATCTGTGTCCTTCTGAGACCACAGAAAGTTGTGACAGAATTATGTGCAGCTGTGAGGAAAACCAGGAGGAGGAGGCTAGATTCTCAGGTGAGGTCTACAGATCCTCATGATATCATCTTATGATGGAAAGTGATTTTGTTCAATTATTTTGCATGGAACCACAGATATTCTGATTAAGATGGTACTGGCTATTCAGCTAGAAATATATCTCAGCTAAATACTCAAAGTACTTGACATGTAACCATGAGGAACAGAATTCAGATTCCATCACCCACATAAAAGCCAGAAGCTCCAATGTGTATCTGTAACCCTAGTACATTGGCAGGAAGGAGATAGAGATAAGTGGATCCAAGGGATTTGCTGGTCAGTCTGTGTATCCTAACTACAACTTTGGGTTCAGGGGTAGATCCTATCATAGTAATCAAGCCACACATATCTTTTAGTGTTAACATTCTTTCTTATAGTAAAATACATTTGAGAATATTCATCTGTGAACATGAAAAGTAATTCTTTTCATAATTTTATAGAAAACAGTAGATTTCATTATGACATTTTCATAAAGTATATAATATACAATGATTTTATTTACTCATATTATCTTTATTTTCTTCTCTTATTCCTTTCTCTCCTCTGTTCCTCTTTTCATATGGTCCCAAGTCTAAATTCATGTTATTAAAAACCACTGTGTTCCACGTATGAGAAAAAACAGTGCAACAATATGTGAGGGTTCTTTTTACTTCATATTCTGGCCAGCATTTACTGCTATTTGCTTTTTTAACGTTGCTATTTGGGCTGAAATGATAGGGAATCTTCCTGTACATCAGGTTCACATTTCTCTGAAGCTATGTATTAGTCTTCTGTAGTTTTGTTCGGTATTCATTATTTTTGTGCTAGATGGTCAAAGGCAGGGTGTTGGCATGCAGTCCAGACTAGTATTTCCCTAATGACCCCTTAGCCTCTGTCTCTCAAGCATTAAGATTACAAGTATGTACAATCACTTTCAGTTGTATTTCCTTTAAGAAAACTGTCTTTTCAATTCATTGGCCCATTTATCAATTGGTTTTGTGTGTGTGGTGTGTGTGGTTAGATCTCTGTTGATATGTTGTCAGGTGAACAGAAATTTCAGAAATAGACTAAGACAAATGTAGAGAGTTGAGTCTTAAAATGACAAAATAGTAATCAAACAGAGAAAGGACAATCTTTACTATCCATGCTAGAACCAAAGATTCATCTGACATGATTCCTGTCTTCTCAGTGCATATACATTAGCAAAGACTTCCATTTTATAGACGTCTCTTTATTCTGGTAATTGTTTCTTTTGCTTTAATGTAGCTTTTTAATTGAATGTAATACTGCTTGTCAATTCTTGGTCTGTTTCCTGAGCTACTGGAGTCCTATTCATAAGTCATTGCATATGTGTACATCGTGAAGTGTTTTTCCTACGCAGTTTCAGATCTTACATTAAGGTCTTTGTCTGATTTTAAATTGATTTTTGCTTTGTATTTTATAGTCACTCCATTGTCTAGATAAATCATGATTTGTTCATCTGCTTTTCAGCTGAAAAGTGTTGAGATTGCGTGAATAATGAGACTAAACTCTTATTGTAATTTCAGCTGTTTATTTTTGCTTCTATTATCTAAATTATTGATGCAATATCAAGGTCAATGTGAAGGATATTTTCCTTAAAGCCTTTTTTTCTGGTAGTTTGAGAGTTTCCATTTTTCTTTCAGAAGCTATTCATTTGTTGATAAATCAATACACACATCAACATGATCTCAGTTATATTTCAACTATAAAAAAATTTCCAGGGCCTTGAATGTTTGTTTGGTGGTAAAGGCACTTGCTCTTCTTCAAAGGATGAGTGCTCACTCCTGTGAACCCTCGAATGTAATTGTTAACACCAGAAACAGGTTTTTAATTATGACTTTTCTACATAACTTAATCTTGCAAGTCACACTCTCTTGCCAAGTAGGCTTTTTAAAAAAGATTTATTTATTTATTTATTATGTATACAGCGTTCTGCATGCCTGTATGCCAGAATAGGGCACCAGATGTCATTATAATGAGATGGCACCATGTGGTTGCTGGGAATTGAACTCATGATCTCTGGAAGAATAGCTAGTGCTCTTAACCTCTGAGCCATCTCGTCAGCCCCCAACTTAATCTTGATAAGTATGATCAGTTTCATTTCTCTTTTATCTGATTGCATATCTTTTAGTTTTATTCTTTTTCTCACTGGATTTTCTATAAATTCTCATAAAATATTGGGCAGGAATACCAAAACTAGGTCTTTGAGTTGTTCCTGATCTTAAAGGTCATGTTAACTCAGTTTAAATCTGTTAGTGTGGTAAATTGTACTGATTGATATTTTTTTTTTTTATAAATTGGTTGGTCTTCCATTTCTGCATGATAGTTGATACTGTTGTGTAGCTATTTCCTCAGATTGAAACATCCCCTCCTGGACAGTGGAGGCATTTATGAGACTCAGGAAGAAGATAAAATTCTCAATATTTAGGAAGTAAAGACAGTTTAATAGTACTTGGGAACTATATAAAACTTACAAGATTTGCACAGCCCCTGCTCAAGGCTATGAAAGCAGTAAATGATTGATGAGCAGTGGAGTTTTTCCTGCCAGCACAGTTTTCCTTAGTTATCAGCACAATGCTGGAGATCCAACTGCTTCCGAGTCAACAATACCACTGTAGGCAACTCCTCATCTATAAGTTAGGCAGACATAAGGAATAATACAGCAGTCTTGGACTTCACCTAGGTTGGACTATACACATACCCCTAACTGAACAACATCCCTGAAACCTGTTAGCAACCCAGGACCTCCACCTGCAGGAAGTTTTAGGTATTACTCCTTTAAACACTGGGTTTGAGTTCCTCCCCTTTGGTGGTCCCTTGAATGGGACATTAGTTCCATTTCTGTTCCTTACATACTGTAAAATAGTCTGGGGACTCTGGATAATGGGTTAGTCTAGCCTAGACTGGTTTTTAGATGCATGCAACAAGTTAAAACTGTGTCCTCAACTGAATAGTTAGGGAGAATTTCCTGTTTATCATCTTGTGCCTATGTATATTTAGGCATGCACATAATTAAAGAAATATTCATCCTGGAAAGGGCATTCACAGTAAGACAATGCCAACATAATCTAGATTCAAAAATAAAAATCTGTACTCTTAGCAACTAAATGCCTCCTTCTCTTGAGCCCAATGATGAAAACCCCAATGAATAACTAGGCCCTGTAAATACCTTAACTCATGAGGTATGTTGTCAATTTTCACAGTATTTCCACTTTTTATCTGTATTGTTGCATTAGTTGAAATTAGGCACCTTTATACTTTACAATCTTTACGAGCTTATTTCAATTTCTTGAATAAAACACAGAGAATTCATATACACACAGCCTAGACCACAGCCACCTGAAACATGTATTCATAAATAAACTCATTAGATCAGTGAAATCATTTCTTTCATTGGTCGCAAGTCTCCAACTGTGGTAAACAGGTGTTTCTTCATGTTTCTTCATGAAATGTCACAGAACAGATACATTTAGCTCTCACAAAAATTCTCAACTGTAATTTTAACCACCCATAATTAATAGTGAAAAAAACTTAAGGACATTCATAACAATAAATACAAAACAGAAATTAAACTCAAATTCACAGAATCCCCAGTTATATTATTACTTTGAGTCTGGTCATGCATGAAAACTATAGTATCTATATCCTAAAAGTCACTATAAAACCTTTCTGTTCCTATACTATATTGTCAGGGTGTAGGGGCCTCAGAGAAAATCTCAGAAAAAGACATTATTATTGCAGGCCTCTTGAGAGTGAGTCCAGTGGCATACTGATCAAAGAGATGGAAATATCCCAGCAGGCATTAATCTTTCCTGATCATTCTTCTATTCTGTATTTGTCTTTTAGCAACTAGAACCAGTGAAATGCAAACAAATAATTTTTTTAAATGTATTAAGTCCTAGTATGTCTCTCTTAGGGTTTCTTCGTTATCTAGGTTAATCTACTCTACAAAGGAAGTAGAAAAAGCAAGATCTCCTGAGCAAATTGGGAGAGTGGGGATCATGGGAGAGGGTAGAAAGGTAATGGGTAGGAAAGGAGAGGAGTGGAGAAAAATATATAGCTCAATAAAAACAACAAAACATGTATTAAGAAGAGTTCTTTGGAGAAATACAACGTGTGTGTGCCTGTGTGTGTTTGTGTTATGAAAGTGAATTTACTATATATCTTCTACAATAGGGATTCAGTAATATAACCAACATCATGTGAACATCGAAGAAGTCGGAAACCTGGTAGCTGTTCATTTTAAAAGGCTGATGTCTCAGCAGTCCCAATTCGGGGCTAAGAGCCCAGAAGATTCTTGGAGAATATTCAGTACTTGTTGGTCTTCCTTCAGCATTTCAGACTTGCTTGTCTTCAGTACATGTTGTAAGGGCAGAAACTGGTGTCTGGCGTCAGCAAATAATAGCAGCAGCAGTATCAACAGGGATAGACACACGCACCGGCAAGAAACAAAGGTATTCCTTTCTCTTTGGGCTTCTTTATACACCAATTGGAAGGTGCATCTCAGTCAAGTGATGATCTTTTCCTCTCATTTAGTCTTTTCTGGAAATGCCTGGTAGCATGGATATTGAATGTCCAGTTTAAAGGTGAGGGAAAGAGAGCATATGCCTGACTGCTGTTTTGTTTTCACTGAACCTTGATAGGGTCTCATGTAAACAATCTCAATATGGCACTTTGCTTTTTCCACCATTTTCTTTATAAAGAGGAATAGGAATTTCTCTCTCTCTCTCTCTCTCTCTCTCTCTCTCTCTCTCTCTCTCTCTCTCTCTTTTTACAGGAAAAAAGATAAAGTGTAATGAAATACAAAGTGAAAGAAATTCAATATGAATTTATTACATGCTGTTTCAGCTTTCAGCAGAAGCTGGAACCATAATTCCTAAAATAGACATGCACTTTAATTGATGTTACCCTCTTCTTTTTTTTTTTTTTTGATTATTTTTTTTTATTGATAAAAGATTAAAGGAAAAAAAAACAAATTTCCACCTCCTCCCAGTCTCCCCTTTCCCTCCCCCTCCTCCCACTCTTCTCCCCCTCCTCCCACTCTTCTCCCCCTCCTCCCACCCCTCTCCCCTTCCCCCCACTCCTCTCCCCCTCCCTCTCCAGTCCAAAGAGCAGTCAGGGTTCCCTGCCCTGTGGTAAGTCCTAGGTCCTCCCCCCTCCGTCCATATCTAGGAACTAGACAAAATTGCCGGGGAGAAAAGTGGGATCTTGGGGGTGGGGTGGGAAGGGGGTAAGGGGTGATGGGGAGAGAAAAGGTAGAAGGGAAGGAGGGGGGACTTGGGGAATTAGGAGGATCGGGATAAAGGAAGGTTATATAGGGGAGCACGGAACCACAATTCTTAGTTAAGGGACCCACTTTAGGGTGGGCAGGAGAATTGACCCTAGAGGGGCTCCCAGGTGCCCAAGCTGAGGTCCCCAGTTAGTTCCTTGGGCAGCTGAGGATAGGGAACCTGAAATGACCCCATCCTAGCGCAATGCTGACGAATATCTTGCGTATCATCTTAGAACTTTCATCTGGTGATGGATGGAGATAGAGACAGAGACCCACACTGGAGCACTGGACTGAGCTCCCAAGGTCCCAATGAGGAGCAGAAGGAGGGAGAACATGAGCAAAGAAGTCGGGACCACGAGGGGTGCACCCACCCACGGAGACAGTGGAGCTGATCTACTGGGAGCTCACCAAGGCCAGCTGAACTATTACCAAAAAAAGCATGGGATAAAACTGTTACCCTCTTCTTAACTTACAGAGAGGTTAGAGTCCCTGTGAACCCTTTCCCAGTAATAGAGTGTGATAATAAACAGATTTCTTTGGACTCAATGCAAGTCAGGGTACCACACTGGACCTCTTCATGTAGCATCTTCATGCAGGCTTGAGGATGTCTTTCTGAATGCATGAGGTGCTTGAGTAGGTATAGATGATACTCTCACTTCAAGCCACCACAACAAAACTGAAATTTCTAATTTTTCTATCATGTTTCTTTTTTTTATTGCCACCTGAAAAATTTGTTTCAGGGATTGTTTAAGACAACTGACGAACTTCCAAAAATAATCTAATTAAGTATAATAATAAAGAATCCTTAAACTAGAAAACACACACACACACACACACACACTCATTTCCTATGACCTGATTCTTTACTTGACTATGGTCATACAGCTTTATTTTCATTGCAATATGTGTAAGAGTAGATGCAGTCAGTTAAAGGATAGGAGTTTATCCTTTTAAATCTTGGACAGTTTTACTTGAACCCAAACAATGAATTGGTCAGAGAACACTGAACACAATTTGTGTATTAAATAAATAGCAACAATAATATTGTCAGGATCCAAAACCCAACATAAGCTATCTCTCTGGACTGGTGTGGAGGCCCAGGAATAATTGAGATACAGTTCACACAGCAATATCCAAAGGGAGTCTCAGGGTTCATTCAAGTCCTGGTGATCCAGCATTTATTCTCCAAACATCCTTTATCTCCCAAGGTAAACTGAAGGGAAAGACTTTAGCATTCTGTTTCCGGGGTAGCAGGACTAAAGTCACATCCACTGCTCTGTCACTAGCTTGGAATTAACACCTCTTCTCAGGCTATCTCCATAATTACAAAGGAGGAGCAGCACAGACTCAGCATATCCTGAGCTCAGGGCACAGCCAGTCTGAAGATGCCTTCAGCACCTCAGTTGCCATTGTGGCTTGAGAGCCTGGCTGCTGATATAATGTGGAAATTGTGGCCTGTATAAAATTGCCCCACATAATATTCTCAACTGATATTACTCAATGTTTGAGAACACCCACCTTCTACACAAATCCAATGGAGGATTTCTTGTTTTCAATAGAAATATTAATAAGAATGGAGGATTCTCTGGTTAAATTCTGTTACAACATGACTAAAAGACATTTGACAGTCTGTTTTAAAATCACTTAGTCTGGTTATTTCATTTCTATTACATTTAGCCTTTGGTCAGCTTCCTTAAGCCTGCCTCTGTGAAGGTACAAATAAATGGAACTATAGACTCAGTTGGCATATCTATATTCATAAACGTGAGAAAGAGCTCTTATGCATTAATTATCCCAAAAGTATAGTCTTCTTCTCAAAGGCCTATTTTATCTCTTATGTGTGTCTGTACGGGTGAGTATTGTTACCCATAGGAGCCAGGGGTGTTGGGATCCCCCTGTAAGTGGAGTTACAGGTGGTTGTGAGCATTCTAATGTGGTTGCTCTAAATAAAACCTGGGTCTTCTACAAGAGAAAAATATGCTCTTAGTTGCTGACCCATCCAGCCCCTAAAGCCAATTTTTATTTCTTGTTTTCAATAGAAATATTAATAAAACTTGAAGATTAAAAATGACAAATAGATAAATGTCTTCTATGACATTAGTGTGTTAAGAGTTAAATTAGAACACCCATACTCAAGAAAGGCATTAATTTCTTATTACTTAACAAATTTATGTTATCTCCATAGCACATAAGGACAGACTGAATTTTAAAATAGAAAAATTCTTTATGCCGGTTTGAGAAGTACACTGAATTTCAAAGTACAGAAAATACTAAAGAGATGCATCTAAACTAAGTTCAAAGAAGGGTTTTCTCCAACAATGGAAGGTTTACTTAGCTTGCAATGTTCTTCTTTTAGTACCAAATATATCATGCAGACAATATAATT
The DNA here is from genome assembly GCF_037038515.1 of Microtus pennsylvanicus. Lineage (NCBI taxonomy): Eukaryota > Metazoa > Chordata > Mammalia > Rodentia > Cricetidae > Microtus > Microtus pennsylvanicus. The sequence goes on from NC_134580.1 coordinate 89,184,153, forward strand.
ATTATCTCTGGTTAAACTAGAATAGAGAAATCTTTACTGAAACATATCCGGAGAACACTCTTAGGATGGTAGCTAAAAGCTGATGAGCATTGGAAAGAAAATTGTAGGTACACTGTAACCTCATCTCATAGTCCCACAGCAGCCAATATTCTTTTTTGTAGTAGATTCTAACCTGTTGATGGTGTGAGATATGTTATTTTGTAACACATATCTTGATATGTAAATTCACATTACATGTGGTATACTAGTATAATATGTGTTATTTATTATACATATGTTGCCAGGCATGAATTTCCTCTCCTGGCATGGGCCTCAATTTAGACCAATTTTTGCTTTGTTATTCCTACAACTTCTGTGCCATCATTAGCTCAGCACATGTTGCAGGCAGAACAATGCTAAGTTGAATGTTTTGTGGCTTAGTTGGTGTCCTAGTCTCAACACTGGAAGCCTTGTCTAGTTATAGTAGATGGCCAGTTCATGCTCCATTTTGTCCATTACTAGGACTCTTCTCCAGGCTCAGTCTTGTAGATTACAAGGGGTATCTATGACATTAGGTTTCCATAACCTCCCCTAAATGCTCCCAAATTCCAGTGGTCTCTTCTGGTACTATCTCCCTCCACCATCTCTCTCCATAGTTTTATCATGTTGATAGGATTTTATGGTTGCAACTTTTGTGAGAGTAGTAGAAAACATACCCTCACGGAAAACTTCCTGTTATTCTGATTCTTATCATCTTCAGCCATGATCCCTTAGGCGCCTTAAATGCTAGAGCTGTTTGCACCTGTATCAGGTGGGACTGGGCACTGTGTGATTACTTTCTCTCTGGATTTTTATCAGTGTGGTTTTCTGTAAGAGTCTTGCTTGATGTGTTTATAGAAGAGTTCTACCTCTTATTAGATTGTGGTTTCTGGTTCTAAGTAAAGATGGTTTAAAAATTAATGAGAAAGAGCATTACAAATATTAGAACTGATGAATTAGTCCCCAAATGTTGCTGCCACTCAAGAATGTCCGGCAACTCAGCAGCCATAAATAGCAAGAGAAGTGTGATTACTGCTGTCATTCAACTAAGGCTTTGCTTTTAAGACATCCCATTTAGTAAGAAGCTCAGAAATGGGCCATTTTAGAACCTCATAACTCATGTAATATAAACACTATTTCTACTTGCTGAAAATTTATAAAGAAGAAAATATGAAGCTGATTTTCAAAAATGCTTCATGCATGATGTTGCATGTTAAGGAAAAGATTTTTGTTATTTTTTTTTAAAAAAAAATTCTGAGAGTATGATTCAGGCTTTTCTAATACCAAGAAACAATATATGTATTCCAACTGAAATTGAATATATATTCTACTGATCTATATATTCAACTGAAATATATATATGCCTAAATAGGAAAAGGCAGGATAACCTAGAGACTCAGGATAGAACAAAGCATGACTGGCATAACAGGAAGTCGATGAAATGACTTTTTTTTAATTAAAAATTTCTGCTTCCTCTCTGCCTCCCTATTCCCTCCCCCCACTCCCCACACTCCACTCCCCTCCACCTCCCTCTCCAGTTGGAAGAGCAATCAGGGTTCCCTGCCCTGTGGGCAGTCCAAGGTCCTCCCCACTCCATCCAGGTCTAGGAAGGTGAGCATCCAAACTGGCTAGGCTCCCACACTCTACTGTACTCAGATAAGTGAGCAGACCAATTGTCATTAGAGAGGCTTCACCCAACAACTGATGGGAGCAACTTCGGAGACCCACAAACAAACGTTAGGCAGACTTTAGGGAAGCCCTGCAGATGATTGGGAAAGGGGTCAAGGTTGTAGGAACTAGAGGTGTTGAGGACACCAGGAGTGCAAGGCCCACAAACTCAATTAAACAGGGCTCATAGGAACTCACAGAGACTGAAGTGCCAATCATGGAGCCTCCACGGGTCTGTTCTAGGTCCTCTGCCTATATGCTATGTTATGACACTCTTAACAGTGAGTGTATATGTGTATGGGGGTGTCTCTAACTTTTTACTTGCTTTCGGGAACATTTGCCTCCTACTGGGTTGCCCCATCTAGTCATGATATGAGATTTTGTACCTAGTTTTATTGTGACTTGGTTTGCAGTGTTTGGTTGATATCCCTGTGAGGACTGCACTTGAAGGGAAATGGAGGAGACGATCTGGGGATGAGGGGAGGTGAAGGGGAGAAGTGGGAGGAGTGGAGGGGGGAATGTGGTTAAAATGTGTTGTGTAAGAGAAGAATTTTAAAAAATCTCAATGATAAGTAATGATCTAAACAAGACCTAAACAGTCGTTACACCAATAGACATGCTAAAATGGAAGGGAAATTCTCAATTCTAGACAAGAACTCTAGGCATTCCAGAAATGCTGAGATCTGGAGAAATAGTCTTCCTCAGGGACTATTTCAGGGGCACACCAATTAGGTATTCAATGCCAAGTGCCTGCCATGATATCATATTGGAAAGTTATGGTGCTTGAAGCCTTAACATTCAACATCACACCAAAAGTTGTTGGTGACAAGCTGAAGAAACAGCAAATCCAGCAAAAGTGGTTTGCACAAAGTACAGGAAGATTGCAGGGAGGGGCATGGCATTATAAAAATTCAGGAAGTATTTGCCTATCTCAGCCTATATGTGGTAATGGAAAGAAGCCAATGACTACAAATGCATTCAATTAAAATGGAATGCTAACGTTGAAGAAGTCTCAAATCTGTGATGCTGAAGCTTTGAGTGACTAGTTCCCAAGGTACTAAGAATATATTTAAAATCCCCTTGTGATGAAAATGTAGCTCTCTTTGTGGCTGTTTTCCTATCATACAGAAGACCCTGAGTTCAATTAACTGCATATTCCATGAATATTCTATGAGATTGTAAGGCACACCTATTGTGACATATAAGAATGCAAGGGATTTGAGAAAGATTCTCTTAGGAAGCAGAAACCAGATAACAAAAGAAAGAAGCAAAGAAGAATCAGAAACTGTTTGATATTTGTTTGCACACACTCACTGAGTCCCATGAATGAGCCTCTGTACTCTACATGATTACACACTCCCTGACCTGATAGTACCTGATCACAGCAGGCATACACTGAAGTCAGTCTTAATGACTAATGTGTTTTGATTTTCCAGTTTCTGTGAAATCTTGTCAAGGATATGTAAGTATGGCTAAATTTATTATTTTCCATTATACTAAAAATTCATTACATTTTCTGTTAACATATCAGTAGAATTCTGAAGAGAAAAGCAATCTTGAAATTTAATTGGAACCAGAAACACACAAACAAAACAAGTTTAAGCATTCTTGAAAGCAAAACAAAATATCAGTACAACCAAAATCAAACTAGGTATATTTTGTTCTTAACTGTGCCTTAGAACCCATTTACTCTTTTCTTGACTCTCAAAAGAGTCAAAATATACTATAAAGCCCCTCTTAACAAAACATTATGATGTTCATATAAAAACAGAAACATATACAAATCAAATGGAATAGAGAAGATAGGATAAACTTTGTACTCATTAACAAATTGAAGTCATTATTCATATGATCTCTAGAATGAGGACAAAAAGGAGACCATGCACATGATAGAATTGATACATAAAATATATAAGTAACTCCAAAAACTTTCCAGTAATAAATAACCCAGTTAGTAATTGTGTAAATACTTGAAAAGACATTTTTATAACCACTATCAACATTGGTAATAATGGGGAAAATAAAATAAAACCACAATGAGGCATCCTGTTACCCCAGTAAGTTTACGTGTTATAAATGTAACTCAAGATAGCATGTGATAGGAAGGAATTAGAGAAATGGGAATGTTTACGCACTATTGATGGGCATATACATTAAGACAAACAAGGAAAAGAGCATGCACGTTTCTCCAAAAAATATAGTAAAGAACCACGACAACATGCTTTGATTTCCTCAATGGGCACAAATCCAAAGGAAACTGAAACCAATGTATCAAAGAGACACCTGCTTTCCAGTGTTTACTGCAGCACTATTAGTAGTCACTATGGAAAGGAAACAATACAACTGATTGTTGGTACTGTTGATAAATGTCCAAAGATGGGAACACCATTATGGCTTAGTCATAAAAATTACAAAATTCTGCCCCTTACAACAACACAGATATACCTGAAATCATTACGTGAAGCAAAATAAGCCAATCACATGAACTCACTCGTATGTTGAAACTTACAAAAGTTGATTTCATGAAATGTTGGATAGATTGCAGAATGTCTACCAGACACTGGAGAGTCAGGAAACGACAAAATGGCGAGAGGATAAATAATGGATTCTTCTAAGTCATAGTTAGGAACAAACAAGGTCTGGTATTTTATATCAGAATTGGGTGACTACAACTAAAAACAGTGAACTTTTTATTTTAAAAAGTTAGAGGAAATTATATTGAAATGATGTTCCATACTGAAACATTAACTGAAAATAGAGATATGTTTAACCTGGTTCAAACACTATATAGCGAGTACACACATATATGTGTATGTATATTCATACATATATGTCACGTATCACCATATTCAATTTATGTCCTTTTTGTCAGTTAAAAGTAAATTTAATTCAAATAAAAACAGAGAATAATGAAGATGGCACAACTATACAAACATACTTTACTAGTGGATAAATGTAGTTCATTCATAAGAACAAGTTGGTATTTTTCTTTAGGGTATAAAGAGTGAGCCTTATCATGATGTATATCTGAAACCTATGAAATGTATATTTGTAAATTCAATAGTTAATGATAGCCATTATTAGCTTTAAAAGGTTCATTCCCCTGCCTCTAAACTAACACAAGCTTCAGTTTATTCACACATTTGATATAAACATATGTATACATTGTTGCATAATTTGGCTATATATACATTGGTCACCATTATATCTTCAATATTTAGAATAAGACTCACAGAAAGCAAGTATTTTAATGAAATAAATGGGAAATATTAATGATATATTACACAGTAAAGGATTTCATAAACAATGACACCTACCACAAATGCCTAAGGTCAAAGATGGATCAGTGATATAAAAATAAAAACCTAATATTTAATACAAGTCAATTTTTAAAGTTATTTTTAATATTGCTTTACAGTTATTTTGTGTGAGCAAAATTACAACTTAGGTATTGTTGAATATAGTCTCTGTTTTTTGTATACTTTGAGTTTTTCTCTGGCCTTTACCCAGAGGACTTGTTTTATGCATGTCGTAGCAGCCAGTTAAGTATTTTCTAGAATTAAGTTTTGATTATGAAGCCGGGCGGTGGTGGCGCACGCCTTTAATCCTAGCACTCGGGAGGCAGAGGCAGGTGGATCTCTGTGAGTTCGAGGCCAGCCTGGTCTACAAGAGCTAGTGCCAGGACAGGCTCCAAAGCTACAGAGAAACCCTGTCTCGAAAAAAAAAAAAAACCAAAAAAAAAAAAGATTTGATTATGACAATGTTCTAACAATTTACTTAAGCTCCATTACCAGTAATGATCAGAAACTGTTTCTCCTGATGACCCATCACAGTGAAGTTTTCTCACACATTTTTTGTTAATGTTCCAGGACAGAAGTAAAAAAGGCAAAACCATTTCTGCATTACAAAATTACCACAAGTAGGCATGTAGCTCTAAGGACAGTGCAGTTACATGCTAGACTGAGGAACATCTCTAGTCTCTGTGTGGCTTGCAGAATTGTATACATTTCTGAAGTTCTACTAAAAAATGAATTCTGATAATGTTTGGATTTTGCACAGTGTGAACAACAAAGGCCCATAGGCAATAAGCCATTAGATTTGAGGAAGATAATTGACACCACGAAGAAGAAATACAAAAAGAAAGAAAACCTTATTGTTTCCAATGTGGTAGGTAGGGGAAAATAAATAGATAAGACTAAACTAATTAAAATAATGCTAGTGGAAAGACAGCATGAATGTGTGTGCGCATGGGCACACATACACTAGTCAAACAATGTCAAAATTAAGGGTCTACCTTTAAGGGCAAAGGGAAAAGTAATGATGTTGAGAGATGACTGTTAGAAAGCCTCTTAGTCTAGTTACATCTCCATTTAAATCTCACAGAAACTCGGAAAACTAAATACTTTTCTTCCATTTGCAAAGCAGACTCCACACTCCCTGAGGAAATAACTTGCCCAAATGAAACAGTTGGTGAATGGTGTAATGAAGTTCCATCAGCATCTGATGCCAAGGCTGCCAGCCATTCCTCGCCATATGGGCCTCTAGGGGAGATAGAAGGAGGTTCAGGTCCAAGCAGCTGAGGCACAGAGAAAATAGCAAGGAATCAGAATGGAGCTTAAAAGCGGTTCATCAAGGTCCTGGAAGTCAGGTGGAGGAGTATGAATTTAATGGACTGTGATTTAAATGGAAGCAATTGAAGCCTCTCAGACATAGAAGTATTGTGTTCAGAAAAGCTGGTAAGGCAAAGGGCTCTACAATTGCTAGCTCTAGACACCCATCAGTGGTTCACTTTTAGAAACCACATGCCCCAGAGAGGTGACTCATGCAGATTAAGACTTCACCGCTCCAAGAAGCATTGGGGGAACTCCAAAGACTAATGGATAAAGAAAAAATAGACTACCAGCAGATGGGGGTGAGGGAAGGCTAGAATTAATTTAGTCTCTATGGATTTTGAGGCCCTTAAGTTTGTCAGGAGTCTGTGGTGGACAGGGTGAATTCTGGAAAAGAGAAAGTGTGTACAACCTAGATCCCATTCTCTGTGACTTCATACTGGCTGTTCCCTCAGGCTATCATGACCTGTATCCCTTTTATTACCTGATTTCTTCTTAAATTCTACTCCTTTAAAATGGAATGGAAAGTCAATGCATTCATGAAACTGAGTTTGCCTGTTAAGTTCGATTCTATTTCTAAATGGCATGATGTTTTTTTGTGGTTTTCTCAGTTTCCCTTTCCTGGGCTGCTGCACACCCCAATACCAGAGTTACAAGTCCCAAGATCATTTACATAAACAGCATCCCTGGATTCATGCAGGGTGAATCCCGTTTGGCTTTGTGAAGAAATTGTGCATCTGCTTACCTTTCATTCACCTTTGTGATTCCAAAATTTGAGTCACAGTTTTTAAAAACTAAAAATTATATAACATCTCAGATATAAACAGGCAATGTAATAAATTAAATAGTCATCCATATTGCAATAAATCACCACATCATGTTTAGCTAAAAAGAAAATTTTAGGACAAGTGCTCAAGGCTTTTTTTAAACTAATAATAACTGTCTATTCATATAAAACTCATTTTTATCATTCTCAGACAGTTTTCCTGTATTCTTTCCTAAAGATAAAACTGTACTCTGGAAATCTCTTGCAAATTCAAAGAAGACAATGCCATGATTATATACTTTCCGAGTTGCCATTTTATATATTGCAAACACCAACTGACTTAAAAATCACTTGTGCTGCATAGGGCTCTACATAAGTTAAGAATGCAGCCAGCATGGGCACAGAGCATGACTCTGGGTCCATTCTTCTTAGTGGGATCTAAGCCAAAGCTGTCGCTTGGCATTACTTAGCTATTTTTAGAGCGCTCTTCTCTTAAACATTTAGTGAACTTTGCAGATTTTAGCCACATGTTTGTTATGCAACACAGTACTATTGTCTGTACAGGGCCTTTATTTTCTAGGTTGCTTTCTTACTCATCCTTTCAACAGTTGAAAGGTTGAAGCTAGAAGGATTTTATTACCATTTGAACCTGAAGAAAGGAACTGAGAATACCAGAGATCAGTTAAAATAGCACAATCCACAATAGAGAGGGTCCCAAAAAAATCCAGGAGATGTTTTTATTTTTTTTAAAGATATAAAAAAGTATTATTATTCTTTCAAAGATATTCCCTCCTTCAAAAGCAGTGTATTTTAGCTGCACAAGGAAAGGAGCCTCAATTTCCACAACGGTTTATTCCTGTCAGGAATTTTCTTCCAGGAAACTAAAGACTGAGACAGACCTCTGTAGAAACAATATTGGATGACGATTTGCTTATATATTGACACTAATTTTTACTTTCTATATAACATATTGAATATCTACAGAAACCAATTTTAAAGTTTTATTATTTTTTATTAATGAGATATTACACAGTAGTTTTTTAGGAGTTTTATTAGTTTTACCATTTGATCTATTTACAAGTGATAACAATTCAACTGATTCAAAAGTTTATGGATTTTACTTTTTCTCATTATGTTTGCAATAAATAAAATTTTAAAGACTTCTATTTTCAGTTAGAAAGATAAAATTTTTAAAGAGAGTGTGACAGTACACACAAGATCTGTGCAAACTTGAGACCAATTCCAGCATGAACATAGGAGATGGTCATGAAATCCCACCCTGGTCTATGGGCATTTGTTATCTGCTAGGTGATTCAGTTTTCTCTAAGAGTTTAGCCCCTACTTAGTTGAAAGACTCTAGTAGAAGACCATATGTTTAAAAATTAAAGAATATTTGGGTAGCAAAAATTGGTCTAGATGTGTCTTTGTTTGTTTTGGACACAATGTTGAGTAAGTTTGGAAGTAGAAGGGATCTGCGGAAAGCTGAGGGGTGAATATCATCAAAACACTCAAGAAATTTTCAAAGAATTACTACAATGACATTAATGGAGTATTTAGGAAATATGTAAGGTTATTTCATCTGGTAGTGACAGAAATTGGAGTGTTATATAATGAAGTAAATGGCTCTGAGTCAGGAATTCTATGTTCTAATTTATGAAGGTTTGAATAAGCAGTGTGACTTCATTTAGCCTCAGTTTCCCCATGATTATAATACAAAGTCAGATAATCATGAACGTTTCACAACTTGATGGCCTTTGTAAATGATATTGCTACAATTTTGAAGCCATTAACTATGAATAGATCTAGATATCATTATGGCAAATCATTCATGTTTATAATGTAATCTAATTAACATTCTGATATTTTATGAGCTATAATGATGTTAATTAGATATTCAAATTGATAGACTATGAAAGCAATTTAGGAAAACAAAATCAAGTGTTTTATGGATATTTTCTCACAACAAAATGGTGAAATCTTGGTAGTTATGATTACTTTTCAGTACTCCCAAATTGAAATCTGCTTTCTCCATAAAGGTGGTGAAAACATTTCCTTGTTTGTAAATGCCTTTCAAATTAATGTTAAAATGCATTTACACATCAATTGGATGCTGATAGCAGATTAACTTGAAAGTAAGTTCCCTTTAATAGTCCAGGCCAGAAAGCTTCCTCAAAATGTCAAAATAATCTCTTTACTTGCGAGAAACGATCAAAAGCATAATAGCATAATAAATAACTATTTGTTTATGTAAAGTTTTGAAAATATCTTTTTAGGTCAAGGACAACTCTGAAATTAAATCTTTGTCTTATAAACAGAACCGAGGAATGAAAAGGTACTTGTACAAATGAAATAGTAGAAATCAACATGAAAGAGTAAATGAGCAGTGATTTCTCTTTTTACTCAGTCTAATATCCAATACAAAGAAAGCATGATATCAAGCATGGGTCTTTGAAGCTTTACTAAAATCAAACAGAATGAAACTACTAAAAATAATCTAGGCTTAGAGTTGAACTTATCAGGCAGCTACAAAATTGCTTCCTATGGGCTTCAAAATTTGAAAACACTTAGTAAATACCCTCACAAAGGCAACTTCAGAAAGAAAGACTTTACTTTTTCATAGTTCAAAGTACAGGCCCTCATGGCAGGGGAGTCAAGGTAACAGGAAACTGAAGTAACTAATTCCACTGTGTCGAGAGAAGAGAGCAATGACTGCATATCTACTGCTTGTTTTCTCCATTTATAAAGTCCATGATCCCAAGTCCATAGAATAGTTCTATTCACAATGCTGTTCTCGGGTAGTAAACCATGGAGATAATCCAAACAGGCAAGCCCAGAAACTTGCCTCTCAGATGATTCAATTTGTATCAGGTTGACAATTACCCTTAACTATCAAACGAAACTAATGCCAAAACAGCGAATGGCTTCTTGATGTCTTTTGTATTTTTTTCTCCTTTTTAAACCCTTGAGTCTATTCCCAAGTATTACATTTTAAATCAAGTCATTCCACCCACGTTGAAATTGTTAATACATCTTGGCAGGAATTTCAGAGACAGGGACCAGAGGTTCACAGTGACTTTAATTATGTTATTTGAAAAGTACATCACTTATTTTAAACCTCTTTAAAATTCTAGAATTTCAAAGAGTATATACAAAATTAGAATTTCAATATTCCTTGGTCTTTTATTCAAGAATAAAACAATACCTTTTCCAATGCTGTAAAAAGAAAAGATAAAGTACAATAAAATGTAATTGAGATGTTCAACATTCAGACAAAATTAGCAAACATGTACATTTCATCCATATTCATAAGTAGAAAGTAAGACTTTTCTTAGAAACCAGAAAAATCTTTATAAATGTTAAGCAAGGTTTATGAAGTTTGAAATGCTATCTATAGTAACCCATTTGCTAAGTGTTTGTAAATAAGGAGCATATATTGACTACAGTCAGAGAAAGATACAATATATACAACATGCTTATTATGTGCCAGAGACTGAGAATTATTTATTACTTCTTCTTTTTCTCCAGTCTCTCTTACTCTCTCCTCTCTCTCTCTCTCTCTCTCTCTCTCTCTCTCTCTCTCTCTCTCTCTCTCTCTCTCTCCATTCTCCTTCCCCTCTCCCCTATCTACCTTCTCCCCATCTTTTCTCCTTTACTCTGTGCCTTCTATATAAGACCTATAAGCTATACCCACAGACACACAGCAACATGGTTGTTTAAAGAAAATATGCACAATTCTAATGACAGTTGATATCCCCAAATAGATAGTGCAACCTCAAAGAGATCCACTCCTATATGAAGAGCTCTAAGCAATTGACAACTGTGGAAGAACCAAGATTCAGCCTTCCCCAAGGATGAGCCTCATGATAGCTTATCCAGTCTTTGGCCAGTTCAGTCTCAGCTGATTGTTTATTCAATAACAATTGTTCAGCCCTGAAAACTAACATTCAGGCAATACTGAATGGATTCATCAGGTTGTATTTGCACATTTACTTGTGTGTGTGCATGTATACACACACACACATATATATATACACAATGGTTAAAGATCAGGAGGCAAATTTGGGAGGGAGTGTGATGTGCACATGTAAGGGGCAAGAAGGAGATGAGGAAGGGGAACTATGTAATTATATTTTAATTAAATAGTTTAATTTAATAAAATAAATCAAAATCTGTCAGTTTATTAACTTATCAAAGAAAGTTACACAAGATTCATTGTCTAGAAAAAAATCTAAAGAGTTTATACCTAAGTAGTAATTTTAACACTTCAAAAACAAAATAGTTTATCTTGAGTACACAATATACAGAATATCTTCCAATATTTATTCTGAGGGCTAACATTATGCAGAGTAATAAGGTTCTATTTAGCTGAAGTTCATATTACAGATTCTGTTTTGAAAACTCAGAAAAAAAGGTTACATAGAACTATGTGTCCAAAGAAGTCTCTCTCTCTCTCTGTGTGTGTATATGTGTGTGTGTGTATTCATTTATTTTAATGTACTTAAATTTCTCCATGCATACATGTTGCTTTTCCCAAGTTGGGTGACATGGAGCTATATACAGGACCTTCACATGGATCTGTGGTTAGAGCATATAGAAAAGATGACATCTTGGGAATGCTTCTCATGTTTCACTTCAGAACTAATCTCATCTTCTTTAAGTTTCATTTGCCTTATCTTGGGAAGGGCAGATAGTCCCATGCTTTCTGCACACACACTTCACAATGTGCTTTGAGCATCATCTTAAAAACACTCAATATATTTTTAGCCACGATTAGATATTTAAAGAGCTAAAGTGAAGGAAAAGTATTTTGAAAGACTCTATTATTCATTTGACAATCAATTATTTTATATGAAGTTCAGTGATAAAGCCAAGAAAATGAGTATATTGTTATTATCTGCAAAAGCAACTTAGAGATATTTTGTGAACAATAAGAAATGTTAAATGTAAACTACTTTCTTTTATAAGTAACAAAGGAGAAATTTTAAAGACCTTTCTTTTAGAATATGTTACTATAGTCCAATTTTTTTAAAAAATTATTTATGGATTTTTAATAAGTAATGGTAATTTTAAAAACAAAACCATACACATATGGCATATTAATAAACAAATTACCCAAACCATTATTTGAAGTAACACATTTTACTTAGTGTCATAAAACCATTCCTCATGAATATATATAAAGCATCCTTGTTGTGTGTGATGAAAATCATTCAGTGTTATGTGTCAGTTAAAACAAAAACAACAGAAAGCAAACCAAGCCTTGAACAAGCAAATAAAACCTAAATGGTTTTAAATAGTAACTTTGACACATTCTCAGCAAAATATTTGAAATACCTCCTAGTGTTAATTTAGGGATCAATTGACAGTGGTTTCAGGCACACTGAACCGTGACAGACAGGGTAGCTGAACTCTTGTACTTAAATCTGCTATAGTTGCAATGCAAAACAGAAGTTTAAGCCAGTCAACACTCCAGAATGTAGGGGGAAGAGGCTCACCAAGATCTGCCACTAGCTGAGGAGATGTTGGTAGTTGTTAGCCAATGAGGAGAGAGTCAATTTTCATGTGGCTCATAACAGTTTGTTCATGCTCTGGTAGATGACACATTCAGGCAATATATATTGGACTCAAAGAGAAAGAGGCAGAGGAGAGGGGAAGCATGAAAGAGGATGTAGTGGAGGGATGGACTCCAGAAGAGTTGGAAAGGGGATAATGGTGGTGTGTGTGGATATGATTAAAATACGTTGGATTTGTTTATAATAGTGCTGAAGAGGAAAAAAAGACAAAAAAAATACAAGAAAACACAAATGTTCTTTGAACAAACCATCACAGATTCAATCTCTCTGCTTTTATTCAGGTTGGGATCTATCACATATAAGCACACAACATAGATAATTCATGATATTGAGAAGGAACACTGCACTAATGATAATCTGGGGAGTTCAGATGCTGGAATCATAACATACAGAACAAAATCACTAAGGATAATTTTCTAAGTTGCAATCAAAAGAATGAACATGGAACAAGCATTCATGAAAACTGAGATCTGAGAATTATGTAAAATATTTTTAAAAACTAAAATTGAATCATGATAAAAGATAGATACATGGAATAGTTTAAAGAAAGCCAAAACGCTATTGTTTAAAGGACTGAACTGAAAGAAATGACACAAAATGCAGGACAGAGGAAAAAGGATATTCAATGAGAAGCATTGGATTTTAAGTTCTGAGAAAATTTTCATCAGATTAACTACTAAATAGCACTTTATATTGACTATCTCTTCTATATAAACTTTGTTTGCTTTTTAATGTACATAATAACTTAGGGTAGCTGGACTATTTTACATTCTCACGAGCAGTATAGAAGTATTCACTTTTGTCCACATGCTTGCCAGCATTTGTTCTTACTGGTTTTCTTAATGATCATCACTCTGACTAAAGTAAAATACATTTTCTTCAATTTTAATTAGCAGTTCTGATGGGTAAGACAGTTGGGTATTATATTTATTGGCCATCGGTATTTCATTCTTTGAGAGCCATCTATTCCTGCTATTAGCCTGTTTTCCCATTAACTGTTTTATGGTATGCATATATAAATATATATATGTATATATATGTATATATAATATATAATATGCACACATATATGTATATATATGTCATATTTCCCCCAATCCCACTCATTTTTCACTCTTTCCATGTTCTCCCTCCATCTTTGTAGACTCCAATCTCCAAAATAAAATAAAAAAAATATTTTTCTCCTGCTTCTTTCCTACCTCTCCATCACATAGTCATTTGTAGTTGTGGCCTTGGGAGCTGTGATGTATCATACAGGATACTCTTTTGCCCAAGAAGTCTTAATGGCAAATATTCTTTGCAATAAGTTGTTGGTCTGTTTAAGGCCTCTGGCTTCTGTTACACTATCAACATTGGACACTCACAGAAGCTTTTTTTGGATAACTTACTGTTGCTCAAGTCATGGAGAGCCTGTGATGGTGGTTTTGTAGGAACAATACTTTTATCACTTTAGGAGTTCATAGATGGGCAGAGGTTGGGGTGCACAGGATACACTTAACTATTGTTTTATTTAACCTTCATTTTACTTCTATAGGATTCCGTATAAAAACATTGCCCCATGACATCTGGAAACAATTATACAATACAATGTCCCCTCTCCCAACAAAGTCCTCGGGGTTAGGGACATCATTTAGGGGTAGATCATTACTTGTATAGGGTTTGTGTTTGGGGTGGAAATTATGTAGGCCCAGAGATCTCCTTAAAAAAAGGAGGGGGAAATGAATGGGATAATAGGTAGATTAGTGTGGGCTTACTCACACTAATAATAATAATAATAATAATAATAATAATAATAATAATAATAATAATAATAGTGAGTAATAGAGTTAATACCTGTAAATTATTATTTATAGACATTTAACATTGTTATATATTCTTGTATATTGATACAAGCTCAAATTATATTTGATATATTGAATATGCTCCTATTTCTGTTTACTATATTTGTACACCTATGCAAGGTTATTTTGTCATTTTGTATGCATGCATCTTTCTACATCTGTTTGATACAATTTTAGGATATATTTATCATATTACATTATATACTTATACCTCTGATCAAGATACTTATACATTGTTTACATTTTGAGGTCATTATCCTCATTCACTGCAGTGTTGTTTAAAAATTGTTTAATATTCTGATATAAAGTCTTAGTCTTTAAGTTATACACGTATTAAGTATATAGGTCAATAGCCATTCATGTTTGTCATACTTATAGTCAGACTAATTTGGTTCTTTAGATGCATAGAGAGTGTATTCTACATAGATAAGTAATCTTCAAACACTTCAAAGATTTGTAGAACATAGCATTTAAATAATATAGGGTTCTGTCTATGTGAAACATGATTGTTCCTGGCAGCACTGATCTATTCCTGAGGGAATATTGATCACCAAAAACACTACTTGGAGCTTGTTTCCTTCTTAGCAAAACTTGCCTTTGGGCAAAAAATTGCCCATACCTCGACCACTGACAAAATGCATGATGTCTGGACAGGATAAGCAGGATACAATAAAGAAGACTGCCAACCCTTGCTAAATCAGGGTAAGACAGTTCTGAAAATTTTTCTGCCTCTGAAAATGGTCTGTCAGTTACTCTAGGCCTTAGTGAAAGTTTGTTATTCCAAAATTGCAAGTGAGGCATTAGGGGATTGCCCAGGTAGTCAGTTGTCTCTGTCATCTACTATACATTTTGAAAACTGATTAATTGCACTTCCTGCCTCCCCAAGTAATATTATCTCCCTTCTCAGGCCTTCAATGGGGTTGAAGATTAGATAGTCATAATTATCTTCCTCTTATGATCTAGCCAAGCCATTTCTAATACAAGACTTAGACTCTTTAGGATAGAATGATTATTAAAACATTTAGCATACATTCCTTGATTAATATTGTTTATGTTGGTTGTAATTCTAAATTTTATATTTAATATCTGTTCTTCATGTATATAGTTTTTATTGGGTTTAAAACTCTCTTATTTAGACAAAAGGGTGAGTAGTCAGGAAATCTCCTTCAGTCGATGGCCTTTAGGTGACTAGACCAGGTTGGAGCGAGACTTAGGGTACGAAAAATCCCGGGTCCTGTCCAGCTCAGCCTCTCCTCCTTGGTGAGCCACACCTGGATATCAGACCCCATCCCTATTTCCTCACTGGGATTCATGAGTTTCCCTTTAATAAAGAAATACCTTGGAATATTCTATTAGAAATTATCTTGGGATTATTTGGCTCACATTTCCCCCATTTGGCATGTTCTATGTCAGTGAGCAGGTGAGAGTACTCATCAAGTAAAAGGTGAACTTCCAAGTTAACTGTCCCAAGGATTTACATTGTGTCTCTAGGATTTACATTGTGAAAGGAGAAGACAGAATCTTGCCAGCTGTCTTCTGACTTCTACATGTGTGCCATGGAACATAAGTGGACACACATACACACACACATACACTCACACACACACAATATACGTTTATATATATTTATATGTACACACACACGCACCACCTATATTTTTGCAAATTTCTTCCTCACCAGCATTTAGAAAATGAGTTATGATTCTCAAATATAAACTTATTCCTTGACATTACAGGTACAATATTTGAAATGCTCTACTCTTTGACATTTCTCTATGAGTATTTGTATGGTAGTTTTTGGGCTGTTAGAAAATATTGGTGAAGATAAATACTGCTGTTTAAACATGCTTGATTATCTTTTGTTAAATTAATTTTTAATGTGATAATTTTTATTATTAATCTTCATCCCAGAAGTGATTTGGCAATGGTAAACATTAAGAAACAAATTCTTCCTTTCATCACTGACATCTTTTGTCTTAGGATATTTAATTGGATTCTTTATATTATGCTTTGGTAAATGAAGTTGTAGATAGTTTTATCTAATAGAGGGAAGCATAACTGTGATTGGCATTTTCCTTAGCAAGACTCAAGATCAGTAAAAATGATATTCATAGGCATCTAAGTTCAGACATCTGTTCATTCATTGATGGAGACATCAAAGAAGAAATTTAATTTCTCTTTCATTATTACAAGATGATATAACGGCTCAGAAATGTTCGTGCTTAGGGGCTACAATTCTCCAAATGCTTCCTAGTTAGTGCCAGTGAGTTTGCAACTAAAAGGTCTCTTACCCAGCTTTGTTAACATATTCTTCTGATTATATAAGCAGTGAAAGTTTGTGTATTACTGGAGTCTTCTTAAGGTGACAGATAATACATCTCAGAAATGTTTGGGCTTATAAATGTTATATCATACTTAAGATGGAAATGAGATTTTCAAGTTGGTGACTAACTTCAAATTAGAGAAAAGCTTAGGGACAACAGGTGGTTTCGGTAACATGCTTCTTGTCTTTCCTGTTTTTTATTATTTTATTTAAATGATTTTAAAGTTTGTTGCAAAGTAGCAGTCATATAATAATTCTACTTTGAAGTAGTACCAGGAATGGGAAAGGCATAGTCATAGAAGAGACCAGTGTAATGGATTAGAGATGTTCTTACCAGTTAAATTCTCATCTCTCAAAAACCCAACAAAGTGAAGAGAGTTTTAAGAAGGCTATCAGTTAAAGAAGCAACCGTTTCTTTGAACATCATTCTGTCGTGCACTCATTGATTGGATATGTTCTTAGCACATCTCTAGAACTCAAATTATTGCCTCAGAACTAACTTGGAAAACAATAACTGATACGTTCTGTATTCTTAGCCTACATTAAGTGAATGAACTATTTCACTCCTAATGATACTTGTAATTTTTTGGATAATATAAAAATATACCTATTTTCATAATTTTAGCCTTCAATTATTATAATTTAGGATTATTAAAAAGACAATGTATATTTTATAAATAGATAGTTACAGCATAAACTTACCTTTAAAACATGAATTGACAAAACATACAATCAGTAGTTTTGTTACAGAAAAGGTATTTACATTTTATGTTTATATTTAATAGAAGCACACCCAGTAGCCGCTCTGCCAGAGATTCATGAATTCTACATCACAATTAAAAGTTGCTATGTGTGTGATTGGAGACACAGTTCAGAGGATAAGAGCACGGGCTGCTTTTCCAGAGATTAGGGTTTGATTCCTAGCACTGACATGGTGGCTCACAACTTTGTATAACTCCAATTACAAAAGAATGTGACACTCTTTATTGGCCTCCATGGATCCAGGAATACATGTAGCACACAGACATACATTCAAGCAAAACATCCAAGCACATAAAATTAAAAAAATAACTGCCCAGTTAGAGATGGCCCTGTTTTGTCTCCCGAAAGAAGTTTATTAACAAGAACTTATTTTGGGGGGGGGGTATAGGGAGTATTCTATATCAGATAGCCAATAAAATCATTATTTCATTCAACATTTATTACCTCCCATTTTGGGTGAAGTATTATGATGTGCCCTAGTGAATGAAGGAACCATATTGGCTTTCCAGTAGGAAGAAACAGAAAGAATAAATTCAATACCACATAAATAATTCCGTATGTCATAAATAAAACAAAACATAACAATGAGATGGGATTTGGAATGGATTAACATGAATGCTATTTTAAAAGGTTAGTCATTGGAGGAAAAATCCTTTTGAAGGTGTGATATGGAACTGCTATCGGAGTACAAAAGGAAGGTAACAGTCTGATAACTGATAACTAATTGGTGTGCTCTTCCTTGGTTAAGACTAGTTTCCATGACTCTCAGAATTCCTTAGTTGCCCGCAATTTTTCATGTAGAATTTTTTCAGTTTAGCATGTCTTTTGTTTTTGTTCTTGTTCAGCTCATGCACCGACTTGTCATCCCTGAAAACATACATGTAAATAACATCATACAAACTCAGTAGGTTGCATTTATGTATTTAGGAAAATAGTTGTATAAACATATATCTATGTAACAAATTATGAAAAACTTGAGGCCATGAAGTTGAAAGAGAGCTAGAATGGTGGTATGGGAGAATTAGAAGGGAGGAAATGGTGAATGATTTAATTAGGGGAAAATAGATGAAATAATTTTTAAAAAGGAAGGTTACTATTTATTCACCTCCGCCTTGTATTTTAACTCTTGGATTTCAACCATTCACCTTATTTCTAGTTGTAAACATTAAGTGAAATTGTCAACTTGAATTGACTTAGAACCACCACAGAAACTCACCTTTGGATTTGCCTACAAGAGTGTTTCCAGAAAGGTTTAACTGAAGAAAGAAGACCAACCTGAATGTGAGTGGAAGCATCCCCATTCAGAGGTACCAGGCAGAAGAAAACAACCTGAGAAAAAGTGTTCAATCTTCTCTGCCTTCTGGCAATGGGGACTATGTGACCAGCTGAATCAAGCTTCTGCTATTATACCTTTCTTGTCATTGAAACCCTTTCTTCTGGGTTACCTTTGCCAGGTATTTTGCAACAGCAATAAGCAAAGTAACTAATGTGTTTGTTATTTTTGGCCTACAATACATTTTTCCTAGGATTTATTTTTCTTCATTTGTATGTGTCTAAGCCTACATGAGTATGTGTCATGTGTATGCTGATGCCAGCAGAGTGCAGAAGAGGGCATCAGGTCTCCTGGATCTGGAGTTACAAGTGGTTGTGACCGTCTTATCATGTATGCTGGAAACAGAACTCACGCCATTTGGAAGAATAGTAAGTACTTTTATCCCGAGCTGTCTTTCCAGCCTTGTGCTGCAGCGTTTGTAACAATAGTATACTTGTGCTACTGCCCACTGAACAAATACAAACATTTTCTCACCTCCTCATGGAAAACAAGGTTTTGCTAGTTTATTCTTTAAGTAATGCTATATATAGCCTTTGATTACAAGAGTCCATAATTTCAATGAGTCCAAATATTAATTACTACTATTTAATTAAATAATATTACTTCCCCAAAAGACAATTCAACACTCCATAACATGATCTGTTGTCTTTCAGTAGACACATAAAGTACAAATTTACTTGTTAGTCAGCAAGTCACTACAAAATAGTATTCATACATCAAAGTCAGTTACCATTCACATAGCCTGTCAAAATATGTTTAAGATTGGCCACCCAACACTTCTAAGTTTACATGACCACTCTCAGAAAGGGGCATACTTGTGTTACATCTGAGACTCACAGTGACCAACCAATATGCTCTTTTTCCAAGATGGTCAATCAATAGAGATACCAGCTGAGGAAAATATAATTGTGGAACAAAGAAAAACGGCTCAGAAAATAGTGTACACATGCTCAATATTCTGGAACAATAAAAAATGAGACTAATAAGAAAGATGAAATTTCAAATTGGGACAAATTATGTTAATCCTTGAAGTGAAAATAAAATATATGTGAAGTTATAGAAAATGCAGTTGGCAATATTTTTTAATAGTTTCTGTCGTATCTGTCTTCTAATCTATTGCAAATAGCATATACTGTAAGGTTTATACTATACAAATAGAATGATTTTCTTTAAGATTATTTTTCCAAAGAAAGACTTGTTTTATGCATACAACTTTGGCACAAATACTTAGTTGAAAAGTGATGTCAGAAAAGATTATGTGAATAATGTATATATGGTTTTCTTCACAAAGTTATTCATTTTAATTTTTACTTACCCAGTTAGATGAATTGTTAAGAACAAACAAGAAAGTTAAAATAAGCGTATTTGAGTAAAATAAAAAGAATCTGGATATTCAAAGTGGTACATAATGTTCCTTTTTCAAAATATTGTTTATGATGTCAATGCCACCCTTTTCCATAGCCTCTAAAAATACATATAATTATGATTTCAATTGCTTTTTAGTCTTCAATATATTTTATATTAGCAGATCTACTTTTGAGGCATTTTTAGGTAGCTGTTTCTAAACACGTGTTTAATTTAATGAAATTTGGCAAGAGTAATTAGGGGAGAATATGATTAGGAGGCTCTTGGGACTATGCAATTGTTTGACGCTTGTTCATGCAACCATAATATTTCTCGTTCAACAATCAAATGCATACTCTTTAGCAGTTAAGAGATCATCTGAATTAAACTTATATCAGAGTTATATGTTGTTAAAGTGTGTTTTATTAGTGGGGCATTGTAGGGAATGTCTACCATTACAACATTTGAGAAACTAAGGCAAAAATATTGGGAGTTTGAAGCCATTGTTGGACACAGCAAATTCAGTGTCATATTGTGCTACACAGCAAGACTTTCTGCTCACAAATTAAACAAATAGGCCTTTTAAGCAGTTGTGATTGTTTTCTTTATTTCCTTGATGCAATACTGTTCTTTTATGTCGTGGATTCGTGAATTTGTCTGTGAGAACCTATAATTTTTCCCTTAGAATAAAATCTTCATTCTTTTCTATCAAGCATCAGAAAAGCTTTGTGTATGACTCTGTATTTATCATTGTATAACATTGTGCTTAGTAAGTTTATTTTCAGAAAACCTCAAAAATAACAACTTTTATAACCAAAAATATCCTCTGTATCTTCCTGGTGTGATATTTCTACTATTACGCTGTTGTTGAATGTGTTTCTTGTCTCATAGACACTCATCTTGTCCCAGTGCTTCCTGATTCAAACACTAAACCATAAAAGTGTTTAAGCCTAAAGTCATGCTGTGTTTACCTTCTGTTCTACTTTCATTTCCATTGCTGTGATAAAGTACCCTGAGAAAGAGCAACTTAAGACAAAAGAGTTGATTTAGCCCAGAATTCCAGGTTGCGGTCCAGCATAGCAGGGGCATTAAGATATTATGAACTTAAAGCAGCTAGTCATAACACATTCACTGTCAAGAATAGAGATAAATGGATACATGCAATTCTTAATATTCAGTTTATCTTCTACACTCTTATATTCTCCAGGACCCAAATTAAAAAAAAAGCACCAACTGCAGTGGACTGTTTTTTTCCATATTTTTTTAATGCAATGAAAAAAAAATACCCACAGGTTTGCCCACAGGCCAGCCTTATTTAGATAATCCTTCACTAATTTTTTTCCTTAAGTGACTCCAAACGACATCCCATTTACAAACAAAACCATCACAATACCTAAAACTTTGACTACACTTTACTTCAATGTGCTTGAGCTGATAGAACATTGATATAATATACTGATGAATATCTCATGTTTTGTATTTTTAAAATGTTTTTGGCAATAATAATCCAGTCATTATTCAAGTTAATGAGATTCAAAAATATTCAACATATTAAATATTTATTAAGAACTGATTTTTTGTGGATGGATAGGTTTTCAGACATTTTCATGCATATAAACATAAAATGTACAAATAGAAGTAGTTTCATACAAATTTAAAAAACAAGAATTAATTTTTATCATGATAAAATTTAGGGTATAATATGGGACACTCTAATAGAATTGTAGTTATGTAATTCCTTATAATAGGGGTATGATTTGTTAGATAATTGCATCATTTCAGAAACATCAGAGTGTATTCACTCAGAATAAGATGATAATACCACTTCCCGACAATTAATTCTAGGGGATTACCATTATGTATGTAATTTTTTCATTAACCAAAATATTACTATGCAGCTCATGACAGCAAATGATTAACATTGAAATGATTATCATTCTTCATCTGTAATACACTTATCTGTTCTTCCCTAATGTTCAAGCTCTTTAAAGGAGTTAATAGTCAAAAGACTTGGAAAAACATGAATCCTCAATAGCTTGCCATATATTCTAGCTGTGGGTCCTTTACATGAAAGATCTACCTGGAATGAAAGTCATCATTTCCTGCCCCAGTTACTGCAAATCTGTAATAGTGAATCTATTCTAAAAACAATACCTGATACCTATTACCACAAATAATATTCTGTGCTTAAAATTACTTTTTTGACACACAAATATAAAAATGGAAGAGAATTTTTTATTTAAATGAAGAGGTACTGTTACTCAAAAACAATATAGTATTTCTGTAACTGAAAACATAGAAAATCTCAATAGTAGTATTCATTCATAGATGCTCTATCACTACCAGTGGGGAACAAACAATATTTATATGTATCTGTGGGGCTCCGTCAATGAAAATGTGTTTATATAAATGCCTGTGTGTTTATAAATCTCTAGATTTAGAGATATAAGTGGAAGCAATAAAAATGAAATCAATTTATAATTTGTAATAAATAAAAATCAATTTATAATTTATTTCATATCACATTTGATTGTTTTGTATTATTCAAACAAGTCTTTAGCAAATATATACCATTTCTATGTTCATGGAAACACATGTTTGGAAATACAAAGTTTATGAGTATAAATTTTGAAGTCAGTGTGGCTATTCTATATAAAATCAACTATTGGCACTCTACCTTCTGTGATCCATTTTTCTTTTTGATTGCTATCTCTGACACCAATTTCTATTTGAAAATGTGTATTTTCTTTAATCTTGTTCTTTCTAACAAGTAGAATAATAAGGAAAATCACAATTCTGTCTATTTTGTTCACAGCTGTACTTAGAACAATGCATGATACACACACAACAACATTAGCAACAACAAACAAAAAAAGGCTGTAAGTTTTTTCTTAAATAAAATGTTACTAAAATAGAGTATAAACAACTTTTACTTGAAAATTTTATTTTTGATGAAATTGAAAAAACACCTTCTAAATACGCATGAAAAGTGTATAACGTATAACGACTTCCATAAAATGAAAATTACCTACTTGGGTTTGTTTATCTTGGTCTTCAACCATCATGAAGAACACAAAAGGGCTAATTCACTGTGTTGAAGACATTCTATGATTCAATAATAGTGTTTTAGACAGGACAATATAATTTTTGTTCAAGCAGAGATTTAATCTGAACATCAAGAGTGCAACTTGACTACATAGAGGGAGAGAAAATTCATCTCCTAATTTCATTTTGTCTTTAGGAATCAGCAGTATAAAAGAAAGACACGTGCTGGTGTTCACTAATTTAAACACTTTGAGGATCCACAGCTAACTCCCACAAGATGACTCAACATTGAGCCCAACTAGGGACACATTCCAATTTAGAAAACAACAGCAACTGAGTGAATACTCTGTGTCCTTTGAAGCAACAATGAATGATATCATCTTACATGCAGCGTTACAGTAGACAAAAAAAGTAAATATGACAAAAGATTGTGTTAAGAATTTAATTTGTATTGGCAATGGCAGCTTAATTCAAGCACATATGTGTCAGTAGCAAGTGGATATCTGTGAGTTCAAGGCCAGCATGAATTTTCTCATATTAAGAGGTCTTAAGCCCAATTAGATGATTATTGGTTACTCCCTTGGTAACTGGTGCTGCTATTGTAACACTGGGGATATCTTGTTGGTCTGACGATTGTTGTGGCCCATAGAATTTACAGCTGTGTAAGACTACTGATTGCTTTCTTCCTTGACAACTTAAAAAGCATCTTCAGATACTGAGAGCTGGTCCAAACAAGCCCTGCACATTGACAACTCCAGCTGAAACACCAACATGGTCTAGGGAAATCTTATAAGGCCTTATTCTACATGAAGAGAAACAGTTAATTAATGGCACCAAAATGTTTGGCAAGAATTTCCACATAAAGCCTGAGAAAGTTTTTTTTTTTTTTTTTAGAACTCTAGACAGACAAAAACAGAGTCAAGCACAGTTTCTTGGTAACTGTCTTTTCTCTGTTAGTCTGTTTGCTGGCCACAAGCAGAAGCACAGCTCCTTTAATAGAGGCTTTTTGACTCAGTGTTAACAGCAAAAACCTTGCAGCTCTTTTAAAAGGCTCTGCCACCAAACACTTGAATGGTGTTTATGAGCAGTTGGCATCAGACTTCTTGGTGGTGGCATGCACCTAGAAGCTCCCCAGAACTGTGGCAATAAATTTGACTTCTTCCAGTACCTCCACCCTGAAGCTAGACTTGCCGGAAGCCAAAGAATGGGTGGATCAAGCTGCTAAAGCTGCAGTTTTAATCCTGTTTATCAGGTTAAAGGTTCATCCTCAGAAAATGATAGAGATGTACAGTAAAGACAGATTCAGACAAAAAAAAAAACTCTCTAAATTGTTTGTATGTTTAAAACTATACTTCGACTTGGGAGATAAAAAAAAAGAATAAAGTCCTTAAAAAAAAGAAATAGTATTGTTGGGTGTTGTGGCACACACCTTTAAGCCCAACTCTTGGGAAGCAAAGGCAAGCAAATCTCTGTGAGTTCAAGGCCACCATAATCTACAGAATAAGTTCCAGAACAGACAAAGATACACAGAGAAACTTGTCTCACAAAGAGAGAGAGAGAGAGAGAGAGAGAGAGAGAGAGAGAGAGAGAGAGAGAGAGAGAGAGAGAGAGAGAAAGGCAAGAAGGAAGGAGACAGAGAAAATGTCAAGTTGGAAAAATATTCAAAAATTACCAAGCGGTGTTAAAACAAATGTAAAAAAAAAAAAGATCAAATCATTGGTATTTGACAGAATGGTTTCTATTTTAAACAAAAAAAAAATACCAACAACAATGTTATTTTCTCTACCTTTGGCACTCTCAGAGTGATGTGAAGACAATTTTAAGAGGTATTGAAGAAGAGCTATGGGGTAGGAAGTATAGGGAGTGAGTATAAGAATGGGTAACAGAAGGCAAAGGGGGAGAAGGACAATGGGAAGAAAAAATGGAAATAAGGAAATTTGAAGGAGTGGAGGAATAATTGTGGGAACCAGAGTGGTGGAGGACACAAGGAGAATAAGGCCTGCAGACATCAACTAAGCAGAGGTCAGAGAGAATGAAGGGACTGTAGGGGAGTTTGCAAGGGTCTGTGCCAGATCCTCTGCTTGTACATTATGGTTATTAGCCTGGCTCTCTTGTGGGACTCCTCTAACAGTGGAAGTCAGAGTGTCTCTGACTCTTTTGCCTGCTCATGGGACCACTTTCCTCCTACTTGGTTGCCTCATCCAACCTTGATTTGAGGGTTCCTGCCTAGACTTACTGTATCCTGTTATTTCATGTTCACTTGATATTCCTGGGAGGCCTGATTTTTTTCTGAAGGGAAATGGAGGAGGAATGAATTTGTGGAAGAGGGAAGGTAGAGGGATTGGGAAGAGTGGAGGAAGGGGAAATTACTCTCTAGATATATCGAAAAATGTGTGTGTGTGTGTGTATCTATAATTTTTTTAAATGTTTAAATGGATCCTTTGACCTTGAAACTTTTTCAAATGGCTTTGATTTGAAAATAATTCCTATATTCCTTTATATAATTTGAATTATCTGAACCTCTTCAGGTTTTTTTTTTGACTCATTTTTGTCACAACATGCCTTCACCTATCCCAGTATACTCTGCTCACATATGCGCATACATGAATTTCTAGCACTTAAGAGCTTTATTGACTCAAAGCCAAATCTTCCTCATTTGGAATAGATATATAAGTGAGAACATATTTGCCTATATGGATATTTACTCTGTAACTTTTGGATGGGGTTAAAACCTCCTGGATTATGACGGTAAAATAGTTACACTCTTTTCATCCTTCCTTCTTTCAGTTCTCTCTCCCTTCCTTCCATCCTCCTCTCCTTTTAAATTATTACTTTGTTCTGTTTTATGTTTTCAGAAAATTCTCTGGCCTTGAATCCTCCTGCCTCAGCTTCCTGAGTGCTAATTTTAAAGGTGTATAGCACCATTCTGGTTTCTTTATGCTGTTCTCAGTTATAATGCATCATGCTTAACGATATTTTCCTAACCTCTGTTTTCCTCATCTTCATTTTTTTCCTGGGAGATGTGTAATTTTACTTTTTGGTCTAGTCTCTAAATCACAGAATGAGCCCTGTGAATATTATACTGTTTTAGACAGAAAAGTCTTTTCTTCTCTTAAATATCAAATTGATTTATCAGGTAAATTGATATAATGGGCATCTATAATATGTGCATGTATTTATTTATTTAATCAGTGAAAAGAATCACTCTAGTGGGGTTCAGCTCTTGTTAGGATGATTTCATAACTGCCAACAGGCCATCTGCTTAAAAATCAGAAACTTTGCTTTCAATTAGTCACTGTATTAAGATAAATTGTGTTGTAAAATTTAACAAGAGAGAATTCAAGGTCAGGCATAGAAGTATTAGAGAGTGCATGAGGGACATCCTGCTTCATCAGATTACCTGTTCTGTCAAATCATCAGTTTTAATGGAGAACCATATCTATTTTATGTAGTTCATTATTAGTTTATTTAAAAAATAAAGACTGACAAACTTGTAGGGATTGGTTGTAGCTTTCTGGTATAACCTCTTGAGAATATTTTAGTCTGATTTGAGTGGAGAATCACAGCAATGGTCAAAAAGAATGTGATGCCATTGATAGCAGACTTCCAAGTCGTTTAATTGTAACCATCATGATATAAACTCACAATCGAGAGAAAGAGTAAGTGGAAAGAATAACATACATCTCTATGAAATCTGTGAATCAAATGTTGAAGCTGTCCAAAGTGTTAGTAGCAGTGAAGCTACATTCAGATATTTCTTTGAGACAAATGAAAAAAAGGCATTTTAGAAAAGAAAAGATTTTGAAATCTACAAGTAGATCCAGAATACAACCAACTACATAGATTGATTAACTGGATTGATATTACAAAACAACAGCAACAAAACAAACAAACAAAATGATTTCCTCACCTGGAATATAAAAAAATAAAAATAAAAATTGCAGTATACTGACAGCTTGTGAAGGATTCCATTCTCCTACTTGGGACATAGATAATGTCCTTGAAAAAATATTTTGAAAATGTGAACTTGTATATTATAATAACAGCAAGGAAATTTGGCAATTGGCGTTAAGAGTCTGAAAGTTGCCAGTGTTTCTCCCTTGCTGTGAATATATTAAGTGCAAATGCCCTTTAGTCTTTATACCTGGCACTCATAACAGAGAAGCATAAACAACAGTTCAACAATCATTATAATTGTACCATCAATCATATTACAAAATGCAGTGAGAACACATTTCTCTATTGAATGCAATGATGTTTTATTTTAAATATAATAAAGAATTGGTTGACTAGCAGTTCTGATTTCGTTCATAGCTTCAGTTTGAAGAAAACTTGGAACAGTAAAATGTCATCATGTACTTGAAATGAAAAACACCTCTACAATTCTCCAAGAGAGTTCTCTTTACATATAAAATCTTTACAAAGGCATCCAGGTGTGTTTATCCCCCCCCAACCAAGACACTGGAAATCTTTTTTAATACACACACACACACACACACACACACACACACACACACACACATATATGTTTGTTTACTTTAAATACCGACCACAGTTTCCCCTCCCTTGTCTTCTCCTTTTCCCTCCCCTTTCCCTTCTTCCCCCTCCTCCATTTGTCTACCTCAATTCAGATGGGGAAAAGCCTCCCATGGGAGTCAACAAAGTATGCCATGTCAAGTTGAGCCAGGACAAAGTTCCTCCCCCTTGCATCAAGGCTGAACAAGGCATCTCACCATAGGGAATATGTTCCAAAGAACAGGAACAGGTCCTGGTCCCATTGCTAGGGGCCTCACAAACAGACCAAGCAACACAACTGTTACCCAAATGCAGAAGGCCTAGGTCAGTACCATGTTGGCTCCCTAGATGTTGGTCAAGAGTCAGTGAGCTACCGCAAACTCAGGTCAGCTCTCTCTTCGGGTTGTTAGCAAACAGCCATTCAGAACCCCTGTATGACTTGTTTCCAATAACAGCTACTACCCATACTCTAAGAAGTGAATGAATGATTGAATTAGTTCTGAAATTTATTCTGTCTTTTTCTGGCTTCTAACAAACAGGTTGATAAAATACTCTTGTATTTTGGGTATGGATCTCGGGTAAAAGTTAGGTGTGAACTTGAATTTGAAGAAATAATTAAGGACAATTTCTGAGCATGCTATCAGTTCTGATAGAAAAAATCCTCACAACAAGAAGCCAAAAAGTATCAGGCCATCCACATAAAGTGAGCAGATTTGTCAAATACATATTTATTGTTTGTTCATCTACCCAACTATTGGGCGAAAATGAGAGTGAAAAATTAGAAATATAATAAAATTATGCTAACAAAGTAAGGATGTATAAAGACATTAAGAACCAAAAAAGGCAAATTTGTCAATTGAAAATTAACTACAGAATCAAGCTATTAATGTTTTAAGTAAGAGGAAGCAATTTTCATATACAATTGTTTTAACATTGTTTTGAGATTTTTATTTGTTTTTAATTAGCATTTTTGCTTTTGAGAATTTCATACATAAAAGAATGATGCATTTACATTATTTCTAACCCTTCTAATCGCTCTTTCAATTCCTCTTGTGTCTCTCCAACTTTCTCTCAAATTCATGGCCTTCTTTTTTAACTTTTTCCTCCTCATCCAAATAAATCATTTTCTCATAGAATATATCTTGATTACTGTTTCATCCCCCTATACTTCTCCTAGTTCTTCCTCCCCTCCCCTTCCCATCTGGATCCACCCTCCTTGTGTCTCTCATTCCAAAATGTATAGGAAATTTAGGAGAAATCAGAAAATAAAATAAAATGATATAAAACAGAAACTAATATATAATAATTGGACAAAACTAACAAGCAGAAAGTAAAATATCAAGAAAAGGCATAAAAAAACAAAGATGCACTTATACTTTAGAATCCCATAAAAACAATAAACTGGAAGCCATAATAAATGTGTAAAGGACTTCTAAGTTAAAAGGAGAGAAGAAAAACATAAAACAAAATAAAAAAGATAAAACTTAAAAAAGAACAAAACATAAATAAAAGGGAAAGTCCTGACATGACATTGGAAGAGAAGGAACCTTCAGAAAATCAATTGAGTTTGTGTTCTCTTGTCCATCCATTGCTAGGCGTGCAGCCTTCCCTTTGTAGTAGGTATTTTTCACTGTAATTCTCCCTTCAAGGAAACTAAACCTTCATTTGTAAGTTGTTGACAGTTATAGTTTGCTTCTGGGTTAGCAATAGTGGCATATGTCCACTTCTTTCAGCTTGTGGGCCCTATCTGTGCAGACCTAACATTTGTAACTAAGACAAAGAAAAACAATTTATTGCAAATTCTAAAAAAATAATTAGTTCTTTAATTAACTTGCAGGAAACAACTGGGGAAAGTGCTTCAGTAAAATAATACAAACAATCATGAAAATAAAACACCCAGAATGAAGAATTTATTTATTCATTCACCTACTACAGGCTTATAATTTCTTCTGAGTTTCACAAACTATGAAAAAAACATTTATAAACTTAAAAAGAGAGAAAATAGTTAAAGTATAATTATTTTTCAACTTTCAAACAAGTTAGGAAACAGTAATAGTGAATATAACATAAATGAAAAAGTATGAGATTTTCTTAAGAAATAAATTATCCAAAATGAAATTAACCTTAGCATAATGATTTAACTCCTCCCTGATTAAGCATCAATGTATTTAATAAAAAAAATAGGCCTATCTTTCTGCAACCTCAGTGGAACTCTGAAACACAGCTTCCTCCACTACTGAGGGGACATAAGAGGTGAGTGAACAGACACACCATGGGACATCCCACTCTCTAGGACCTCCACAGTGAGACAAAACCCTGGGACCCTCCCCCAACTCCCGTGACTTTTCTAGTCAGCCAGAAGGAGACCTTCCTGCAAGTAGGCTCCCCCAAAACCCAAACCCATCCACCTGATCCTCCAAGATACTAACCCCACCCTGCCCTCAAACTCACCTATCCTCCTGCAACCTCAATGGAACTCTGAAACATAGCTTGCTCTAATACTGAGGGCTCTTGAGAGCTTGCTACAGTACTGAGGGAACTAAGAGCTTACTATAATCCTGAGGGGATCAAGAGCTTGTTGCAGTGCTGAGGACTGCAAGAGATTGCTACAACACTGAGGGGACCAAGGGAGTAAACCAAGAGAGAAGACCAAGAGAAAAGGCACATAGAGACCTCAGATGTTTCCCAAGACACAGACATTGACAGTACAGATACATTCCCAAACATTCAGACAGCCACTGCAAGGACTAGACCAAGGCAAGAAGACACTGCTGGCCTCATTTGAAGGAAGAGATAGTTAGGTGCCTATGCAAGAATTTATCCAACAACCTAAGAAGCCATATGGTAACACCAGATCCCAGTCGTCATATAGCAGGAAGACTTGATCATGCTAACCCAGAAAAAGCCGAAGAAAACAACTTTAAACATAACTTTGTGAAAATGACAGAAACCATTAAAGAGGAAATGGAAAACTCCCTTAAAGAAATGGAGGAGAAGACAAACATTAATAAATCCCTCAAAGAAACCTGAGAAAAAAACAGTCCAACAAGTGAAGGAAACTGTTCAAGACTTGAAGACAGAAATAGAAGTAATAAAGAAAACACAAACCAAGGGAACTCTGGATATTGAAAATCTGGTTAAACGAATCGGAACTACAGAGACAAATATAACCAAAGAATACAAGATATAGAAGAAAGAATCTCAGGTGTTGAAGATACTATAGACAAAATAGACACATTGGTCAAAGAAAACAGTAAATCCAACAAATACTTAACACAAAACATCCAGAAAATCTCAGATATCATGAAAAGACCAATCCTAAGAATAGTAGGGGTAGAAGAAGGAGAAGAACTCCAGCTCAAAGACATAGAAAATATATTCAACAAAATTATAGGAGAAAACTTTCCCAACCTAAAAAAGGATATTCCTATGAAGCTATAAAAAGCTTACAGGGCACCAAATAGACTGGATCAAAATGAAAGTCACCTCATCATACAATAATCAAAACACAAAACATACGGAATAAAGAAAAAATATCAAGAGCTTCAAAGGAAAAAGGCCAAGTAACGTATAAAGGTAGACCTATCAGAATTACACCCAACTTCTCAATGGAAAACATGAAAGCCAGAAGGTTCTAGGCAGATGTGCTGCCACACTAAAAGACCACAGATGCAAACCCATACTACTATACCCAGCAAAGTTTCATTCACCATTGATGGGAAAGAAAGATATTCCATGACATAAACAGATTTAAACAATATGTATCCACAAACCCAGACTTACAGAAATTACTAGAAGGAAAACCCCAATCCAAGGAAGCTAACTGTACCCACAAGCATAGGCAACAGATAACCCCCCCAAAAGAAGGGAAACACACAAACACTATTACCAAAAAATAACAGGAATTAGCAATCACTGGTCATTAATATCTCTTAATATCAATGAACTCAATTCACCTATAAAAAGATACTGGCTAAGAGAATGGATACAAAAACAGGATCCAGTCTTCTGCTGTATACAAGAAACATACCTGAACCTCAAAGACAGACACTACCTCAGAGTAAAGGGTTGGGAAAAGGTATTCCAATCAAATGTACCTAAGAAACAAGCAGGTGTAGCTATCCTAATATCTAAAAAAATAGATTTCAAACTAAATCAATCAGAAGAGATGGAGAAAGATACTTCATACTCATAATAACAGGAACAATCCATCAAGATGTGGTCTCAGTCCTGAAAATATATGTTCCTAATATAAGAGCACCCACATATGTAAAAGAAGCATTACTAAAACTTAAATTGCACATCCAATGTCATATACTAATAGTAGGAGACTTCAACACTCCACTCTTGCCAATGGACAAGTCAACCATACAGAAACTTAACAGAAAAATAAGAGAACTAAAAATTTCATGAATCAAAAGAACTTAACAGACATCCTATAGAACATTACACACAAATACAAAAGAAGATACCTTCTTCTCAGCACCTCATGGAACCATCTCTAAAATTGATTATATACTCAGTAACAAAGCAATCTTCCACAGATACAAAAAATGGAGTAATCTGTGTTTTATCAGATAACCATGGATTAAAGTTAGAATTTAACAGCAATACTACTCTCAGAAAACATACAAACTCGTGGAAATTGAACGGTCACTTACTGAACTACCCCTGGGTCAAGGAAGAAATAAAGAAAGAAATTAAAGACTTCCTAGAAGTCAACAAAAATGAAGACACAATGTATCCAAACCTATGAGATGCTATGAAACAGTGCTAAGAGAAAATGGACAATTTAGAAATGGACAATCTAGATATATACCATATACCAAAATTAAATAAAGACCAGGTGAGCAATTTAAATAAACCTATAAACTGCAAGGAAATAGAAGCTTCAAAACTTCCCAACTAAAAAAAAAGTCCCAGGGATAGATGGTTTTAGTGCTGAATTCTACCAGAACTTCCAAGAAGAGCTAATACCTATCTATACACCTCAGAGTATTCCACATGATAGAAACAGAAGCAACATTGTCACAATCCTTTTATGAGGCAACAGTTACCCTGATATCAAACCTCACAAAGACCCAACCAAGAAAGAGAATTACAGACCAGTCTCACTCATGATGATGGATACAAAAATACTCGATAAAATGTTGGCATATCGAATCCAAGAACATATAAAAAATCATTAAACATAATAAAGTTGGCTTCTCTTTAGAGATGCAGTGCTGGTTCAAGATACAAAAATCTATCAGTCTAATCTATCATGTAAATAAACTGAAAGAAGAAAACACATATGATCATTTCATCAGATCATGAAATAGAATTTAACAAAATCCAACACCCCTTCAGGATAAAGGTCTTTAAGAGATCAGAGATACAAGGAATATATCTAAATATAATAAAAGCAATATACAGCAAACAGACATATTTAACAAATCACATCATACAGGAGGGATTCAGATCCGCCACAGATGGTACTGGTGATTTACAACTTTTGTCATTATTCTACTATTTCTTTTCAGTTTTATAAGACAGGTCTACAAGTATTCATAGTGTGGTCTCACACTTCACAGCCCTGGTTGAACTTGAACTCCTGTATTTCCTGCCTTCATTCACCAAGTACTAGGACTATAGGTGTGTGACAGTTTTTCAAACTACCCAAGTATTTGAAGTGCTTAGGCATGACTGAAACTTTGAAGGCTCTCAGTATTTAATGTACACAGCTTGACAGTATAAGGTGCTTGTATATAAATATAAACCTGTGAAAACATTCAACCATCACTCAATACTGTGAAACACTCATCACTTATAAATGTTGATTTTGTCTATTGCCTTTATGATAAGAGGAGTCAATATAGGCTCTATCCTCTTAGCAACTTTAAAAATTCTATAACACATTACTATTTTCTTTTGATTTTCAAGACACGGTTTCTCTTTAGTTTTGGAGCCTGTCCTGGAACTTGTTCTTGCAGACCAGGTTGGCCTTGAACTCACAGCAATCCACCTGTCTCCATCTCCCAAGTGCTAGGATTAAAGGCATGCACCACCACCACCGGCTATTATTAATTATTCTTAATTAATCATTCATAGTTAATATTAAGATTAAATTTTATAATAAGGATCTTATAGTGTATAAGATTGAAAAGTGTATTATTTTAGTTTGTAAAATATTTTATGAGAAATCAGTAACTCTGTTCATAGTCATATCACCTAGTTACCATAGTTTTACACAAGTATTTATATGTGCTGAATCATTTAATTTCAGCAAAAAAAAATCCTTATGGTCAAAATTAAAAGAGAGTTAAGTAATATATTTTTAAAGAGGTTTAGATTCCATCAGCCATATAAACAAAAACAAAATAAAAATTGAATATATCATACATGTTAGGCAATGCTTTCAACTTTCAGAATCAGAATAACTTCTACATTTTAAAATATTTTTTTGAATTTGTAAGTGTTATCAAAATAATGTAGAAAGGTTCAACAAGGTGCTTGTCCCTAAGTGGGTATAAAGATAGTTGTTCTAAGGCTGAGAACCTGAGTTCAGTCTTGG
Source organism: Microtus pennsylvanicus (assembly GCF_037038515.1). NCBI lineage: Eukaryota > Metazoa > Chordata > Mammalia > Rodentia > Cricetidae > Microtus > Microtus pennsylvanicus. The sequence goes on from NC_134580.1 coordinate 89,218,504, forward strand.
GAGCTTAAGAAGGAGAGAAGGGACCTTCACTTTGTGTTCTGCCAATCCATTTCACAAACAGGTAAATATAATTTAAATGTTTAAGAAAAAAGAGTGAAGAAGGAAATGTGTATGCAATCTAATACATAGTGCATTAAGAATGAAATATTTCCAGACAGTAGTCAAGTAAAAATCAAAATATATACCTTCAATCTCACTGAAAAAAAAACAATAAAAGATAAAAGAAGTGATAAGATCAAAAATTCAAAACTGAGTAAAAATGAAAAAGGCACATCTTTTTTATGTTGACAAACATTAGTATATCTCCAAACCTCTTCACTAATTGTATAAGAAAAAAGATTAAGAAGAATACGAAAATAGTCTTTTAATGTTACATAGGTACCAAAGAGTTGAAAGGATGAATTTTGCATTCTTAATTCAACACTGTAAATGATAACCGAGTCATAGAAACATAGTCACAGAAACTCAGATCTAGACCCAAAGGGCTTTAGGAAGATTCTCCCAGCTAGTCCTCAGTCCTTCTTCCAGTTTAACCTTATGATAGATGACTCTTTATTCAAACCCCATTGGCTAATGGAGTGTCAGTCTTTATTACTACTTCAATCTCCTTTCTTGTTACAGATCTGTTTAAGCTATTCATATTCCATGATTTAATTTTAAATGACTAAGAATTTATCCACTTCTTCTAGAACTGAATATTTTTGTTAATATTATAAATACAGTAGTTAATTTATGTTATGAAATGCATGTATACAACTAAACATATTTAGTTTAATAAATCTGCTACAAAATAAACAAATGCTACTAATAACTTATTTTAGTTCATTGAAATATTCAGCATTTCATAGATAGAATATGAATTTAAGATTTGTTTCTGAAATGGACTTACTTGTAAGCATTTCTGGTTGATTGTTAACATTTAAAGTCCTAGTCTTTTTTGATGAAATTTAAATTCAATGGATTGGAAGGCCTGGCGATTTTCATTGAATTCTAGAAAATTCTTGAACCTTCAAAATTAAGAAGCTAAGATCATATAGATATAGATAAACAAACAAAAGCAGATGAAATCAATTGTTCAAAATACCAGGAAAATATGAACTCTTTCAATCTGTATCTGTGCATAATTAATACTTAACCACCACTACCCTGAAAAATTTCTGCCAGAAGTGTTCTTGTCAAAGACAATCATAACATATTTATAGTTTTATGAGTTATACATATGATATTTTTTGTCAACAAAGTAACTTTCTAGGAACTGATAAGTATGCACAACTTAGACAATAATGAGGACACTAAGGGAGACTTACATAGATCTAATCTACATGGGAAGTAGAAAAAGACAAGATCTTCTGAGTAAATTGGGAGCATGAGGACCATGGGAGAGGATTGAAGGGGGAGGGGAAAGGCAGGGAGGGGAGCAGAGAAAAATGTAGGGCTCAATAAAAATCAATTAAAAAGTATACACAACTAATACATAACATTTGCAAAATATTTTGAGACACATACTTTTAATGTCCACCCACTTTTACCTACTAAGAAGACCTCTGATTCAACCATTAATACATCTCAGTTGCAAGGATGGTGCATGTTCTATTGTATTGTGCAGCAGATCCAGGCTTCCTACATAGCCAAGTGCTAGGTCAATGTTACAATTTAAAGTCATTTCTATCTGCAATATAATTTAAGAGGAAAGAGAACAGCTGAAGAGACAGCAAGGTTGATTGTACCAGTGTGCTGCCAAGTTTAGGATATAATTTCACACTTCTGTAGTTCCTGATGAAGTATAGCAAGAACAGAGGACTTGGATCTTAATGTCCCACAAACTTTTGTTTTGAATACAAAGTGACCGAGCCCAGAGAGGACAGTGGTCCTTGGGAGTCATGATTAAGCTTGAATAAAGCAAAATTCTTCCTGGAACTGTACTGTTATTCATAAGGAAAACAACAAGAAAATTAGGTACAGATAGATATTTTAGAATTCAGTAGAACTCAGTTATTCAAAGGACTTATAAAAACTAGACTTCTTGTGGATGTTTGAGTGCTTAGATATATGGGCTCTTAAATCATGCAGAAGTCAGTTCTAATCACCATGCTACCTCCTACTAGCAGGCAGTGTGTACACAATGACAGTGCTTCATGTACAGCTTCCCATCCTCTGTAAAACTTCCTGGCCAGTGCCAAGCTCATCCATGCAGGCCAGCTCTCCAGATTACCTCATTAGCTACAAGTAGAGGGACCTACTCTTATGTCAGCTACCAGACTTAAGGCTCCATTGTTCATGACTTGCCAAGGTCAGGAGACATTCTGCTTGCCCTTCCACTGACTCCACTATTTGAGAAAGAGTATACAGAATCCCCAGTCAAAGATAAAAAGACTACAGTTACTAATCATTTTTGGATTACTGGCCTGGGAATTATCTCAGAAGTCATGAGGAGTATCCAGAACCAACTAAACCTCCAAAGAAGGGGAAGCAGAATGGACATACTTCCAGTTGCTTCTATTTCTAACAACTCCTGTGATTCACTATAATATCACACAAACACCCAAACTGTATCAACCAGGTAAGAACAACCAGTAAGTTCATCTACTAAAATCTCAGAGGTCAGGGTTGTTTAAATGGACTAGATCAATTTCCCAGTATCCATTGGTATTGTTTAACTGCAGCTTTCTTTTATATATTCTTCCTGTCTTGAGAGGCTGAGACAAGATTGTAAAACAACTGAAGGTTTCTAGTTGGGATGACTCCTACTATTGTAGGAAGGATATTTGACTGAATCTGGACCTGCCTTCTCTTTTTCCAATGTCATTTGACTAAATGCAGTCTTATGGCTGTCTCTCTTAGGATTCTCTCTCTTAAGGTTTCTGGGTTCATGCTGTAAGCAGTGGAGCATGCTAAGAATTCTAAGAATTATTAGGTTGCTCCCAGACTCTTACCAGTGTACTCAACTCAAAGTGATAACACACACGTCTATTTAATAGTTTATTAAGTAGTACAATGAAAAGCAAACTCATGAATAGAGAACAAAGCAGTCACCAGATCCAGATCCAGCTGCTGCTGTCTGGTAGCCTTCCCAAGGGCAGTGAGGACAAATGGCAAGGCTTGCTCAGGTTCTGCCCACCCAAGAGACTGCACGCAACCCTTCTCTTTTCTCTAGTCACATCTTGAGATAAAAACATGCCCATGGCTAGTCACTACCAAATGTCAATGTTACTACCAAGCTCCCATAACATTAGGTAATATGGCTTCATATAAAGAGTTTCTTTTCATATCTGTCCATAGTAAAATCATGGGACTCCCTTTGCAATGTGTGTTTTGACTTACTTTCCACCAAGACACTTTGCTATCCAAGTCATTACAATCTTTACTTCTGCTAGTTTTTCCTAGACTGAACACAACTTATATATTTCAAAAGGGCTAACTAAGCATGATGTAAAATGTTTTATAATAAATAAGAAGACTTCTCTTTAATACTTTGAAGTCTACAGGACTATATTAAAAACTTTCTACTATAAAAATAAATACTTCTCCAGTTGAATGGAAGATGGGAGGATCATATGACTTATGACAATTAATTGCTTTAACCTCACCCTTCTTCTGGCTGAGAGAGTAGTCTTTTGACATTGTTAGGGGAAGAGGTTCTTGGAGGATGACCTCAGTGCTGTAGGATGTCTGCCAGTTTTGTAACAATGACCTGGCTCTAGCATCAACCGACCCATTAGAATTCTTATATCAATTTTATTATTTTGTGACAATTTTATAAGGTAGGGTTGCAAGGTACCTCTAAGTATTTAGGTCCACAATAAATTTTAAGAAAGCATGTTTATTTTCATAAATTATTTTTGGTGTTGTCTAATTCTCAACCTTTTGGAATAGGACTTTTGGAGAAGACCTTCACTGTGATCGCTAAACATTAAAGACATGGGTAGAGTGGGAACAGTGTCATAGAGATGTGTCATTTGTGCCTGAATACTTTACTGATACTTATTCTCTACACTTTAACCAATCTACATTGACTGCACACCCGTATACAAAGAAAGTTGTCTGATGAGATCTGAGAGCTTTATTAACCTATTGGCAAAGAGATAAGAATTTATATAGCAGATTGACATTATGTACATTAAGAAAAACAATAAGAGTAGGTTGAAATACCTGGAACTCTCTGGAACCTTTGGTTTACAAAACCATACATTCAGGTCACAATATGAAGAAATCAAGTTGGTAACTAACTAGAAAACTCCCTCCCCACTGATTAACTTTCATTATATCTAAAGGTTCTGTGCAGGCTAGTGGAGGGAAAAGTCATGGACAGTCTTATCCAACTGTGAATCTATTGAGAAAGAATAATGGCCTGCATGACAAAATATATCCATACCTGCAATAGTGAAATGAATGTCATAGGGTAAGCAACTGCATTTTGATTGGATTTAAAGGCACAATACAGATGAGATTACACATGCCTAGTAATGCAAATTTGGAAACAACATCCTAGAAACACTTTTGTCTAAGATCTACTTAAATGTTATAAGATAGTTAAAACTAGAAGACTGGTAAATGTTGTTCAACTAATAAATCATGAATGCCAACAACAATGAGGAGGTAAGAAAGTCTAAATAAGTCAGTATTTTGGCTCTTATCTTTCAAGGCCAACTAAGGAACATGGGACAATGAAATACCTTCAAAGGTACTACAATCTAGTAAATTCTATCTTTCCTCTTGATCATAACAAACAAGCACATCTTAAAGGCTGAACCATAAAAGTGTGTATCCTGAAGAAAAGAAAGTCAATGGAGAGGGAAATATGCCCTGTGTTTCCTGAAGAAGCTTCATGGTCAGCAATCCATCTATCTGGGTTATCTATCCTGGTAGACGGTATAACTGTTAAAGGAAGACTAAAGAATCAAAGGACCCTACTCAGACCATTAACAATAATCCCTTAGGAGTCTTGACTGATGTTAATATCAACGTACGTAATTCCTGGATACCGATATCTTATTGGACACTCAAGAGGAAAGAGAAAGGGAAAAATACATATTTAGATGAGAAAATTATAAACTCAAAATATTATAAAGGGAAGTTTGTGATCTATATAAACATTTTCTCCTAGAAGGGTTCAGTTTTAACCCTGAAATGTAGTTTCTAATACATTTATTAGAATGTAGTTAACTAATAACTTTTTATGAAATTAACTGAATGACTACTTGCAAATACCAAGGGAAACATGATAGAAGAAGGTCTTAAGGAGAATGCTCTCTTTGATGGGAACACTATGCTTGAATACACTTCTGTATTCTAGCTCAGAGAAATGATGCTTAATATTAAGAGTATGGTTCTTATTACTGTGGTATTATTTATTAAAAATGCTGTGTTGCCTCTTAAGCGTTCTGTGTAGGCACAGGTGGAACTCTGTAACAAATCATTTTTGAGTCCCTACAATGGCATTCGGGACTGTTAATCTGATCATGAATGCCTATGCAATTTAAGTCAACGCTTGGCTAGAAGGTAACGCTATAAATCAAAGGACATGACACCCACTTGACACAATAGCGTGGCTGTTGTATTATTTTGTAAGACAGACTACATTCACTAGTTCTCAACACAATTGTCTCCATCATAAATAGAACAGTGATAAAAAGGTATTTTTCATAGAAAATGCACAGGTGTCATAATCAATTATATTCCATTCTACATTAAAGTGTTTCATATTACAGATAGAGTCTGATGGCAGGGGTCTTGGGTGCCACAGTTCTCACACACATAGGTGTACAGACTCAAATATTTATTGGACATAATATTCAGTCATGCCAGTATTTCACTTCAACTTTTCCCCTATGACTCACATAACTTCGAATTATTTTTTACAAGAGACAAATTTTCTTTCCTTAGTCATAAACAAAAGTACAGTCTGGAAATACTAAGGGGAGTTAGTGCACAAGGATGAAGGAATTTCTCTCAGGATATATGTGTCTTTTTCTCTTCTTTTCTAAAGTGTATAGGAAGACTTTGATACTAAAGAAGTGGTCCAGGGAAAAAGGAAGTTGAAGAAGTCAAGATTTGGAGAGTAAGTGCTATTCCCCAGAGCCATTCCTCTGTGGATCATGAAGCAGGACCTGAACACCAAGTTAAATTTGGAAGAAGCTTTCAGATTGGCACTAGCACTCACAACTTATTTAGCAGAAAAGAGAATTGATGTTAGTTTCAGCCTGCAGATCTCCATACAAACATTGAAGCCATTATAATGAGACAGTTAATCTGGGTACAAAAATGCTTGGTTCCAGAGAATTGCTTGAAAAATGCTATTTTTGTGTTTAACCAACTGTCAGGATTTTTAATGAAACTGTCACAGCATTAACTGATATCATTTAGCCCAAGATAATTGAGACAGTCTGTGTTTTATGGAACCTAGGACCTCCCTGAATATCCTAGCAGCTTATTACTAAATAAACAGTCATGAGAAGCCAGAACTATCCTTATCCGTTTTTCATCATTGCTTGTATGACATATTAATCCATCATGAGTCAGTGAATCACATCATGCCTGTCTAGGGACCTAGGTCAGATTTTACCCAGAAACCAGGTCTGGTTTGCCAGCTTATGTTGACTCCAAGGTGTTCTAAAGTAATAACAGTATATCCTTCTAGTTGTCGACAATCATAAACACTCCCAGATACCCTTTAAACACCAGAAACAAGGAAATTGCCTCTTTTTCTCACACTTGATGAAGATTCTCACATTCAAAATGTCTTTGCCTATTAAAATTTTTATAAGAAATCTAGAATTTAGAACAGAAAAAAGAGAGGGAGAAGGAACTGGGATTAATATGTGAAATAAGACTGTTTAAAAAAGAAAGCAGAAAAGAAGGAAACAGAAAAAAATTAAACATGCATTGTTAGTCTCTTTAGAAACAAAATTGGCTTAATCAAGAACCAAAATGTCAACCTGACAAAAATGCAGACTTGCCCCCAATTCTCAAAGACTCAGCAGAGCTCTCAATTTAGTGCTATATCAACTTCTCAGGTGAAAGGGGTTTTTGTTTGTTTGTATTTTAACTTTTTGTAAGATAGTCAGGAACAAAAATGTTCAGAGTGATACAATCACATAGCAAACAATAGTTATGTAAATGTGGGTGGAGTAGAGAGGTAATAATTACTGTTTCATTGTATTGCAATCTTTAACATATGAAGGTAAATGTGCATCTGAATCTTCTTTATTACAACATTTTAAAACTTTTTCAGGGACAGTGCACTATTAGAAAGACTGTGTGATTGTAACTGATACTGTCATAATGGAAAATTGTTATAATATCCAGAGCCAACTGTTACTATAAGATACCCCCCAAAAGTATTACGGAATGAAGCAAAAATAGAAAGTATGTGTGTGTATGTGTGTGAGCTGTATGTGTGTGTGCATGTGTGTGTGTGTGTGTGTGTGTGTGTGTGTATGTGTGTGTCCTGCTGAGGGCATCTTATATTCCTAATGTCAATAAAAGTATAGGGAATCCTGAAAATGATAACAATGTGTATTTTATCAATCACTAAATTTTGAATTCCAACTACCTGACATAGATTTGAATTTCTTCCAATAGTATACATTAGATATTAGGTTTATTACAGATGAGCACAAACAGACTTAATAATATTAAACCTGTAAGTAGCACATGCAGAATTAATGTGCAGGACAAAAAGAGAAAAATATAGATCAGTGATCCTCCACCTTCCGAATGCTGTGACCCCATGATGTTCCTCATGATGTGGTGACCCTCCTCCATAAAATTATTTCATTGCTACATAATAACTGTAATTTTGCTACTGTTATGAATTATAAGGTAAACGTCTGACATGCAGTATATCTTATATGTTACTCAAAAGGAATTGTGGTCCACACGTTGAGAGCCACTGCTTTATATCAAGTAATAGAGACTTCAGACTAACAATTGATTTTTTATATCTATCCTGCCATATCCACTGGATTTATTAATTAGTATATGTATTATCAGGGATTGGTTTTGATTAACAAATTTATAATTACATAAGTCTCCAATATTTATGAATATTTAGGTTTTAATGCATGGTGACAGTGCTATTCTGTTCCCTAGACAAAGAACTAGCAACAACTAATGACTTCTGGGGGAAAGAGAATTAGCTTCTCCGAGAAATGAGACACAATCAACATTGTCCAGTTCAGAGTGGTCAACAATGCTTTTTTTTTTAAAATAGATATGGAATTCACTTGAATAAAACAAAAGTAATTGGCACAATTGGTTCACCAAAGTAAATACTTTCCTAAACATGAAATTAAAGTAGGGCTTTCTCTTCTTCTAGGTCAGCAGGAAAAATCTTTGCCTTCACAGTGCTAACTGCCTGTCCTGTCCAAAAGAAGAAGAAAAATGTAACCACAGGGGAACCAATATGGATGGTTTCCCAAATAAAGTTTCTGTATGGTCGTGGCATACCATTCCTATGCAAAAGGATGAAACTTAGCTTATTGGGGGGGGGGCTAGCTGTGTACACACTTCTAGTGCAGCACTTTTCCCAACAACCAAGCCAGGAAATTACTCTGTGATTCTATCTATGGATGAATACAATTATGAAATTATCTTGTTTGTAATAAAATAATGGAATTTGATGTCTAGAAGTTTAAAATCCCAGTCCCACAAACACAAATATTGTGTGTTTTCTCTCATATGTGGGATCTGAGTGTGGGATGGTTGAAGATTATGAAACTAAAGTGGAAGTCCAAGATACTGGAAAGAGGATGAGGAATAAGAAGTAGGAATAAAGTGTGTAAAGATGATGACATGATCAAAGTGTATTATAAGCACTTGTGGAAATATAATTAAACCCCTCAGATTATATTTTAATATTAAATTATAATTAGCAGGGAGACAGAGAACAGAAGGCCAGAAGCAAAGTCTCCATATTAAACATGAATCAATATCAAAAGTAGATAAACACTTTCCAAAACTGTTTATCTAGAGCCAAAGGCAAGCCTAAAATAAAATCTAAGACTCCCGAATTTCAGTACAGAATTCCCTATCTCTTTAGTGCGCAATGCTGCATGCGGTGAGCAGCACTGGAAAACACTTCCAGGTTAAAGGGCACACAGAATGTTATCATGCTTCTTCTTATTAAAAAAAATGAAAAAGGATGATCCTTTATGTGGGTTATCTTTTCCTAGCAGGTTCCCACCCCTAGACAAAGAACTATAAGTAACTATGTCTTCTGGGGGAAGAATTAGCCTCTCCCAGGGATGCACCCCTTATTGGTTGCATATACACCAAGCAATAAAAATATACTCAAAAGGTTGTATTTATGTATTTATGAAAGCACACATATGAGAGTCTCTCTATATAAAAATAATAAAAGAAAATCAGGCTATTAACTTGAAAGTGGGTATGGTGAAAGTGATGGAAGGGAACCTGGAGGGTTGGAAAGAGGAAATAGATGAAAGAAAGTGATTTCTTTTAAAAAGACACAATTAACTAGAACCATTTAGTTAAAAGTTAATATTTCTTATTTTGGGTCCCTGCATCTACTCATATTTGCATTTTTGTTAAAGTGGGTTTTTTTGGTGTCAAAATGTGAATTTTGAAAATAAGTGACTCATGGTACATTATAAAAGAGACAATATGAAATGCCGTGAATTGCATGAGTCTAATCACTCCTTTGAGCAAAGATAACCAATCTTAAAGTTGATGGTTACTTGCTCCCTAACATACAACATGTATCAAGACGGATATTCTGGGGTACCTTTTATGTATCTGGGTCTCCCAAAGCTTTAGAACATAATGGTAGGAGGCAGTTTCAAGGTTTCTATTTCTTTCTTTGGAACTCCAGTGTCTGTATGTGTTTAATGATGCAAGGAAACAAAACTTATTGAAGTAGTTTAATTGCCTTTGGAATTTTTGGTGCTCAAATAGAACTGCATAGGAGCCCAAATTTCTGCTTACACCCACAGTCTCTCACTCCATACCTAATTCCCACATACATTTAAGAGACACCAGAGCATGTGAACTTGTGCAGATTATAGCTCCTAACTGGAAGCTCTTTCAGCACAATATTTTGCCTGTAAAATAAATTCCTGCTAAGTTATTCTGAGTTTATCCAGGGTTTTGGTTCAAAAACGAAACCAAGATCTATCCTAAACCAACTATTTGGAGAAGGAGTAATAAGATTTCAATAAATGTTTATTCTAATGAACACAAGTAAACCTTCAGAATTGTATATTTTAGCGACTATATGAGAAAGTAGGAAGCAATTACCATTATTCATCCATTCAACACAATTAATGTAGAATAAATGCATCAAATAATAAAATTCCCAGAATCAGTTTCTCAAAGAAATATGTGCTTTATGAAAAGTCGTTTAAATAGTAAGAAAACAGAACAAAGAGTGATTATAATTCTTAATCTGACCATGCAACTAGTGAAAAATTTGTATAAGCCTAAACGATATGCTGGGAAGTTCCTGGAAAAAAATACCCTAATGTATATAAAAACCAGAAACCCGTAATCATACATTCATCCGGAAGATAAAGTTTTCCAGGGAGATTACAGAGTTCCGTCATCTGGGACCTACCAACTTCTGGGATTTTCCACGAACTCATTTATCATACAATTTTCCAAGCTCAGAAAAAGTAATGAATTTACCCATGTGAGCCTTAAGCGGTACTAGAAGCTCACACTGGGGCAAACATTACCCAAATTTTCAATCTTCAAACCTTAGGGTGCGGCAGGCACCTTTTCTACTGCAAGAGTTCACTACGATGCACTGAAGGAGATTTAAAAGACATACAAACAAGTCCTGACGTGACGGATTCTTTCCCCTCCCGGGCTCGGGCTCTGTGCGGTTTGGGATATCAGACTTATCTCCGATGCAGGGTAAAACATTTATAAAATGGGGTCTTAACTTTACAGAGTCCCTTAGTTCTTCAACATACAGGTGGAAAGGATGCTCCTGCATAACTGCAAGGAAATGCAGATCGGGATGTGGTGCCCACAAGGAGAAGGGAGAGAATTCCCACTGACCTTTTTGCTGTTTAAAGGACTGAATGGAGCCTGAGTGGTGGACCATTTTCACTCTGCGTGTTCCGGTGGAGTTAAGGAGCTGTCCGAGAGGGATGCAGTACAACAGTCGCCCGACTTTCCAGAGACACTCCTGGGGCTCCAAGCCACATAGCTCATCGCAATCTGACACCTGCTTTAGCCAGCACTTAGCTCTGAAGGCTGTGTGCCCGCCAGTCTCATCGTCATAGCAACGTGGGAGGGCAGTACCGCGGTAGGCTCCCCTCAGTGGCTACTTTTGTAATAACCCCACATTCAGGCTGTTTCTCAGTGCTGCAGTGAGGTGGGTGTTGCAAGGGGTTTGGTGTATGTGGGAGAGGCAGCAATTTCTTAAGGACGACGCATAAATTCAAGCATTGCTCTAAAGCTGTCACGAAGGAGCTCATTTTCAAGCTCTGAGCCTCCTTATCACACCCAGGCACACCAGTATTACATTCCTGGAAGTTAGCCTGTAAATAAAGAATGGTGAAGTTGGAATCTGTCCTGACACAAGAATACTAATGGATGCGGTGCTGTTCTCATCTTTCCTTCTTAAATCTAAATGTGGGGGAGCCCACCACAGCATCCACGGGTTGAGTAAGCAGATAAACACTAAGGTCTGGCACTTTGCGTTCAAGTTCTCTTCTGCTTCAGAAACTTCGATTTCAATCTTTGTGTGTGTGTGTGACGCTGCAATTCATAAATCTTCTAAGTATGTTGAAGAAATATCACCTACGGTTCTCAATATAATCGTGTTAAAGTCATAAAAACAATAATTTATATTATAGCATATCATATTTTACAGAAATGAAGACTCACAGCAACTCATAAGTCTCATTATTACATAAATAGGAACCACATTTTCCAATGCAGTCCTCCTTTCCCCCTTATAATCAGAGCTTCCTAACCCCAAAATTCTTCCTAGAACAGGAGAAATAAGGTAGTATTGAACAGAAATACAGTAAAAGGGTCTTTTGGTTCTTGAATTTGAAGATTTGTCAGACCAATTAATTTAGAGTAAGTTTAGTGTCTAAATAAAACAAGATTTTAAAATGATAATGTTATTTCACAATTTTAAAAACCTCAAATAGATTGAGTTACTGTTAAATTTTCTTTGTCTTCATACAGATTGTATGATTCTAACACTATAGAGGTCAGACATATGGGTTTCAAAGAAAGAAATCTCCATTATACAAAAGTATATAGAACTCAAAAGCTTAAAGCTACAACTGATTTCTATGCTGTGCCACAGATTATAGACTCAAGCATGTCTATTGTGAAATGAAGATCTAGCAAAGATCTTATCCATTGTCTCCAAAAAGACATGAAAGGTGACTGAACAGATGGTAACAGAGTTAAACAGCACTTGCTGCTCTTTCAGATGAACCAGTTTTGGCCTCAGCAGTAACTTGGAAGTTCACAATTTTCTTTAACACTAGGGAGCATTACAGTCTCTGAGGACACCAAACACATGTGTTCCACATACACATGTGCAGGCAGAGCACTGTGCACATCAGATAAATAAAAACAAAATTTTTAAAGGAGTACAAATTCAGTGGATACATCTGTAAAACAACTCCCACATCTCTGGCTCAGGGAGCACTCTGGAAGAATTAGGAAGAAAGATTCTAAGAGGCAAAAGATTAGGGAGTTTGCTGTAAGGCTGCATCTCTTCTTAGTCATGGCAGAAACCACACCCATGCAGTCTCATAAACATGACTGAGAAAGTGTCAGCTGCATAAACAACATCAGTGGACATACCACACTGGACAGATGAATCCCAAGAGAACACAACCTTACAGGCAATTAAGGAATGCTGAGAAATAATTTTTATTTGGGAAGAGAACAATTGGTTATCCAGTACCAAATGGTCAGCCCCGAAAACATATATGCAAGTAGCATTATACAGATTGAGCATGTTTTATTTAGAAATATATACATATAAAGAGAAACATATATGCAAGTAATAACAATATTCAGAGTTCGTGAATTTGAAAGAGGACAAGGAAGAAAGTATGGGAGGGATTAGAGAGAGGAAAAGAATTTGAGAATGATGTAATATATCATAATCTAGAAATAAAAGAAAGTAAACAGAAATACTTTTATACAACTACTTTTCAAGACAATTTAACCGAATCCAGGAGCAATAAATAACCATTTTGAGACTGGTTTTGTTTTTCTGGTTATGTCATCTGAAGTCAAGATGATGGTAAACCTGAACTCATAGTTCATTCAGATGTCCTATAATTAATGAGAATTAGAGACAACCCCAACCTCACGTGAGGCTAAAACCAGGCAGTATATTTGAGAACAAATTCACAGAAACAAACAAACATACAATAAATCCTTGTCACAGTGATTTGGTTAGAGATATGATTTGCTTTTAATAGTTTCAAACTACTGAAATAAGTAATAACTTTGAGATGCAGTCATCCATTTCAATTAGTTATCATGAAGCTCATAGGAAGGAATTTAAAGCTCTGTTTCTAGAAGATACTTTTAGGTGTTAGGTGTCGCACCTTGATCTCTTAGAACCTCTTCTGATAATCACTCATTGTCTCCACCTGATCTTCTGACCAGAAGTTGGCAGGAGGAAGGAAATGACATAGCAATTTGAATTAGAAATGAACTGAGATTTTTCAAATAGATTGATTATTTTTTAAGCAACTAATTTAAAATAATCTCCACCCCATTCAACTCTATGGTATAGCTATGATTACACTGTCTTCATACACATTTGGTTATTTTTCTTTTTAACAAAAAAAAAATGAGGTTGTGCTGCCAGATTGATTAGCATGGGATTTAAAGAACAGTTTTGCTTGTTTTGAAATCAGTCTTTTAGGTTTTAGCGAAGGTTGCTAGAGAAACAGCTTTGTGAGGGGCTGGGGAAATTTTAAGCTCCATCTGCTTGATAGGCAAGACATTGTAAAAGAGAATGGGAAGTGTGTGTGTGTGTGTGCAGTGCGTGCCTGTGCAAGTAAAACAAAGTGTATATGTATCGTGGGAGAAAAGTGAACAAGAGGAGGTGGAGCAATGGCCTTACCGAAAACAAATTTTCCTGCAATCTTGTGAAATATTTTTAGGATGTCGTCTCCACTGTAAATCATTTAGCAGTGTGCATTAAGTTGTCTCAGTAGGAAGACTAAACTGTGTTAGATTGTTTTTTTCTTACAGCTCTTGGTTTCAAAACATACTCCAAATTTTAATGCTTTGATAAAATTGTTTTTTTATGTATTTTTCAGTTAATATCATGATTAGTTCGATTTACAGCATGATTTCTAATGTTTTGCGCAATATAAAAATAACTACAGAAACAGCCCAAAATGTCCAGAGTCATTATTTTAACAAATTGCAATTAGGACTTATACTTTGAATACACCCCTCTATTTTTTCTGGTACTTATGCCAACAATACATATTAAATCATACATTCATCTACATTTCCCCCTCAGATCTCTCATGTATATATTTATATAATTTCCTTTTTTTTCTTTAGGCATTGATCTAAGGAACTGTTTCTCTAGCTCTTGCAGTTGAAAATTCCGTTTCTGTCCTTAAACAATCTCTCAGGCACTTTGCCACATCTTTCCTCCCAGAATACCTAGGAATTCTCTCTCTTTTTTTTTTTTAAGGTTTAATTTTTTTTTTTTTTTGTGGTTTTTCGAGACAGGGTTTCTCTGTGGTTTTGGAGCCTGTCCTGGAACTAGCTCTTGTAGACCAGGCTAGTCTTGAACTCACAGAGATCCGCCTACCTCTGCCTCCCAAGTGCTGGGATTAAAGGCGTGAGCCACCACCGCCCGGCTAGGAATTCTCTTTTTTACATAACTTGAGGGTGCTTATTTTTGAATCTTGCAACATGACTTTAATAGATATAAGATATTCTCTATCTATTTATCCCGTGCTCTATCAAGAGAAATATGACTGCCTGTATGGGTCTTGAATTGGCATCCTTAACTAAGATTAAAGTTGCCCTCTGTTCTCATTTTCTAAAGAGCTACATAATAGAATCTGCCTTCGCAGTTACAGATTCAAGCTATTTGAGGTAATAATGGAAGAATGAAAACACAAACGAATTTTGGAAAGCATTCATCCACAAACAACAAGGAATAAAGAGAGAGCTCTCTCCCCAGGAGATACTACAGAGAAACATGATCACCTTGAGGTTGGATTGAGTATAGATTAGTAAACTATCTTTTTCATAAAACAGCGAGTTTTCTATAGGCTTCATTATACTTGTAAAGTACAAAGAAATGAATTTACAAACTGTAAAATCTCTTCAGAAACATATTATATTTTATATATTATTATATATAATATTATTATATTATTATATATAATATTATTATATTATATTGTATACATTTATTTATTATATATTTAATGTATTGACAAAATTTTTAGTCTCAAATTCCCCCATATTCTATTAGAGTCTCAATTGAGCATTTGAAAAGAATAAATAATCATAACAGGAAGGGTAAAGAGTAATTTAACAATTACTTTCTCCGAAGCCTATTGACCTAGATTCAGGTACAGTATAATAACAGAATTAATCAGGCCAGTCCTGTTGATACCCAGACTGGTGCTCATCATTCAGAAATGACAAGTCTAACAGATGACTAAGAGAAAGCAATGGAGGAAAGTCAATATCATCAACCTTGTCTGAGTTGGCCTCCTGAATTCTAATCTTTACCCAGCAGTTTTGAGACAATGATTTATTTGAGAATATAGCATCAACAGAACTAGAGAATTAGAAAATGAATGTGATAATTTATTATATAAAGTTTATATTTCATCTTCCTGTTCAATGCTTCAATAAGAAGGCACCCGTGGAATAAATACCTTTTTAGTTTGTCAACAAGTACTTTGTCTACAACCTCAATTATGGAATGGTATCTTAAGTTTTGTACATGTTAAAAGAACTGTAACTACATGAAGATAAACTATACCTCTAAAAATGTTTAAATATTTTCTCTCAGTTGAGAAAAAATGATAATTGAATTTTTGTCAATTAATTGACCATTAACAGAGGTCCATTTGTGCTCTTAGTCCTTTCTCCAATGCTTTTGAAAATAAGTATGTTTTGATAATGGTTTTCTTCCTTACAGACATCTCTGTGTTTGCTGCTATATATCTTTCCCTTTGGAATGATTGTTTTTAAACTCTTGAAGTTTTTTCCCAATGCTTATTTATTTTTCAAAGCACCATATAGGATGTCATTTCTTGTATGAAAACTTTCTTCATCCATATCCATTTTCAATAAACTGTATTATTCCCATTAATGTTATTACTTCATGGCATTTTTGTAACATTCCTACCATGAGTTATGTATATCAGATTTTATATGTAAGTTCTAAGCCAGCATGTGCTCCATTCTTCACTTAAGAGTCAATCATTTAAAGAATACTTTGACTTGATTTTGTGCAATTCCATCTAAAAAAGTATCAATGTGTAAATCTTGATTATAAATACTAGATGAATGAATGGTTTATTGTAGCTGTTTATAATAAAGTAGTCCCACACTAGCTCAGAATGGAGCATAATAAAGGTATCTTTATTTAGAGGGTAAACTCACAGATTAGCTGTTTTCTGCATGAGGACAGGAACCGAATCCAGTAGCCAAGGGACTGCATGTTTCCACATCTGTATATATAGTACACGTGGCCACATCCAGAGGGAGCTGGTATTTTAAAGCTATTGGCTGAAGGAGTTCCCTAAGAAGTTTATCTCTGATCTTCAAAATTTGTTATTTGGCAGAAGACTTTAGCAGCAAGCTTTTCAAATATAAATCTATGTGTGGATTATCCTTTGAAATTCATAGATGATCTATGGCTTTGTATAGTTCTACCATCCTGTTTCTGCCAGTTAGATAATCTTATACATCACAAACCAAACTGCTGTTGTTGTTATTTTCTTAAACCTAATAATGTAGTAACTGTGAATTAATTAGTTATTATTATGCATCTTCACCAGCTTTTCAATTAAAACTCTGATCATAGTAATAATTCTATCATAGTTTTGTCAGTTTCCATGATTTTTCCTAGCAAAACTAGAACTTTGCGACACTGACTGAGGGATACCAAGTATTTGTTTGTATATATATATATATATATATATATATATATATATATATATATATATATATATATATATGTGTGTGTGTGTGTGTGTGTGTGTGTGTGTGTGTGTGTGTATGTATATGTATATATATAATAGCTATGCTTCTGCCATACTGGTTTAAAACCATGTTTTACTTCTGTGGGACAATGGTCTATCCCCTGTTACCTGTTTTATAAATAAATGCCGATTGGCCAGTAGCCAAGCGGGAAGTATAGGTGTGACGACTATGCAGGAAATAGAGATGGAGCAATGAGAATCCAGGGAAGAGGAAACAGTCAGTCTGTAGTCCTCACCGAGACACAGAGGAAGCCAGACACAGAGCAAAAAGATGTGACTGCTTTGCCAAAAAAGGTACCAAGCCACATGGCTAACACAGACAAGAATTATCGGCTAATATAAGTTATGAGTTAATAAGAAACCTGAGATACTAGGCCAATCAGTTTATAATTAATGTAGACCTCTGTGCGATTTCTTTGGAACATAACAACTGAGGGAACCGGGCAAGACAGAAACCTTTGTCAACATTTTACTATTGCCTAAGAATGTAGGAATGGAAGAAAAAAGTCCTTTGTCCAGGAGTAGTTGGATAATAGAAAATAAATTACATTCTTTTACTGTGTTCTTTTTTGAGTTTTGATACTTTGACCCTACTGCTTTTTTGATAGTTTTATGATTTTGTTTGAGAGTGGGGAGAGAAGAGGACGGGGGAGAATATAAAGTTGGTTAGAGAGGGAAAGAGGAAGGTTCTGGGGATGATTGGAGAAAGTCAAACATGATAAAAAATATATTGTATGAAAAATTACTTTAAGAAATGCAGAGTTCAAAATGAAAAAAGAGAAAGTAGCTTTTATAAATACAACTTTATATTTTGGGAATAATATATGATTGATCTCTGAAGAATGAGATACTTCCTGGGGTGTCTATGTAAACACAACACGCCAGTCATAAGAGTAACACTCTAATACTAAATAACCTCTTAAAATATTATGTGTAAAATATTTATTTACTGGAAAAATATCCCTGATACCTATTTATAAATGTAGACAACAAAAGTACATCTTTTATAAAAGGTATATGTATATCTATCTGGAATAATTACAAAATATAGCTAAGTCTGCCTGAATATAAAATGGAATAAGTAATTCTATTTCCTTTCAGTTAGTGATATTTTAATCTTATTTTCCACCAATAATAGTGTGACACATGGCTAGGTTGACATTGTTCCAGTGTAATTATTAAAATCTCAAATTTTAAAAATTCTATATATTTTTATTTTAAGGAAAATATACTTTATGTAGTGGTTTAACTGGTTAATGGTCCTATAGTCTCAAATACTTAAATACTTGCTTCCCACTTGGTCGAACTGTTTTGGAAGGATTGGTAGGACTGACTTTGTTGGAAGTGGTGTATTATATGATGCAGACCATGAGGATTCAAAAGTGTATGCCATTCCCAGTTAACTTGCTCTACCTTATGCCTATGGATCAAGATGTAAACTCTCATCTACCTCCCTAGCACTGTGCCTACATGCCTTCTTCCATGTGTCCCACCATTAGGGTCAAGAACTCTATCCCTCTGGAACTGTAACCCCAAATAATCTTTCTTGTACAGGTGCCTTGGTAAGGTTGACCGCACAGCAATAGATAAGTAACTAAGTCAGTTGCCTAACCATTTCTTTTTTGTTTTGTTTTGTTTTTGTTGGTGGTGGGTTTTGTTGTTGTTGTTTTGTTTTTCGAGACAGGGTTTCTCGGTAGCTTTGGTGCCTGTCCCGGAACTAGCTCTTATAGACCACGTTAGCCTCAAACTCCCAGAGATCCGCCTGCCTCTGCCTCCCGAGTGCTGGGATTAAAGGCGTGTGCCATCACCGCCCGGCTTGCCTAACCATTTCTTAAACTAGCAATGAACTGGGGAAGAAAGACGTTGATTAAAGATTCTGGCTGTATATCAGCATATTATGTAACAGTGGGAAAATCAGATTGCATCCTTGCACTTAGATGCTTTACATATAATAAGGCTGATAAGGCAGAAATAAATAAGGTGTGGAAATACCTTCACATTTAATAATTCTAGTGATCTTGAACGCGCTTAATACCAACTGGCTTCAGGAATGTAATGCTTGTGGCCACTTTGCCCTATCTCATTTCTTTTTCACCTCTATAGTCCACTAGCAAAGGTAGCAAAGGCCACAAATCTCAATAATATAAGTCTCTTAATGGAACCTTCTGAAAATTCAAACTCCAGTGAGATCAACACTAAATATTCTTCTGTGGCAAAATAGTTTACAATAAACAAAAGCAAAATGACAACATCACAAAGTAAAATGGTTGTTGAGTAACGTAACTAAGGAAAGGTTGTCTCGGTGACTTGAAATCATTTATGTGCCTACAACCAATATGCGAGCTTTGATAAAGAGCCTAGGTTTAATATCACTGACTAACCGTCTACTTTCAAAAACAGTGGGCAAATCATATTGTTTATCAAGTATATTTACTTATTTGCTACAATTTCTATATGAGGAGGTGAACAAATATTCTTATTTCATTTAACAAGCACTGAATTCCATATTTCAAATTCAGATAGGAAATTTAATTTTAGTTTTTACAAGCTTTAAACTAAAAGAAACTTTAAATCTTTGCAAGTGCCTTAACAGTAAATGTCACATGGTTGCATAAACCTAGAGGCTTCAAAGTTCCAAAAACACCAAGTGACCAGGGTAAACATGGCCCTTAGCACAGACATCCTTACTCTATGCTTGGCTTCTCACCCAATGTGGGTCTCTTTGCCAAGTGAAGAAACTCAAGATAAGGGTATGCCACTCACAAAGAAAAAAAAATCCCCAACAATAGTAGCTGCACAAAGATCTCACAGCTTTTGGCAGGCAGAGCCTCTAGAAAGATTAGGTGGAAAAATCAATACAGACCTGCAAAGACAATTCTAGCCATCTGACAACTCTTCAGTGATTGGATGGATATGGTCAAGGATTCAGCCAATCAGTGAACAGAAGATCATTAATAAATTCAGTTCTCCTCTAGCTTTAGGTACATCTTGTTAATGGAAGTCAACAGAGAAAGAGGTGACACCTTCAGGGTGAACTAGCACTATGGAGACACTGACTTGCCTGCTTCCCAAGTCTCAGGCTTCTTCAAAGGTTTCTGAGTTTCCTAACCACAGAGAGGGTTCTCCCTCACCTGAAACTTCTGCAGTTGTAGGCAGAGGGAGTCATTCCTGCCTCAGTCACTAGAGACCTGAGATTCCTATCTCTAAGATCTTTCAGATAGGAGATCTACTCTTGGTATCCCTCTAAATTACCTGTAGGTTTGTTGTTTTGGGCTTCTACCCTAAAGATCCTGATGGCTTTGGGCTGTAATATTTTCCCAAGCCATAATGTCTTGCAGCTACCATTTTATTGCTACCCAAATTTAAGATTTGTTTCTACTACTACTTCATAGTAGTCACTTTTAAGTTGTTTTACCTCTTTAAAAGTTTACACTAAAGTTCTTCTCATATTTACTCTATGGCGTGTTCTTGCTTCATTCATGGAGGGAAGTCAGGCTAGAATCTAATTTAAGAAAGATGGTCTCAACATACCAACTCTTGAGTTCGGCACTGGCCCCAAATCAAAAAGTCATCTTGTTCATAAAGAAGCAAAAGAATCTCTTCAGAAAGGTGAACAAAATCAATTTTCTTCCACTTTCTTCTATTTTGTAGAGCCTATAAGTTCCACTATAATATTCTCAACAACACTGGTGCACTTTCAGTTGGATAAAATGACTGGCATGGCTATTAATCTTAACATTTCAGTCGTCAAACGTGCTGAGGTAAACTGGGTAAGTTCCTTACCACCCTTGCTACTGTGATTGTTGGTCCTATTTCTCTTTAGTTTTCTTTTCAATACTCTGTCAAATGAGCTGATGTGAGGGCCCCCCCTCCCCCAAGAAACTGAAGGTTTCTGGCTAGAGCAGTACCCACTGTTATAGAAAGCTTTTTAACTTAACTTTCCAGTTGGAATTTCAATAGAAATCTGCACTCTATATTCTCATTTTTTTTTATTTTGCCAATCAAATGACACTTTACCAAGGACCTGGTTGTAACGTATTCATTCTATCCTGGGTCACTTTCTCTTTGGCCTACTGGTTGCCATTCAATAAAAATGGGGCATGCTGAGAACTTTGCATGTTGATGGTGATGATTATTCTATGGTCACTTGATATAGAAGGCAATGGGATGTGGAGAGGTTGCTGCATACATTAAGGAACATCACATTGACAACTGAATATCTAATAAAGGGCAGCTCCCTTTGGCCACCTAGAGATAGAGTTTTGCTACAGTTTTGGTGATGTTCTGCAAAGCGATAAGAGGCTATCCTGTCCTCTTAAGGGCAATGAGAGATTTTCTCCATTGTAGGCAGGGGAATGTTCTTAGAACATTGTTCTGCACCATTTCAGGACAGGGAAGAAATGAAAGATGGAGGCCTGTGTGGATGGATGGCCCAGTGTAGCCCTTTAAGGTACCACAGCCATTGAACCTTTATCCCACTACGAGGATGGGTTAGTTCAGGACCCTGATACTTGCCAAATGAAAATATTCAAATGATGCTATCTTTCATTGTTCTTTTTGATTTGAAGTTTAAAATATTATTTAAGTTTTAATGTTAATATTTGGGCTCTGTTTTGTTGACTTGAGACTGTTAAGCAGCCCAATATTGTGCTGTGGTGTTATTTCTAGGAATGTGTGTTCTTGGAATGTTGTTCAGGAGACAGAAAGTCAGAGTGTCAAAAATGGGCCTGTAAAATACTTTGGGACAATTAGAATAGCTCAGTAGTTTCTGTAGTAGTTTTAAAAGGGATTTCTGAAAGATGTGTTCCCTTGGGGTAATGAGAAGCACACCTCACTGATATCTCACTGATATTTCCTTTGTCATCTCTCTCCTGGAGATGACTCTAAACATATTTAGAGGGTACACTTTTCAATTGGCCATCCCATTGCAACCCGGTTAGGTTTTATATAATTTGTCCACTATTTAGGTGATAATTGGGGCTTGCTTACAATTTAAGAGGTTAAGTCTCTTATTGTCATGGTGGGAAGCATGGTATTTCACAAGTAAACATTGTCTTGGAGAAGTAGCTGAGAGTTCAACATGCATATCCCCAGGCAACAGGAGGAGAGAAAGTCACTGGGCCTGGCTTAGTCTTTGTCACCCCTAGTAACATGTTTTCTCCAACAAGGCCACACTTCCTAATCCTTCTCATGTACCAATACTCACTGAAAATTAGCATTCAAATATTTGAGTCTTTAGGGGCCATTGTTATCCAAACAATCACATTCTACTCTCTGGCCTTCTTTGGCTTATGTAATGCAAATCATTTATCCAATTTCCAAAGTTCCCCATAGAATCAACACTGGTTAAAAGTACAAAGTTCAAAGTCTCTTCTGAGATTCATTGTATTTTCTTACATGTAACCCTTGGTAAAATCAAAATAGAAAAGCAGATCATATACTTCTAAGTTCTAATAGCATATAATATTCATTGTTATTCCTAAATAGAGGAACTATTAGAGCAAAGCCAGAGGGAAAACCAGCTGCACAAACCATGCATCTCCATTTTTTTTACGTCAAAACACTCTTCAAATCTCCAACTCCTTTCAGCTTTGTTGATAGCAATACATTCTTTCTCTTGGTCTGACTCCACATCCAGTCTGCAGTTTTCATTAGGTATCCCATGAAACTGGAATCCCTAGCATGTTGGGGGTTCCTACATAATCTAGGCTTCGCCTTCAGAGCTTCTCACAGTGAACTGAGACTTCATGTAGGAATACCCCAGAAACAGGCCTGGCCTCAACAGCTTTCCTTAGCAGTGGAAGGAGGTTACAGAATCCCTTTCTCATATCCTTGCCTCTAAAGACAGAACATGGCTGAAGGTGCCAAGTTCTGTTCCTTACTTACATTGGAACAAAGCCCCCTCTTTGAATTACATATGCATCAATGTTCTGTTTTCAGTAGCTTCACTGCTTAAGTTTTTCTTTATTCATTTTTACAAGTAGGAAACTTAGCTGGGTGGGGTATTACACTTGGGTAACCAATCCCTTTATGCCATTTAACATCAGGCTTTTATTTATACTTTTTAATCTCTTTTAGCACTGAACTTATCTCTATTACACTTCCTGGTGCTCCTTTTCTTCTCAATCTGCATAATTTATACTTTTCCTTTTTCATTTTGTTCCTTTTCAATGTTGATCTGCATAAGAGTAACAACTAAAAACCACACAACAGAGTCAATCCTAGGCAGCACGGATAGCTCCTCTGCTAGTGTCATAAATTAAAAAATTTCAATTTAACTTCAGGAAGATCTTTTAGAGCAGGATTGAAATCTACTACATTCTTGAGCAAAATATCATAAGATCTCCCTAGGCCATTTACTAATATTCTTCTCTTTTGAAATCTATTGAGCTGAGCCCCAACATTCTATATCAACCTCAATACCACTGTCATCCATGCTGCTACTAGTATGGTTCATAAAGTCATGCTTAAAGTAACCAAACAATTTTCTAATCTAAAATTCCAAAGTCTTTCATATTCCTCCAATGAATATTATGATTAGGCCTGTTACACCAATACTCTACCCTCTGGTAGCAATTTTGCCTTAGTCAGTGCCCTATTTCTGTGGCAGGACATCATTATCAAGGCAACTTTTTTTTTAAATTTATTTATTTATTAAGTATACAGTGTTCTGCCTGTATGCATTCCTGCAGGCCAGAAGAGGGCACCAGATCCCATTACAGATGGCTGTGAGCCACCATGTGGTTGCTGGGAATTGAACTCAGGACCTTTGGAAGAGCAGGCAATGCTCTTAACCACTGAGCCATCTCTTCGGCCCTCAAGGCAACTTTTTAAAGGTAAAACATTTAACTGGGTTTTTCTTAGTTTTTCAGAGGTTTAGTCCCCTATTGTCATGGTGGGGAGCATAATTTTATACTGGTAGACATAATGCTGGAGAGGTAGCTGAGAGTTCTATATCTGGATCCTTAGGCATTAGGAGGGAATAAGCCACTGGCCCTGTCATGGGTTTTTGATACATTGAAGCACACCTTCAGTGACACATTTCCTCCAACATGGCCATACCTATTCCAACAAAGTCCTACCTCAATTGTCCTCAAAAAAGTGCCTTTCTATGATGACTAAGCATTTATATATAATAGTCTAGGGAGAACATTCTTATTCAAACCATCATATTTCTAGGTAGGACTGTATTTTGGGAACAGATTTGATTTTTAAGGGGAATGGAAAATGTAAGACTAAGCATACTGAATAATCAAGTCAGGGCAGGTGGAAGAATATTACTGAGGTATGCTGCTTACCTCTAGTCCCGAGAAGAGAACTAAAGTGAAGCTAAAGTAAGTAAGGAAAGTAATTAAGAGAAAGCTCTGAATTCAGGAAAACATTCTAAGTAGTAAGATAAGCAAAAGACAAGGCATGGGAGATGTACATAGAAATCCCTGTAGAGGGCATGGAGGGACATCTCTTTAAAGAAACCTCTTGACAGCAAAAAGCAATGGAGGAAAGAATGATAACAGAAAATGCATCTAGAACTTGGGAAATCATTTTAATAAAATCAGAAATAAAAATGATATATATCTAAAAAAAGAAAGGATGGGGAAGCACTTAGTAGGGAAAGACTATATACAGACTCAAGCTATCTTTGGCAAAAGCAATGTATGTTAAGGTATTTTCCTCTTAGACTGGGTGAGCTTGTTCAGATTCAAAAGGAATGATAGGGACAAAGCTCAGAAGACTTAAGTGTGTTATATAAAGATAGAGCATATTGAGAAAAGTCTGGGAAAGAATAAACTTGAAGATGGTGAGATAAGTGTTTTAGTAAGTGAAAGAAAACTATCCTACTTAGATAAAACCCTCCTGTCAATGTTAGGTTAGTGTGATGGGGAGAAAATCAAGATAATAGAAGAAGGATTGCAGCAACTGGCAAAGCTCAGAGCCACCTTAGCCATTGAGGTCGAAGTTGTTCCTGCCAGCATTTAAGATCAAAACAGTCAGAGTTCATAGTATTTTCAGGAGTTGTGAGGAAAGATTAAAAGAAAGGCAAGGAGGATTCCAAGTTGGACAGCTTGGATGGTAAGGGGCGGTTACTCCTGTCAGCTCAAATTGTTTGTGCCAAGACCCAGGAGACCAGTACCAGCAATGCTTTAAGTCAAGGAAAAAGAAAAAGAAAAAAGAACTGAAAGAAACATTCTCTCTCTCTCTCTCTCTCTCTCTCTCTCTCTCTCTCTCTCTCTCTCTCTCTCTTTCTCTCTCTCCCACATTTATTATTTGACAACTCACAAATCATGAGCTGAGCTACATTATACTAACTGGATCCCTATTTATACAGAAAAGATACATTACATGAAATGCAGAAGAATAGAAGTACTGAAGAAGAAGAGAAAATTATTAGTTTTCTCTCCTTTTCATAATGTACTATAATATACTTCTCTTAATGGGACACCTTTTCCTTTCTTTTTCAAGTTTTTTTTTTTTTAATCCTGGAGTGCATATTGGGACTCTCTTTGGATGCTTTGATTCTCAAGCCTTGCAGGAACATTCCTAATATCTTATAGTACCACAGAGTTTGACCTGATTGTAAATTGAAAATTGATGAAACCTGACCTCTGGCAGAAATATCAGTTATAATATGAATCAACAGTTAGGTGACTTTTTCTTAGACCTCTTGTGTGCAGGCTCTCTAAAATCTGTGCAGGATAATCTTAAACTTTTTCAGTTATGTAAAAATGACTCAGGTATTTTAACAGTAAGGGCCTACAAAATTAACACGGAGATTACTAGGAACCAAACACAAAAAAGAGACTAGAGGTTCACATTCCACCACCATAGTATCCACTTCTCCCTATCCAGGCCCTTCTATGGAAGTGCTATCTTCTAATAGATTCCCACTGAAACATAAATTGTTGTCTCTTCCCCTTGTAGAGAAGTAGTGGAGCAGATGAGGTCCTGCACAAGGTATAGGTCTCTTGCTTATAAAACCTGAGGCAGATATTGGGGGATTGAGAGAAACTTTCAGATAATCTTATTGCAATGTTCAACCTTTTCAGATTGGAACTCCAGTTATTCATTGTAGCCTCTAACACTAGCTTCTAACCTTATTCAACAAAGTGAAACCAACTTGAAGATCACAGGTGGTTAACACAGTTGTCCTCATCAGTAGAGAGCTGAGAGAGCTGAAGAGAGGGGTAAGAAGACACCTGAAGAGAAGATCTTGAGAGCAGAGTAGACGTATCTTTGCTTTTCATTGGTGTTATAGGTGGCTCTGGGAATACTAATTCAGGCCAGAGGACCTTTCCAACAGTGCATAGGGGAAGTAAAGAACCTGGCTACCAAAGGATGGCCATCTTGCCTATGAGCAATAGCTAGATGACCCTCCTTGTTTTAGATGCCTCAAAATTAACTCTGGAAAAATGCGAATAAGTTTATCCACATGTCTGGGTTCATAAAACGTTTCTGAGTTAATGTGACTTTCCCCTGAGTTTCCAGCTCCCAATTTGAGAACTTTTTTGCCTACAAATCTTGTACACAAAGGAATTCTTAATTCAATAATAAACTCTCTCTTCTATGATGCTTTAAAAACAAAAACATAGAATGTATTTAAATTACATTTGCAGACTTCAATCTCCCCAAAGAAAATGGTTTCAAATGGAGAAAAAAACATGTCCACCATAGTCATACAAAATAAATATAAAAGATAAAAACAGTAAAATAAAAGGTACAATTAGGTAATCATGATTAGCAAGGAAGTAGAAAGGAGCCATGATATTTACTGTTTTATTGATGTTAAGGAAAGTATTCCTCATGCCTAAATTGGAACTGAAGGGCTAACATATGTTTTTCCACACAAACCAAGCAGCCAATAAATAATGATTCATATGACAGGGTGCCTATTACATCATTGATTGTGGTTACAAAACATTGAAAATATTAATGTCCTGAAATGTGTTGAATCATTTCATATTTATCCTGCCATGAAATCTATTCAATTATTCAAATGAGAAGAACATATATGAAGCCACACATTAGTTTACATAGGTGGGTGTAAAAATATGGCTGGAGAGAAAAAGACAAGGAGAAAAGAAGCCAAAAGTGAAAAAAGGAAAAATGACTTCACATGTAAAAGACTATGTATTACTATAATTCTGATTTCTGTAAAGTTATGCACATGTATGGATGAAAGACATTGAGCACTAAAGGCATCTTACAATCTAGCCTAATTATTTATTAACCGCTCTGTTTGTCAGTATACATCCTCAGCTTAAATGTACATACATATACACACATGCAGACATACACATACTTTCATAAGTATATATTACATATTTAATATATGTATATATGGTATGTATTAAATAGACAAATGTCACGTTTCTCTTTTTTACTACTTTTACTTGCATTCCTTTTGGAAGTATGCCTTGCTCAACCTAGATGTACTGGGAAGGGTCTTGGTCCTTCCTAGGGGCAGTGTCCCTTGACATTTGTGAAGGGTAAGGGAGGGTGAGGGTGAAAGGAATGGAAGGGGAGGAGGGAGTAAGAACTGGAATTGCTATGTAAGGTAAAAAAGACATTTTTAAATATAATATAAAAATTTACATTAAAAATAATAATATAATTATATTACTTTTCCCTTTTTTCTACTTTCAATTCTATCTGTGTATCCATTTGAGATACACACACATACACACACACAGATATGTGTATATATATACATATATATATATATATAGAGAGAGAGAGAGAGAGAGAGAGAAAGGTACAGATAATAGATAGATAGACAGATACAGATGATACATACATACATAAGATAGACAGATAGATGACAGATAGATGATAGATAGATAGGTAGATAGATAGACAGACAGATAGATAGATAGATAGATAGATAGATAGATAGATAGATAGACATAGATAGATAGATAGATAGATAGATAGATAGATAGATAGATAGATAGATAGATAGATAGACAGGCATACCGATATGTAGGTAGATAATCTTTTTAGATCACTTTCCACTTGCTGATCATTAATTTTCCAGGGCCCTTCACTGTCTGAATACAGTAGGTCACATAAGATGTCTTCTGAACATCTTTGTCCTCACTAAGAAAGTTAACACTTAATTAAATCAAATGATGGGTTGTTCTCTGATTCCTTTATGCCAGTTAGTCATGTACTCTTAAGTATTAATCATGTGCTAAGTTTTCTATTTTTCCTAAGAGATGCGTCACTAAATTGTACCTTCTGTGCGGTTATATATAGTATACTACTTAGTCTCTGGTTTCCAAACACAGCTAATAGCTGAGAGCATAGGCAGTCTTGACCTTAAAAGATGTCAGGAAATTTTGTCCTGTGACTTCCTAGGGTATTTCCATGACTAGAATTCATTTACCAGAAACTTTGTCTCAGTAACTGTAAAAACCGATCTTTTAGGTTTCAAACAAATTTAAAGATTTAAATGATTGGAATAGTTCTAATTTTGAAGTCAGTTTGTCTGTCACGAGCCTGGATAAGTTATCTTATAACGTATCTCAAGTTATTTATACAAATACACATACAGTTGTGAAATTTTAATGTGTCACTAGCTAAGAAATTACCCAGCACTAGTGTGAATACATAATTTTATTTATTTTTTTTGCATTTATATTTTAGCATGTAGCAAACCTAGGTACTTCATGACAAACATATGCTATGTCACTGAAATTCATCTCAAATCTCAAGCCCATGACTTATTTTTTTAGTACAAAAGGGGTTAATATCAATAAGTATTCTCCATGAGAGAGACCCACAGGTGTGAAATGAGAAGCTCTTCCTGGTAAATTTGGTGTCTCCATCTAGTGTTCACACTAAGACAAAGTACCTAGTACTGTGAGCAGCAGGAGATTGATTTATTATCAGTTCAGGCCTGTTTATCAACTTTAGTAAAACTCTGAGGAATGGCTACTAGCTATTCCATGTCACAGTCATTCATTAGAGAATCCAGCTGACACAAATCTGAATGTGGAGTTGTTTGCTGTGGTCTACCAAGGTTTTATCTTGTTAAAGGGTTGGAAATCATAATCCATGCTTTTAGCTTCCTTTGTAAAAATGAGGATGTCTGTATAAAATATCATAAATGACTGTTCAACTGAACTGAAAATCCAATGCCATTTTTCCAGCCTGACTCTAACTCATTCATCACACTTCTTCTGAAGTAAAGAGTAGAGAGATTTTTTTTTCTCATTTCCTTTTGGGATAGTAGGGACTGTTTGTCCATATCACCCATATGTCAGGTCAAGTCTTTGAAAGGATCAACTCCGAGCTTCAGGTTGATCCCCATCTGAGAATTTACAGGAAAGACTTCAGGACAGTGCCAAAAATAAAGTGAGAAGTTGCAAGCTGAAGGAATTTTAACAGCAAACAAAGGGAGTCTACAACCAAAGTGGAATTCGAAGTGCTGTGGTGAATTTGGTCTTTATAGACTGAAAAACAACAATGTGGGAAATAACAGCTAATACAAGGATATATGTGAGCTGACTGGTAACTAGATGTATTCTAGAAGTCCAATGTAAATATGACAATTTACAACTGTCTCTTCCAAAAACATAGTTATAGGCCTGCTTGAGATTTACAGAGAGAGCACAAATATCACATGTGAAATACAAAAAGAATAATCTGGATTTATGAAACTCAGGGATAGTAGAAGTAATTACTAACTGTGATTCTAAAGTGCAAAGTTATACCACACAGAATAGCAAGAAGAAATAGAACAGGTGGAGAAGGGAGGAGAGAAATGTTGATATTGGTTCTGTTTTATGTTGTTTGAAGTTTTGGTTTAAAAGATGGATTAGATAATATATTATTATCTTTGACTCAGTGTAGTCACTGAACACTTACTGTTGAAAATGATTAAGAATAAAGTGACTATATAAATGTCTTTGAATAAATTAAATTCTAGTTTCTTTTCTGTGAGCCCTGCTGCCCTGGATCTCATAGAGAATAAGGACCCATATAAGCAAGACATGGAGATCCCAGATAACATGAGCTTTGGAAGAAGAAGAAATTAACAGAGATGAAGGTTTAGAAAGAGAAAAAGAATGAGGAAGTTAGCTATGTTCTGTCTTCATTAAGATGACAGGGAACCTTCTCATATTTCTGCACAACATTCCAGACAATATATTTTTTGCAATGGAAGACAGGGTTTATTTAGCATGCAATTCCGGGTTACAGGCCATGATTGTAAGAAAGTCAATGCAGGAGCTCAAAGTGGCTAATTACAGCATAGCCAAGAACAGAGAGAATAAAGCTTACTCGTTACTTCTAACCTAGCTTTCTCTAGTCTTATGCAATCCAAGAGGAAGCCCATAAAATGGCACTATGCACAATCTCACCCATCAAACTGAGAGGAAAAAGGCAGGGATATTTATAGACCAACCTGATTGACCTGATGTAAGCAATCCTTTATTGACACTCTTTTTCCAGGTGATTCTAGACTGTGCCAGACTGCCTCATCCAGCATGGCTCTAGGGAATTTGACCTGACTGTGGACAGTGAAGGAATAAATCAATCAGTTACACACACACACACACACACACACACACACACACACACACACACACACGCCCACACCCTTCTGGTTCTCTTTCTTTCATTCTATACTACATCCACAAGACTAATAACTCTTTTAATTTCTTAAGATTATAATATAGTTCCATTATTTTACCCTGCCCTTTCTTCTCCCACACTCTTCCACGTACCCTTTATCACTCTTTTTCAAATTCATGGTCTACTTTTTTCCATAATTGTTGTTGCATTCATTTAGGCATTTGTATATACATACACATTCCAAAATCATAGCTAGTGCCTGTTTGTATACATGTATATTCCTAAATACACAGATACAGCCTGCTTGTTTTCAACTTGGTACATACTTCCTTTAAAAATCCTTTAATTTGCAAGGTCATTTTACCTGATAAATCAAAATAAGCTCC
The DNA here is from genome assembly GCF_037038515.1 of Microtus pennsylvanicus. Classification (NCBI taxonomy): domain Eukaryota; kingdom Metazoa; phylum Chordata; class Mammalia; order Rodentia; family Cricetidae; genus Microtus; species Microtus pennsylvanicus. The sequence continues at coordinate 89,249,675 of NC_134580.1, forward strand.
TTTATTGTAATATAGTAATGAAAATATTTAGACTTAGACAATATTTGTAGTAATATGGGCGACGGCGGGGCTGCGTCCCCAGCACCCCGCCCGCACGGCTAGCTTATGCCCCGAAATAATTACACGGACACTGTATTCATTTAAACACTGCTTTGGCCCCTTCCTATCTAGCCTCTTCTAGGCTAATTCTCACATATTAATTTAGCCCATTTCTAATCATCTGTGTAGCGCCCCTAGGTGCGCTTACCGGGAAGATTCTAGCCTAAGTCCATCCTGGGTCGGAGCTTCATAGCGTGCGTCTTCCCTGGAGCAGGTAGCATGGCGTCTCTCCTGCTTCTGCTCCGGAGAGGAGAGCTGTGGAGTCTGACCTCACTGCCTCTTCCTCCCAGCGTTCTGTTCTGTTTACTCCACCCACCTAAGGGTGGGCCTATCCAATGGGCCTAGCAGTTTTCTTTATTGCTTAGCCAATGAAATCAACAGATTGATATATGACACTCCCACATCAAATATTATTGAACTGTTTATTAACTAAGTACGATAGTGCTCATGAACATTGTATATTTTATTATACACAGACACACAGACACACAGACACACACACATATATATATATATTTATACATACATCCACATTTTTGCTTATATCTATGCTATTCAATGTATCAGTCTGACTCAGGATTCAGCTTTGAATTTTGACGTTCTTTTCAGCATCTTTCTGTTCAGTGACACCAAGCTCAATGTCTTTTGAAAGAGAAACCAACAGCAGTGCTGTGACAAATGAGTCAGGGACTACATATCTGCCCTAAGGAAAGAGGTTACTTTATGCAGGTTTGCTTCTGTCTTTTGTTTAAGAGGTGAAATGGATGATATAATGATTAAGCCTATTCTAGGAACACCATGGCAAATAGGAATGACTTCTGGTTTGGAACTATAGAGTTTAGAGTAGACTCCTAAGAATTAGGAAGTACAGCTAGAGAACAGTGAGTCCCAGTGTCCTATGGCACAGCTGGATAACTATAATTCATAGCAATTCATGACATAATGTTTTCAAAGGAGCATAAGAATTGAAAGCTTTCAATAAAATGAAAATAAAAACATGTAAGAAAAAGGAAATGCTAATTTGACTGATTTGATCATAACTTGTTGCATGCTTGCACAGTAATATATATGACATATATCATATATATATATATATATATATATATATATATATATAGTGAATTATGCCATCTTAAAAATAAATTAAGGGAAAGAATTCATACCTCATTTAAACAGAATTTAAAGAGAAAGTAGGAATAAAGTATCCAGAATAATCAGAGTTGTTTTAAGGTAGAAAGAGGCTTTCAATAATCCACTGACTTTTTGACTGTTTGATCAGGTTCTCAGAATGTTCATGTGACTGTATAGTTACCTGCATTCTGTTAAGTCATAAAGACTTTTTATTCCCATCTGGAAGTTAATAAATGTTCTTTCAGAAATTACAATCACACACTTTTGATAAAAATTAGAAACTTTTAATTAAAACCTTAATGAAAGGCGATTAGTAAGTTATCTTTCTCCCCTTTGACAAATTATTCATGAATATACGGGAGGTATCTAGCCTCTCCTATAAATATAATTGCTCTTGCCTAGGTATGAGACAAAAAAAATGTACTTCTTTGTAGTAATTTAATCTGATTTCTTGGTTTTGTGGGAATTTCATGTGTTGCAAATTTCAAAGGTTCATGGTGGTATTTAAAAACTTGAAGTGTTCTAACTCTACAGGAAAGCTGTATGGATTCAATTCTTGACTTGGGTTCCTGTAAGTGTGGAAGTGGTTAAATAACAGGGCCTCAGACTTTAGCACAACTGACTCAATGATGGAAGGGCCATTCAGGTTGTAAAACTCAGCATGTAGACTGCACCAATGGCCAAAAAGAAAACAAAGACCCAATCCATCAAAGCCCAGAGTTCTGGCAAAGATCTACAAGTGCACTAACCATGTCTTATGTTCTATGCTTCTGCTTCTGGCTAACTGTTTTTGTTAACTGAAGTCTGTCAAACAAGAATATGTTTTTGTATGTGTGTGTGCTTAAAAGGTCACCACGAGAGAGACTTGGTGCTTCACTGGGATCCCAAACAACCAGTGTAGTTGCTGGCCAGCTAAGAAAGACTTCCTACTAGCCGGGCCGTGGTGGCACATGCCTTTAATCCCAGCACTCGGGAGGCAGAGGCAGGCGGATCTCTGGGAGTTCGAGGCCAGCCTGGTATAGAAGAGCTAGTTCCAGGACAGGAACCAAAAAGCTACGGAGAAACTCTGACTCGAAAATCCAAAAAAAGAAAAAAGAAAAAAGAAAGACTTCCTACTATCATAAACTCATGTCTGAGCAGTTTTTCTGCTGGATTCCCCAAAGCAGAGCACAGAGAAGTTATTTCCCATTTCCTTATTTATACATTCAAAACTGCATTATCATTATAGGCCTCATAAATTTGTTGGGATGATCAGATGAATACACACAAAAACAAACAAACAAACAAAAAGAAGAAACAAAAGCACATTTAAAAAACCAAGATAAAGTATATTATCTCTGTGACTCAGAAAGTTGGCAGCATTTGGCTATTATTGTTAAATGTACTCATCTTGATCTGTTCTTTAAACAGTGGATTGAACTGGCATCTAGGAGCACATTCTTTTTGGAGGGAGACCTTGCTCATCCTTCTAGGGAGGGAGCTTTGGTCTTGCCAGGAAGTGATGTGTCAGTTTTTGTTACTTCCCCATGGAAAACTTTATTCTTTCTGAAGAATGGATAGGGATGTGGGATGTAGGAAAGGTGGAGAAAATGAGAGAAGGGGAAGGATGGGGAAAGGGGATAGCTATGTAAAATGAGAAAAGATTGCATTATAAAAATTCTTAATAAAGAAAATACAGTGGATATTCTTGGATTTGAGTGTAGACTTCTATGAAATATTTTCCTGGCAGAAATTGTCAGTGCTTGCCACTTTATGTAGTATGGAGGAGCAGGCTGTATCCCATCACCCGGCTAGCCTAACCCCCAAAATAACCACACAAAAATTGTATTAATGAAATTACTGCCTGGCCCATTAGCTCTAGCCTCTGATTGGATAACTCTCACATCTTGATTAACCCATTTCTATTAAATCTGTGTATCACCATGTGACTGTAGCTTACCAGCAAGATTCTAACCTACGTCCATCTCAGGCCGGAGATTCATGGCGTTTGTCACACTGCCCTTCTTCCCAGCATTCTCTTCTGTTTACTCTGCCTATTTAATTCTGCCCTATCAAAAGGCCAAGGCAGTCTCTTTTTTCAACCAATGAAAGCAACACATAGTCAGAAGGACCTCCTACATCAACTTAATTTTTTTTTAACTTGACCTCTCTCACTTAAAAAAAAAAGACATATTTATTTTTAGTTTATGGACATGAGATTTTTTTCTTCTGCATCTATGTATATATCCAGGGCATTAGACTCCCTATAACTATAGTTACAGGTAGTTGTGACCCACCATGTGGGTCTTGGGAACCGAATGTGGGTCCTATGAAAGAGCAGCAAGTACTCTTCACTACTGAGCCACCTCTCCAGACCTCTTAACTCTAATATTAGAATGACTTATTTTTTTTAGTTCTAATAATAAACAATAGCTTTGTTAGCTTGTTGAATTCGACTTTCTCATTAAAAATTGTTGTGTATTAAATATGTTTTTAATCAATAATGTTTTGGTTTTTGTGGGTTTTTATGTAGCTAACTATATGTGATAGGGAAATTGGATCTTTCATACATAGAAAGTATGTAGTCTTGCATACAAATTACACCAGCACCTTATAAAATTTGTTATCTTATATTAAAGTCTACAAATACATATATAGTACACGATTTATTCAGTAGTCTTTGCTGATTATCTATTGCTATAGAGATTATAACATTATTTTCACATGTAAATACCTTTTAACAATGAATTCCAAAAAAATTGTGCATAAGACCTTGTTAAAAGTTTATAAATTTAGGAAATTACATTAGAAGTTTAGGGCATAACAAAATAATTAATCAGCAGGTATAAATTTGTTTGCAACACATTTTATAAGCTATAGTATTATATATATGAAATGCAAAAATAATGCTGTTTTAGAATTTCACACTGAATAAAACTTCCCAAATAGCTATCACATTACATTGTACTTTGAATTGGTGGCAGTGCCTAAAGCTTCAGCCTCACATCTTACCTTCATTGTGTTTGCCTTGGGCTGCCCACATACTCTTCTCAAGCCCCTGACAAGATGAGTACAACTTTTGCACATCTGGGAGAGGGAACAAAAGAGCAAGGTAAAATTTTCCCCAGAATTCAGTAGACCAGAAGAACAGAAAATTACTGTCGAAAAAAAAAAAGAACTATTGTATTTTCTGTAGCTGCAGTTAAACTACTATGTAGAATAGGCTGAAGTTAGTATGAAGAAGTGTGTAGGAAGACACAATGCTCAGTAAATTGCATTAAAAACTAACCAGGTGGGTAGGTTCCCCTTTGCTGTTATGTAAGCTGATTTAGCTGTCATCTTTGAGAAGGCATAGAATGGCCAGATTTTCCAATTATATTCTCCCAGTGTGAGTAATATGCTCTCTTTCTAACCTGCGCAGCCAACCTTGAAAGTTGTACCATTTTCCTTGCTTAAATGCTCCTTTTCACAGCCACATTAAACCATCAAAATTTCATAACCATGACCTGTACTTTCGTAACTCCAGTTTCTCTCAATTCCCTCATGTGTACTAGAATATTCTATTTGCCCACAAGGTCAGTAAAATTTATGCTTTAAAACACAGTTCTAAGTGACCCTTTAAAGACAATCCACCAAATTAATATTGATATTTAGTGATACTCACGACTTTTAGAAATTTCTTGTGTTGCTTGATAATTTGCTCTGTTTGCTATGCAAGTGTAGGGGTCTGTTCACTCTCCAGCACCAATGTAAAAGTCTGTTTTGTAGCAAAATACAATGGCCCAGCAAGCCAGTGAGGTCTGATGACCTAAGTTGAAAACCTGGACCCACATAGTGCAAAGACAGAACTGATTTCCCAAGTTGTCTTCTGACTTTCATATGCAGGCTGTTGCACAGGCACCCACACACATACACAAGAAAGAAAGGAAGGAAGAAAGGGTGGGAGGGTGGGCAGGAGCGAGGGAAGAAGCAAAATGTGCTGGTGGCATACATTGGTAATCTCAGGAGGTAGAAGCAGAAAGATTTTTGGGAGTTGTTGGCCCTCCATCCTATCTGAGTTAATGAACCTATATGAGAATTCCCATTTCAAAGAACTAGGTGGATGTCTGCTGAATCATATCTCAAGTTAAACTCTGATATAAACACAGATACATACACATGCACGCACACATGCACAGAGAGAGAGACAGACAAACAGAGAGACAGAGACAGAGAGACAAAGAGACAGAGAGAAGCAAAGAGAGACAGACAGAAAAACATGCTTCTTTCCCAAAGGTAAGCAATAGTGTGGAAAGTCTGTTTATATCAGGTTTCATGGTCTGAATTTATGAGGATGACTGACTAGTAAAAAACAGATTCCACGGAGATACAAACTCAGATCACTGGATTCAGAGTCCAAACATTAACCATTACACCACAGGAGTTGGGGCACATTAGTTTTATTAAAATTTGGTAAATATGTGAGAGTCTATTAGAACACCATCTTTGTTGGGGAAGCTACATAAAGTAAAAAAAGGCTGAGAAGGAAGGAAGTTATTTCCAGACTATTTAAAATGAGAAATCGGTGCTTTCCAATATTGCCAGAAACCACTCACTGAACTGGAGAATGATGGATGATCTTCAAACTAGACTGAGCCATACATTGTTGATGACAGTACACAACCTATCCCACAGTTTTAAGGCCAGAGCTGTCAGTGTGTGATATTGTTTGTCTCCAAAAGAGCTAATGAGTCAGTTCAGACTGCAAGTGAGTCATTGCAAAACTGATTGAATAACTTTGAGGAATTTAACTTTTATTATTATTATAGGTGTCTATAAAATAAATAGATTGAATTTGTTTATGTAAGAACTCACTTTTTAAACTTTTAAACTACTAAATCAGACTATTGGGTTAAAGCATCTGTTTTCATCAAACTTCTGACAGCCAAGTTCATAGATCTGTAACAAACATACACGTGAATATGTGATACAAATATGAGTAGAGCAATAAGCATGAATGTGAAGTTTATGTGGAAATAGATTACATGGGAAAATAAATGCAAAATTTATAAAACATAAATTAAAAGAAAATCTTTCTTTAAGGAAGCAAAGTTTGTGAGAAGTATGGGTAGAAGAGAGCAGGGTTGCTTGATCAAAATCGGAATGTGTGCGTTTCATACAGAAATATAAATATGTGAATTAAATACATGGAAAAAATAAAAAAACCTTACATACATGTATCTTATACTTTTTTGTGCTTGGTAGGGGCAAAAGAGCCATTCAGTCTCTATCTAGATCTTGTCAGTGTCTGAAAAGGCTCCCCTAAACCATTGCACATCCTCAGACTGCCAAGCAAGTAGATACAGATGTTTTTACTTAATGGCACAGAAGGTGTCCATTCTTGAGTTCATTGTCTGATTATAATTCAGTAAAATGACAAATCAATTGCAAGAATTTTATAAATCTCAATATTAAAACTAAATGCAAGAGAAATCAAAATGCAATTAGATTGACATCATACCTTGACATAGATAAAAATTGTTCGAAGAAGAGGATGTAGATTATTATTAGTAAATAAATAGCTACAAAAGCCATTTATCCAGCAAGCTGTCAGAATTTAGAAAACACACGAATAGATTATAGAGAAATGGAGTATACCTTACATTATTGCCAGAGAAACTGGCATCAACTCAATCCCAAATATACATTTTTAAGTCATAAAAATCACTGCTATGGTCTCTTTAAAACATACATACATACTAAATAATCAAAGGAGAATGTTATTTGTTGCAATTCTATATGCAATACTGAAAAAAATTAAATGTGAATCCTAAAATACTTTTGTAAAGATGTAGACATCAGAAAATAAGTGATGTGGATGTATAAAGGTATCACTACATATGACATGAAGAAGAAAGTGTCTTCTTCATGGGAAATGACTGTAGTTTCAACATGTTTACTTATCTACAATGCATAAATAAGAAACTATAAGGAAGTGTATAGATGTTAAACAGTAAGAGTAGTTATTTGTGGGAACAATTTTTGTGAGTAGAATTTAGTGAAACTTACATTTTATTGGATACAATTGACCATTTCATAATCAGTGTTTGTAGCTGTATTAATTTTTTGGAAATTATAGTGCAATTACAAGATATTTTCCTTCCTTTTTTTCCTTCCAAACTCTCAATATATCCTGCCCCACTCTGCTTCAAATTCATGACCTCTTTTTTAAACCGATTTTTCTTTCATGCATATGTATATGTGCATATGTACATATGTATTCATTCCTAAATGTAATCTGTTTAGTCAATATGACTTTGTTTGTTTTTAGGTCTGACTATTTAGTACTGGACTATCAATTGGTGAGCTCTTCTCTGAGGAGGACCATCTCTTTCTCTTGTAGTATTCCTTATTTGCCCATAGTTTTGTGAACGTAGCTTCTGATGTTCCTGGTGGTCATATTCTTGTAGCAAACACTCTGATTCACTTGCTTTTAGTAAATAGCTATGAAATCTAAGAACCTCCTCAGTGACCACCATGGCACAATAAAGTTAGTTTTAAAATACAATAACTTTATCATGAATTTAACATAAAAAGTTGTATAGCATTAGTGTAGCTCACCAAAGACCGATACACATGAATCTTCAACACACATGCCTTCATAGCTTAAGCTGCATTGTACATCACTATCCTATTTCAAAATCGTTCATTAAGATGATTATTAGAGGCTACAGAATAAGTATTCCAAATAAAATAAGTTGTGTGATGACCAGGTAGAAATGCATGGCCAGCTAGGAATGCATGAAATCTGAAAGCTTTTGGTTTGGTCTTTCTCCTCTGATCCTCAGTTTCCCTGTGTGTAAGGAGTGGGAAGAGTGAGTTCTCAAGTGATATATAGTTCTTACATATTTACTTGCTTATATTGGTTGGATGGTGAACACTTTGTTCATATTTTATTTGCTTTAAAATCAAAAGCAATTTTCATAAGTGAGAGTGCCAAAAGGGAGGAGAAGAGAGAGTGGAGTTGGAAGAAAGGGAGAGAGGGAAGAGACAGGATGAAGGGAGGAGGGGCAGGAGGAGTCTAGATTAGCCTACATATCATATCAACTCTTTGTGTTCTTATTTTTAAAAGTGCTCTTGTACTATAACTGTAACATGAATTTAGCACAAATTAAAGGATGTTTTAAAGAGTGTGCAAAAAACATGTAAAATTCCTATTTTAAAGTATGAGGAATGAGAGATTTGGTGTGTGTATCAGTGTGTGTATTTGTCCATGCTTCTCTCTGTGTTTATGTCTGTATTTCCTTATTCTGTAGTGTGTGTGTGTGTGTGTGTGTGTGTGCGCGCGCGCGCGCATTTGCTTATGTCTGGTCAGCTAGTTCACAGCAGTTTTTAGAAAAATCTGCCAGTAAATTTATTCAAATTTATAAAGAAGACTTTAAGTATGTACTAAAGTCTACCCACTGGAGAAAATATATCCCCCCGTACACTTTGCTCTCATTCACTTTGTCATCTTCTTCACTTTCAAACACTGTCTTTCAACACCTCCTCTCCGAATCTCAGTCTCAGCTGATGGTTTGCTTCCTGTCTCACTTGAAGGGCTGTGAAGAAACTTCTACAGTCTCCACACACCTACTCACATCTGTAGTGATATACCCCACACTCCCACTTCTACTTGAGGCCAACAAACTGCATTTCTTACTAAGACCAATTCTTCTGCTTGTGCAGATGTCTCCACCTCTTTCACCAACCAAAAATATAAGCTCCCTGATACCCCATTCTCAGTCCTTTGATGTATTTTTAATTAAAATAAAATTGCTTCATTTCTCCTTTACCTTTGGTCCTTCAAATTACTCCCAAGTGCTTTTTCACTTTATTTGGTTTTGATTTTTTTCAGTGCATCCATACCCATAGCAGGTTTCACTAATCTTTTTTCACACATTTTTACATTTTTTTCTCATAAACTTCAATCTCTATCTATTCTTTACCCACTTCTTGCTGGTTACCTTTCTCAACTCAGTAGCCCCATTATTGTTCATGTCAAACATACTCTAGTGCATCCTTTCATTTTGTTCTAGCATACTTTTGAGGACTCCTTCTCCTATTTTGGTACTGCCTCTAAGTTTATGAAATATATATATATATATGTGTGTGTGTGTGTGTGTGTGTTTATATAAGCACTAATGTATGAAAAATATGGTACTCTTTCTGTATTTTTATGAATATATGTACACACTAATATAGGAAGAATAGACAGTATGATGGATCAGCTTAAAATCCATCAAACAGTGGAGTTAATTAATTATATTTACATATAGCCGAACCCATATAACCATCACATTAGAATAAGCCCTAATTATATCACCTACTTGTAATAATCTGTTTGACTTAGTAAAATACAGGTGTTTTGTCTACCATTCTCTTGTCTTTCATGTTTTCATAAGGAGTGTTTTATTATAGACAATATGCCTGGCCTCTTTTTTCCTCAGAGGAAAATCTGCTTTATCTGGGTTATATAAGGCTTTAGTTTGGAAGAAAAAAAAGATGAAACAGGGATAAAAGATTTTGGAATGCTGGATTTGATAATTTTGTTTTTCTGCTCTATTTTCTTCTGTTCTCTCTAGACATGTGGTATGAGAAATGTCCTATGTGGGTGGCCTGGGGTTTCCTGGCTGTGTGTTAGCTGTAGGTGGACAGCAGTTCTCAGATTTAGAAAGAGGAGAGGGAAATAGACAAAGTCTTTGGGCCATATACTTTTAACTCACGTACATGTAGCTTATGTCAGTTACACAAGTAGCCTTTGAATATCAATCCCTAATACTCTTGCTTTCTATTTCGAAATTGGTCAGAATCCAGGTGGAGCAATAAGAGATATTACTGAATCTGTTAAAAATCCCAACACATTCAAGAACGGAGACATTGATTTCTAAAGGCTTTACTTTTTCAATATACTTTGAAGTACGAAGGATATGAATAATTTACTTCTTTGTTACAGTGTGACTTGGAATGATGTTCCTAGAACATCTACCAAGAAACCTGGCACAAATGTGCAACAGGAAGAATTATTGCCTCCTCCTTTTATCAATAATTCACTGAGCAAATAACTACAATCAAAGAGAAAAATGGTATTTACGAATTATACAATGAAAAGAAAAAAAAGAATTATACAATGTTGAATGGTGGAAGCAACATTTTGCAGCAAATGGTCAGTATTAAATTTTGAAAGGGAAAACACATAAATTTTCTTTTAAAATTGGAGGCATCTCATACCAGCAACTTAACTGCACACCAAAAGTACCAGAACAAAAAGAAGCAAGTTCACCCAAGAGGAGTATAAAGCAGGAAATAAACTCAGGGCTGAAATCAATAAATTAGAAAAAAAGAGAATAATACAAAACTTAAAACGGAGTTGGTTCTTTGAAAAAAATCAACAGGATAGGGAAACACTTATCCAAATAATGGAAAGGAGGGAGAATGGGAGAAATAAAAAATATCCAAATTATCAAAATCAGAAACAAAAAGGGACATAACAACAGACACTGAAGAAATCCAAAGAATCATTATTTCATACATTAAAAATATTTACAAAATTATAAAATACAAAATATATGGATAATTTTTCAATAAATACAACTTACAAAAATTAAGGTCAGAGAAGCAGCTTAAACATACAAGGAAACCCAAGGAAACAGAAACAGTCATAAAAATAAACAAGAAAAATGGGGCCATTCCGTTTTCATGCAGATTCTACCAGACTTTCAAAGACAAGTTAACACAAATACTCCTCAAATTATTGTATAAAATAGAAATAGAAGAAACATTGGCAAAATCATCTTATCAGGCCACAGTTTTCCTGATACCCAAACCATGCAAAGATTCTACAAAGAAAGAAAATTACAAACCAATTATACTCATGAACATAGAAGTAAAAATACTCAATAAAATACTGGCAAACTGAATCCAAGAACTCATCAAGAAGATCATTCACCATGATCAAGTAGACTTCATCCCAGACTTGTAGTGATGGTTTAACACATGAAAATCAGTCAATGTAATCCACCATACAAACAAACTAAAAGAAACAAAAACACATGATCATCTCATTAGATACTGAAAAAGCCTCTGACAAAAGTTTACACTGTTTCATGATAAAAAAAAGTCTTGTAGATATTAGGGATGCAATAGTCAGAAATAAACATAATAAGAGCAATTTCCAGCAAGCCAATAGCCAACATCAAATTAAATAGATAGAAACTCAAAGCATTTCCAGTAAAATAATGAACAACTCGAGGCTGTTCACTCTTTCCATATCTATTCACTATACTAATTCAAAGTGGATCAATAAGATCACTGAATGCAATCAAGGGGATACAAATTCGAAAGGAAGAAGTCAAGGTATTGTTATTTGCAGATGATATGATAGTATACATAAGTGATTCTAAAACTTCTTCCAAGGAATGCCTACAGATGATAAACACCTTTAGTGAAGTGGCTGGATACAAGATGAGCTAAAAGCATAGTCAGCAGCCCTCCTATACACAAATGATAAATGAGCTGAGAAAAAAAAATCAAGGAAAACTGCCTTTTACAATAGCCACACAGAAAAAATAAACACAGGGGTAGCTCTATCCAAATAAATGAAATACTTGTATTACAAAAATTTTGAGTCTTTGAAGAAAGAAATTGAAGAAGATATCAGAACACTGAAAAATCTCCCATGTTCATGGATTGGTAGGATTAACAGCAAAAATAGCCTTCCATACCAAAAGTAATCTACAGATTTAACACTATCCATATCAAAACTGCAAAACAATTCTTTACAGATCTCAAAAGTGTAATACTCAACTTCATGTGTAAAACCAACCTAACAAACAAAAAACCAAGGATAGATAAAACAATCTTGTTCAATAAAATAACATTCAGAGGTGACACGATCCTGGATCTCAAGCTATTCTAAAGAGCTACAGTAATAAACACTTCACAATACTGGCATAAAAGCAGAGAGCTTGATCAATGGAACTGAATTGAAGACCCAGACATAAATCCACACATCTGTGGGCACCTGATTTTTGATAAAGAAAGCAAAAGTATACAATGGGGGAAAAAGAAAAGAAAGCATCTTCCACAAATGGTACTGGTATAACTGGTTGTTGGCTTGTAGAAGAATGCAAACTGATCCATATCTATCACCTTGCATAAAACTCAAGTCCAAATTGAACAAACACCTAAATATACAACTAGATACACTGACCCTAACAGAAGAGTATGTGAGAAATAGCTTTGAACACATTTTATAGGACATAACTCCTGAACGGAACACAATAGCACAGTCACTAATAACAACAATCAATAAATGGGGCCTTGTGAAACTGAAAAGCTTCTGTAAGGCAAAGAACATTGTCAAATGGTCAAAACAACAGCTTACAGAATTGGAAAATGTTTTCACCAACTCCATGTCCAACAAGGGGCTAATATTCAAAATATATAAAGAACTCATGGGACTAAATATTAGCAAACAAAACAATCCAATTTAAAAATTGGCTAATAGATCTAAACAGAGAATTCTCAACAGAGTAATCTCAAATGGCTGAAAAATACTTAAAGAAATGTTCAACATTTTTAGTCATCATGGTACTGCAAATCAATACTACTTTGAGATTTCATCTTTTACCTGTCAGAATGCTAAGATAAAAAATATACAATTGATAGCTCATGCTGGCAAGAATGTGGAACAGTAGGAATACTCCTCCACTGCTTGAGTGTAAACTTGTACAGTCACTATTAAAGTCAATATGGCATTCTCTTAGAAAATTTGGAATTGATCTATTTCAAGACCCAGCTATATCACTCTTGGGAATATATCCAAATATTACGCCATCCTATCACAGGACACTTGCTCAACCATGTTCGTTGGAGCTTTATTTACAATAGCTAGAACTGGAAACAACCTAGTTGTCCCTCAACCAAAGACTAGTTAAGGAAAAATGTGGTACATTTACATAACAGAGTATTTCTAAGCTGCTAGAAACAATGACATCATGAAATTTGCAGGCAAAATTGATAGAACCAGAAAAGGTTATCCTGAGTGAGGTAACCCAGACTCAGAAAGACAAACATGGTATGTACTCCCTTTAAATGGAAATAAGCTGTTAAGTAAAGGGTAAACCTGCTACAATACACAGACCCAAATAGACTAAGTAACCAGGAGAACAAAAGGTGGTACTGCATGGATCTCTCTGGAAAGGGGAAATAAAATAGGATTTTCTGGGTATACTGGGAGAATGTTGAGATGGGAACAGGACGGATTAGTTTGGTATTGTGGAGGAGAATGTATTGGGAGAGATGAGTGGACTTTGAGGGACATAGGGGCAAAGGAGAAACCTATTGTAGTTGAGAGTTCCTAAAATCTAAGAGTAACTCTATTTTGACAGTTTTCTAGTAATTTGGAATACAGAGCCCAAAGTGGTCTTCTTCTATAATCAGGCAAGGCTCTTAGCATTGGGACTGGGACATTAACCCAGTCAAAAAACTTTCAACCTACAATTTCTCCTGCCTGCAAGATGTGTTGGGGGTAATAGTGATGCAGAACCTGCGGGAGTTCAACTGGAGACCCCCACCATGAGAGGAAACCCACTGCCTGGATGGCCAGGAACCAGGAGCAGGACAGCCAAGAGACCCAGGATAAAACCAAATAGAACTGTCAAGGAAAATAAAGACAAAAGTCCTAATTACATTCTGGTATTTCCTATTATATCGGTGCCTAGCCCAAGTGTCATCATCCAGCAACTGATTGGAGCATGTGCAGAGATTCACAGCTAAACAGTAGGTGGAGCCAGAAGAACCATTTAGAAGAGGGAGAAGAAGGATTGTAGGAGCCAGAGGGAGTGGACAAGGAAACCAGGAGAACAAGGCCCACAGAATCAACTAAGCAATGCTTATAGGAACTCACAGAAACTGAAGTAACAAACAACCCTGTATGGGTCCAAGCAAGGTCTTTGCATGTATTTTATTGTTGTGTATCTTGGTGTTTTGTGGGACTACCAACAGTGGGAACGGAAATATCTCTGACTTTTTTGTCTATGCTTGGATTCCTTTTCCTCCTACTGGATTTCCTTAGTCTAGTAGTGATATGAGAGTTTGTGAAGAATCTTATTGTAACGTGTTAGGCTGTATTTGGGAATATCCCTTGGAGACCTGCTTTTTTAAAAATTTGTAAATGGAGGAGGAGTGGACTAGGGTGTAGGGGATGAGACTGGGAAGAGTGGAGGGAAGGGAAACTGCAGTTGGGATGTAATGCATGACAGAAAAATAAAAGAAAAAAAATGTTCTTTTGGAACTAAAGTAGGCAAGTAAAGAAAAAAAAAAGATGCCAGTCAATCTGTCCAGACTGTCTATAGTAACTGATGTGGATGGAATAAGGGTACCTCAGAATCTTCCAGCCCACTGCTTATGTTGTCCATAATTACAGTTGTTTATGACTTCCTGCTTCTGTACTCTTGGAACAGCCAGATGATTCCTGTTGGAACACTGACACCCACTGGTTATTTCTAATATTGACCAATACTCCTTTCTTAAAAAAAGTAAATTCTGTATAAAATGACAATTCCCAATGATAGATATCTGAAAAGTAAGTGGGGATTACCAAATCCAGCTGGACCGGGTCTGAGTGACCATGTGATCAAACCGGACTCTCTGATTGTAGCTGACAATGGGGGCTGACTGAGAAGCCATTGATAAAGGCACTGGGACTTGTTTACAGCATGTTCTGGCTTTTCGGGACCCTAGTCTATATGGATGCACAGCTCCCTAGGCCTGGATGTAGCGGGGAGGGCCTTGGTCTTCCCACAGGGCAGGGTACCCTGCCCTCTCTCAAGCAGGGTGGGAGAGGGAGGAGGGGGTGTGTGGGAGCAGGAGGGGATTGGGAAGAGGGAAGGAAGTGAATGGAAAAATAAAATTAAAAAAAAGAAAATGGAGGAGAAAGATTAACACACATGCTGAAGAGAAAGTCAGTGAAGTGGTAACGTTTGACAAGCAAGAATACAGTGGTCAGTTATATCTATCTTCAATTTGTATAAAGTAATCTCAGAAATTATCTCCTAGAATATACCTTACTAATATTTGAATCAAATAATTTTAAGAGTTATCTAAAATAAGAAAATGAATGAACAAAAGTGCTTTGATCATGGCTCCCTATCTCTGGAGGTACCCAGTAGAAGCTGTAGTTGATGTGAAAAAGCATTCCAGCTTAAAATGTTGAGTCCATTATATTCAAGGACTCAGAGTACGACTGAGATTATGCAGTTTAGAGGTAAGATCTCTCATAATAAAAGCTAACTTCACTAATGTACAAATAGTAGAAATGTATTTTTAATTTTAAAAATTCTGCTGGATTTAGAACTATGGGCGTTCCCCAAACTAGAGCCTTTGCTATCAGTCATAAATTCTAATTTCTCACTACAGCAAACTATTAGAAAAATCTATAATTTTCTACATATGAGATTATTTTTGTCACCCTGTACAGAATGACTCTTTTATCATTTCTTGTAATTCCTGACCTTTTTTTAAAAACTCCAAATGTCATGACAAAACTAATCCTGGTTATGGAGGTGAGCTGTGGGAGCTCTTTCCACTCCTTCAGCCAATAGGCTTTAAGATAACAGCTCACTTGGGCATGGTCTCTTTTGCTCTAAATATGCAGCTGTAAAGCCTGTGCTCACTGTCTTGCTTCAGGTTCTCACTTCCAGCTGCTAGACTCTGTTCCTGTTCCCCATTCAGACTGTGATCTAGAACAGTGATCTGTAAGTCTCCCCTAAATAAATAACCCTTTATTATACATAATTCTGAACTAGTGTGAGATTATTTTGATGGGGTTGAAGATTAAATAGTTGTAGTGACTATCCTCTTATAATCCAACCAAGCCAATTCCAATACAAGACTTAGACTCCTTAGGATAGAATGTTTATTAAAACATTTAGCATACATTCCTTGCTTAATATTGTTTATGCTAGTTGTAATTCTAATCTTATACTTGATATCTGTTCCTAGTATATATAGTTTTGTATTGGGTTTGAAACTCTCTTGTTTAAACAAAGGGGAAGGTGCTGTGGGAGCTCCTTCTGCTCCTTTGGCCAACAGCCTTTCAGATACCAGTCGACTTGGGCGTGATCTTTTATACTATAAATGCAGCAGTAAAGGCCTTACTCGCTCTCTTGCTTCCAGCTCTCACTTCCAGCTGCTAGATTCTGTTCCTGTTCCCCATTCGTGCAGAGGATTGTGATCTGAGACAATGATATGTAAGTCTCTTCTAAATAAAAAACCCTTTATTATACATAATTCTGAACTAGTGTGGGATTATTTTATATCTTCTGCCATTGGAGGTAGCTGGTAGAACCATATTCTGAGGTCATGTTAATTTGGGGAAGGTGAACTCTCTTCTTATACTATATGGAGCCCATGATTGAACTTGGATCATCAAGTGCCTTTATGTGCTGAGCCATCTTGCTGACTGCATTTTTTACTCTCCATACTAAAGTGATGAACAATAAGCAAGTGTTGAATGTCAGGGATTTCAATATCTTGCTCTGCTATTAATATTAAGCAGCCATCAAAACATTAAAGGGAGTGATAGTATTCTAAGGCCAAAGGTTGCTGTAGCATTTCGTGTGAATATTTTACCACTTCTGTTTTTGAAATAGCTTCATTTTGGGACTCATAAAGCAACTGCCAACTGCCAGAAGCAGCAGGGTTTTAATAAGCTCATACTGTAATGAAAACATATTCACCTCAGGTACCTAGAGTAATTTTTGTCATTACAGATAAAATCAGTTGTGAACAAAGAGGGAAACAACCTCCCCATTTAGTGCCAATTATTAAAGATAATAGCTTAAATTTATTTATTTATTTAGTTGTGTGTGTGTGTTTCAGTGGGCTGAGAAGGAAAGGCATGTATATATAGGAAAGTCAAAGAATAACAGTCAGTTCTTTCCTTTTACCACACTGATTCCAGAAATTGAACTCAGGTCATCAGATTTAATGGCAAGTTCCTTTTCCTATAAGTCATTTTGCTAACCACATAAAGATTATAAAACTATCCTGCCTGCATTTCTTTGCTTGAAAAACATGTAGAAAGACAAGTCAGGCAAAAAAGCAATAGTGATGGTGTCTGTGTTTTTTGGGGGTGGGGGGTATTTCAATCATCTTCCTTTCAGTTCACACTGGAGCTTGCTTATCCCAAAACAATTTCCAAACAGAAGATAGAAATCAGAATGATTTTGAGGCTGTCATGTTGAGTTAGTCCTTTCAGAACACAAAATGTAAATTGTCCAGGGGGAAACCATGTTAGATATTTGCCTCAAAAGAATTTAGTTTCTCAGACATACCTCCAAACAATAACATCTTCAGGAAGAAATCAGAGGGATATATTACAAAGCACCTTTAAACACATCAGTCTGATCTATAAGTTAATATTGACATTAGGCACTTATTTCCCACCTGGATTTTTACAGAAACGCATTACTTTAACTGTCTTATGGAAAAGACAATTTTTTACTATATAATGTATCATTAGGCATTGTAAAACTTAGTTTCTTAATTATTGTCATTTATGTGTGTGTGTGCCATTTGCAGTTAAATAGGTACTACATACAAGACCCAGGGATCATTTAATATTCTCTATTCCAAAACATTTGTGTTGGCTCATGTGTTATATCTTGTTGACTAAACAATACTCTTCTCTCTCCAATCCTGCTGCTTTCTGGGGAGTCATACAGAAATAAAGATATGTCTACTGTAATAACTCACTCCCCTTCAGTTCCTGACTCACAGTTGGCAGTGAATTGGTCTGAAATTGAGTGGAGGAAAGGCAGAGAGGAGCTTTTGCTCAATCACCTTAGTGACTTTTGGTCATACTGGGTCTATTTTTTAGTCATTCACTGAAAAACAACTGGGAAAGAGTTCAGATTGTGATTTCATGTAAGTTGCATTTTCAGAACTAACAAAACAGAAAATGGAAAAACCTGTTCTGTCTGCTGAAGTGGGATCCATTTGTCTTTCTCAGTAGCCAGCCTCAGATTATCAAAGATAATAAAACAAAACAAAACAAAAAAAACTGGGAAGTAAATGTTCACTTCACCTTAAAAACAACTAGAAGCCAAAGCTTGAGGGTAGTTTCACTTCTCAACACACTGACCCATCCTTGCTGGAGTTGATATATGAGACCCTCCAGGCCTCCTGGATGTCCATCCCAATGAGTTTTGGTAACTGGCTTTTCAAATATCCATATTATTTGTAGGAGAGAGTGCCACTGTCTAATTTTCTGATTATTTCATGATCAAGACAGTGGTGACACTGTATCCTCCGCAGAATAGATCCCAATGGAATGTTGGAGAAGAGAATGTGTGATTCACAGAGGGTCCTTCTGACACTCTTCAGAGGGTAGCAGTTTCTATTATTGGACAATACTTTAAGCTTTGTAGCTAAAAGGAGAGCAGAAAGTACCTTAAACTTCATAGTTATAAGAAGTATTAAATGATCCCCTCCTCTGCTAAGAGCAACATATTTAATATTTAATGTGTAACATTTTTGCTCTAGGTTTTTAAATGATTAGGTGAGTTTTGAACATTTATTGACCAAAAATGTATGCAGTAGTCATTATAGATAAGGGTTCTAAATTATATTTTTGAACTTAAATCTTCCACAATTTAAATTCCAGCTTTATATATTATTAACCATGTCTATTTTTTATCTATGATAGATGGAATAGTATTGGTATTTTCCACCTATTGTTTCTGTAACATTTAACTGTATTCTGGTCAATGTTAGAAACTTAAATATTAGAGAGTGGTCTTCCTACCCAACTCCCCTGATTCCTGACTGTGAGCTTGAAGGAAATATTTGGCTTCTCTTCATGCTTCAATTTCTTCATCTGTGAGGTGATGTTTACGTGAATTTGTGTCATTACAAACTTTACTTGGGTCAATAAACTTAATAAAATACTAAGTAAAGTTTCTAAATGAGGTATTTAGAATGTGGCATAGTAAGTATGAATGACATGTTACTATTTAGAGTAAATTATTTAGCCTTTAAAGTGTAGCATGTTAAATGAATATTATCTGATGCATTAGGTACATGGAGTGAGTATGGGGAGACAGAGCCCCATCCAGGTGGCTGCGAATAGTTTATAACAACACATGCTGTTTTGTCTATGCATTCTGCTACTTTCTGCCCATGGTTTGACTTCAGTGACAAACATTAAATATCCATGATAATAATTTTGTGTATCACAAGCAGCGGTGCATAATCTGGAGAGTAAAGCAGGTGTGTTTCTATTCATGAAGCCTTTTGTGATGAAAATTTTCTTGTCTGTTGGTCCATATTTTGTGAAGAAAATGATTTAGTCATTCTTTAGTGGATTCTTGTCTAAAATTAAAAATTCTAATGAAACAGACAATTGCTGATTCTGCTAAATTCAATTGACCAGGAATGTTTATACTATACAAGACACTTGATAATGTCAAAGCACAGAAAAGGTCCTGACATTTGAGCATCATGGTGTCTGTTTTCAGAGGAAAGCCCACCTTGAACCTATTACCCCTCATGATGGTGTATTAACAGTAGTATTTCCATTTTCTAAGCATTTGTTAGAAATTTGAAACCTACAGGATTCATTTCAGAATTAATGAATTGAAACTTATTTTATAAAAAGGCTTCAAAGTAACTTTTATAATTTAAGAGTTTAGAAACAACACATTTTACCACAAATATTAAAAGACTGCTGAACATTTGAATGAGTTGGGGGAAAAAAAAGAACAAAGAAAAAACAAGACTAATTAATCTTTTTCAGCCCAAACAATTCTGATTTGTTTACCTGAGCATCTGAGGTTTTGAAAATTTCCAAATGAGTTTGCTGTGTGTCTAGATTTCAGAATCACTTGGCTACATGCTGATGAATTGTATCTCTTTTAATAAAGATATAACCAGTTTTTACATGTTCTGAAATAAAATTTTGAGAAAGGTCAAGAACACCTCTTTTGATGATGAGAATGGTTTCTTCTTGACTGTGCTGTTGCGTGTTCTCAGCACCCCTGAGCTTTGCTTCACTGCAGGCATGCTCAAGCTTTAGAACTAACTTGAGTGTCTCCAGATGGAAATCAGCCATCTGTTGGGATGAACACGTCCTAAGCAAAAGGTGATATTTGCCACATCATCCCATGTTAGGAGGCAACAAATGAGAAACCTCACGGTTTTTCAGAACTGCAGAACCTTTTGTGTCAGATCCCCTGCAGGAAGACAATTCCAAATTAGAAACACATGCTTCACTGAAGAGCGTTCATCTGCCAACACCTTAGGGGCTCCATTTTGAGTGATGAATGCATCACAGAGACTGGAGTAGGACACTGCAGCTTCTATCCAAGTGCACTTTATAAATCAGTGTATGCAAAGAGAAGGGATCTGTCAGTATTTCAGCATGACCCCTTTATGTGCCACATCTGAAACCTGCACTCCTATATCATGGAAATGACTAAATATGGTTACACATGTAAAAGCATTAACATGGCACCTGGAACCTGACACATTGCTTGACCTTATTTAAAAAAAAAGATAGTTTGGAAGGTGATATTTACAAGCTAACTTTTAACTATTCCCCTAAAAATCATTGAATGCTCTTAAAATATGAGAACACCAAAAGTAAGACAAAGCTGTCATGGGATATTCCTTTACATTTTGTTCTGAAACACAGGGTCCCTGAAAACAGAATAAAGATACTTCACAATTTTTCATTTCAGCACTGCAGATAAGTAACTCCTTTCAGGGTAGCTGTGACTATAGTATGTAGCTGGAAACCCTTGCAATAATGTAATAGTTCTTGCCACGGAGAAACAGTCAGAGCATTGGAGACTTGTTACCTCTGGCTGTGCTGCCTTTATAAAAGATAACAACTGGCAAAATTTGTTGAGAACGGTGAGGTAAGAAAAGATTCTATGGAAAACCCTTGGGTAGGGTAAGTAGATACTGGTTTTAGGTCTCTGGGAATGAAGCAAAGATTTGCTGCTATCCAAGTGGAGATTATGCTAAAAAATAGCTGAATTTATTTTTTAAAAAATCAGCAAGTTTCAGTTATTTTGACAGGGTCTATTCCTATCACATTCTCTCTAGCTATATAGGATCCCGAAAATAGAACAGGCCACTGCCACCACTATAAAGGTCTGAAGTTGGGCAATCCACCAACTGGACACAGTAAATCTGAGCCCTCTAAGAATTTTTTTCCTCAGACCCTGGTCATCATTCAATATGTTGGTGACTCTCTAGAAGATTCTACTTCCCTTGTAAGGATGTCTTCGTTTGCCTTGGCTTATAATCACACAAAGCAAAATGACAAATGGTGCCAGGTATCTCTCCACATACTTATTATCTTGGTCCATCTATTTTACAGAAATGTCTATTCAAATCACTTACCTGACTTTTGGTTTTGTTTGTTATTTAGTCTGAGGGTTGTGTGAGTTATCCATACACTTTAGATATGAAATTTGTAAATTTTTTACAGTTTTGTGTCAGGCAATAGACTTTTCACCAAAAAGAAATCTTATAAACTATCAGTTCAGAGAGAAATTATCTGGATAAGATGTCTTCTGTCTGTATTGCCGCAGGGTCACAACCTTTGTTAGTGAAAAGTGGTCATAGGTGATAAGAAAGATTGCTTATAGCTGAATTTTTAATAATTTATTTCTAGATTGCCAGTAAACTTCTGCTTTAGCTTATTTGCAATCTGATCTAGAATACAGGCATCAAGGGAATAAAAACAGTTTCTTTATTATTATTTGAATTGAAGCTTTCATAATGGACTCTATCTATACTGAAGGCTGTTTCCACTTCAGAGCTTGAAAAGTTGCCTTTATCCGTTCTTTCCCCTCCCTCTATCCTCTTTTCTCTTCCCTAAGCCTCTCTGCCTTCCCCTCTTAGCCTGCCCCTCCTCTTCTGGGTCTCTCTTTCATTAATCCTGATCCTTTACTTCAATAATTTTCATTTTTAATTGACACTTCATTTATTTCAAGACATTCAAAATTACTCTAAGAAAAAAATAGTCCAAGTATGAATGCTGCTACTTGGTGAAACTCTGAGATAGTTAATAACTGTGTGTGAAATTATTTCCCATTTATTGAGAGAATCTAACTAACCAAAGGTAATCAGGAACAAATCTCTGCTGTACAAAATTGAAGGGCAGCCACTAGAGAGCAGGGTTGCTTCAGATATAACCAGGAAAAGCTGTTCCTTTAACTCACAGAATGAGCTACAAAGGTAATATCATCAAAGACTGGAGAAAATATCACATGAAAGGAGAAGTCAAAGTACCGGGTGATACTTGAACATTCATTTGCACTATTCACAGGCCAACTTCACCGCCCTGCCCATTAAAATCCAAAAGAAAAGGGACATTTAATACACAAAGATTAACATTTTGTTGGAGAATACTTCCAGAGTGAAAAAGAGCAGTTTTATCTTACATAAGAGAAGTAGGGGCATGTATAAATAAATGCATGAAACTTAGTTTGCTAAGTGTGATTTAATTTGCTGTATTTCTGTCAAACAAAGTTGGTAGCTCTTAAAGATTCAGGGAACAAGCTGCAAATTATGCTGCATTAGTTTGCTACTTCTTTTATTTTGTTTTGTTTTTTTTTGAGACAGGGTTTCTTGTGTAGTCCTGGCTGTCCTGGAACTTGCTCTGTAGACCAGACTGATCTTGAATTCAGAGATCAGCCTTTTTCTGCCTTCTGAGTGATGGGGTTAAAGGCATGTACCATAATTAACCTGCTTTCTTTTACTTTTTTAATTAAATTTTTAAACTAAAAAACAATTCATCACTTCCTCCTTTCTCCTACTTTCTACCTCTCCCATCTCAACAACTCCCTCTCCAACTAATAATCTCTTTCTGTCTCTCTTTTTAAATTTGTATTATTACACACTAAAATACCTAAATATATAAATACAACCTGATGAGTAATTAAGTATGGCTTATATGTACATCATTTCAGTGCTCTATTGGATAACTACTTTGGGGGTTATTCCAGGTGAGAGTTTATGTCTCTTTCTGCTCTCCTTAGTTAACTGCAGTTCTTTGTGTAGGGGTAAGACCCCAGGATATTTCTCTTTTCTGAATATCAATTGATATTGTCATTGTTTAGGTCTTCTTTAGGTGGGCATACTGCTGTGACATCTATCACATTTGCAGTTTTTCTGTCATCCCTAGGAGAAACAATCTTATATCAGACTTCTTGGTCTTCTGACTCCTAGTCTTTCTGCCACCAATTCTTCAGTTTTTCCTGAGGCTTAGGTGAAGAGATTCAATGTAGATTTATCAGCTGGAGCTGGGCTTCTTATGATATTTTGATCTCTGTACTATGATCAATTATATCTTTTAATTGTTTCTGTTTTCTATAAAGTAAGTCTTCATTGAAGAGAGGTGAGAGTTACACCTGCCTGTGGGCAAATGAATAAAATTCAGGGTGCAGTTTGAAATTATTCTTGTCTAGTAAAGTGGAAGCAATAGATTCTCTTCTAAGTTCGATGATCTCATTACTTCCAGTATTGACCAGGTTTCTAGTACCAGATATGATTTCCCTCCTATTGAAAAGATCTTAATTCATATTAGACATCTGTGGGTAACCACAAGGATATGAATACTGAACTGGTGCGGGAGAATGGTCTGTATTCTGTCAGTCATGTTGTAAATAAATGCTGATTGGCCAAGCAGGAAATATAGGCAGGAAAACCATACAGGAAGTAGAAATGATGTAATGAGAACAGGAGAATTCTGGGAAGGAGGAAGTTGATTCCATCCACTCCTGCCCAGACCACCGAAACAGCAGGATGTGATCTGCCCCACTGAAAAAAGGTATTGAGCCACATGGTTAACATAGATCAGAAAAATGGGTTAATCAAGATATGAGAGTTAGCCAGTGAGAGGCTAGAGCTAATGAGCCAATCAGCTTTATAACTTACAGAGATCTTTGTGTGATTTTCTTTGGGGCTAAACAGCTAGGGGTACCGGGCAGGGCAAAAACCCCAACAACAAGCAGAGCCCCCCTTTGTGTTACACTGAACCTTTATAAATATTTTGCTATGCTCAGGACTATTATACATCATAGGCATCACATCTGGATAGTATTTATTTTATTGATTTCTATTGAGCTCTACGTTTTTCTGTGCTCCCCTCCCTGCCTCTCCCCTTCCCTTCAACCCTCTTCCAAGGTCCCCATGCTCCCAATTTACTCAGGAGATCTTGATTAGATCTATGTATGTCTCTCTTAGTAATAAGGATTAACCTGGAAACCTCCTTGCTGTCTAACTTTCCTAGGGTCAGAAACTACTCTGTAAGTTGTCAAAAATAGTTTCTAAGTCCTGTGTTCAAAGAACATAATATTTTCAGTACTAGAGACCTATCTTCAATGTCTGAGGGACATACATTGTGGTTTGGGGGGTCAGTTGGAGTACACTGACCAACAACATGAATGTAGGTTGCTAATGTCAGGTACTTGAGTTTATGTTAGTCCATGGCTCTTATGAAGAATACTGTTAGCCCAAAAACAAATTATAGTGTATTGCATGCATACACACACACGAGAGAGAGAGAGAAATACTTTTACATCTTGTACATAATTTGTATAGTATCATATGTACAGTTCCTTATCTGTTGCTCAGTATCGATTTGTGAAATAAAGGGTTTATTGAACCTGACATCATCAAAGGAAGCCAGGGCAGGGCAACAGCAGGGACCTACTACTGCACCTTCCTCAAAGTACCCTGCTAGTGCTAGAGCTCAGCTGCTCTCACCCATTGCCAGATCTGGCTACCTCCTCAAGACACAGCTTTGACCCCCTATGAACCACAGTTTCTATGAGTTGATACTGAGAGGACACTTCCCAGATTTTACCTCACTGATATTTATCTCTTCTTAATCTCAGCTGAGTTTTCAGCTCCAGCTAGTTTACATCCATAATCCCAATAAAACACACAAGTCCACAAATCTTATTTTTTAATTTTTCCTTTTCATTTTCTTTTTAAAATATGTAATATGATATCGTTTTTCTCTCTCCACTTTACTCTATCCAAATACTCCTATACATCCTTCCTTGCTCTCTTTCAAATTCACAGTGGTCACTTTTTTCAATAATTGTTGTTACAAGCATTATATACACATGTATATATAGATAATTATATATATATATATATATATATATATATATATATATAATTATGCATATGATTTCCCTTCCATTGAGCAAACCTTAATTAAAATTAGACATCTGTTGGTAACCACAAGGATATGAATACTGAATCTTTATAGATATTTTGCCATGCTCATGACTAAGGCTCATGGAATACTGAGGAATTGGTTGCAGAAAGACTAGGAGTCAGAAGACCAAGAATTCTGCTGTAAGATTGTATCTCCTAGGAGTAACAGAAAAGCTACAGACATGATAGGTGTCACAATAGTATGCCCACCTAAAGAAGATCTAAATAATATATAATTTTACCTATAATTTTCTATATAAATATATATTCCTAAAATACTTTGTATAATGTTATTTGTATAAATGTTATGGTTGTTTGTAAAACTGACTATTCTTTGATAAAACCATCACAAATAATCCTGTTAAAATATTGAACAACCTTCAAACTTTCCTCTGAGTATTTACAAGCCAGGTGTCTATATGGAGTGACAATGTTCAAATATTTGTTAGAACTGTATTGATGCCCTCATTTTTCTTTTCCTGTGTAGGTTAGATGTCAGAAAGAACAACATAATAATATGAACAAGTTATGAGGAGCTAGCCATTAAGCAGAAATCTCCATGGCCTCTTTTTCAGTTCCTACCCTGCTTTAATTCTTTCTTTGGCTTCTCTCCTATTGACAGACTGTAATAAGGACATGTAAGCCAAATAAATTCTTTCCTCCTCAAGTTGTTTTGGTCATGTTCCTTATCACAATAGAAACCAAACTAGGCAAACAGGAAATTGCTAAAGCAGAAAAAAAAGTTATTTTATACTATTTTTTCTAAATAGTCATAATAATGTTGTCCCACTGGGACATTATTTTTAACACATTACCTTGGCTTACAGATGTGTTTGCATGATTTTACAAAGTATACGCTCAGTGTTTATAGTCAAAAGAAAGCCAGGAACTTAATCTTTGTTTAAAAAAGACAGGAAAACAAAAGTCTGTCAAACACTGTTTTAGATTTTTAGTATTCTCTAGAGAACCATATTTTACTCTTATGAGACTGTATTCATGAAATACTGCAGCATATAGATAAAATATAGTGTTATTTTTTCTCTACTTTTCTTTGTAGTTTTGACCATTCCCATTAAATAAAACATTTTTTGGTACATTACATTTCTTTTCAGGATCCTGTATATCTAAATATGTTCACTTAAAAGTTGAATCCAGATTTGTATTTCATTTATGCTAACCAGTCTCACAAATGTGGTCAATAAAATTTAAACACAAAGGCCTCTACCATACACACAATTCCTCATTCATCTATCGATACTAACAAGGTAAACATAAACCAAAGCATTTTCAAACCAATTCTTTTGCTTTTACATTGCATGAGCAATCCTTTATATGTACAGTAACTTAAATCATGTTTCTTCAATGTAAATCACTTCCCCTTCTTCGGTCTCCATCCCTCTTTCATAACAATGCCTGACAGCTCATTTTTGTTTATTGTCTATATAATAAAAATCAGTATTTGAGAAGAAACAGAAATTATCTCCATGATCCATAAGCTTTCTCCATTACATCCTTCTCACTCCAAAGTCAGGCTGTAGCAGCAAGTAGGACTGTGAGAAACACTTGTCATGAGCAAGGAAATATACCTTAGGTCATTATGGCTACAACTGTGGCCATAATGTTTATTTGACAGGAATCATTGTCCTCTGTTCATAGCTATATCCACATAATTTAGATGATATATTAAAATAAAATGAAGACTATTCTTCTTTCAATTTTCCTTAGTTTTTTTATTGCTATTTGTATGGGTTGAGGACTTCTAAGCTCTTCCTTGTCTACTTTAGCATGTCTATTATAGTTTAGCCTATATATCTCACATTTAGGGACAAGCACCAAATTGTTTATCCAATACCAATTGGTCAATCCTGAAAATATATTGGTTCAACTAACATTATAAAGACTGGGCAGCCTGTACTCATGTATTTGGAAGTGTGTGTGTGTGTTTAAGAGCAATTCATGACAAAAGGCCACAAATTTGAAAAAGAGGACAGAGGGTATATGGGAGGGGATGGGATGAAAGGATAGGAGGGAGAGTGAAAGTAGAAATTATGTAATTATAATCTCAAAGAAAAGAAAAACAGCCAATGAGAGAGAAACAGAGACAGAACATTGACATGGCATAGTATTAAGAAACTCAAACATTATATTTTAGGTATTTATTGGTCATTTGTCATTTGCAGATTGTCCTTGCAAAATTGCTATTTGTTTTCCATAATTCTGAGCAACATTCCAAATTTGAAAATTCCTAAATGACCATGATATTAAGCACTTGTATTAATAATTCTAAGATAAAGAGAAATATGTCCTAAGACCTAATTGTCATTTTTTTTTAGGTAGCATCAGAAGGCGATTCAATGAGATGGTCTTTAGGATCAATCCTCAGATATTCAGCCATCTGTGACAAAAATACACTATTTTAGACTTTCCTAATATTACTATGTTCATACTTGATATTATAAAACAAATTTTTCGATGTGGAATTTATGAATGAAAGTGTTTATGAGTTGAAAGGCGTTAGAAACATAAAGTCAAATTACTTTCATTTACAGTCTTCTTGATTAGCTTTATTATGCTTATATCCCTGAATAATAGTTTATAATTTTAGTTCTACATTTTACATGAAAGATATTGACATGTGAGGAAAATAAATATCCACAAAAAATAGCTGTATTCTACTATTTTATTTCCCGCTTAGAGCATGCTCTGGGATAAAATGAGAGCGATTGACTAGAGGGGTTCTTAAACATTTTACATTTAAGGGAATGATACTTGGAACTTGCTCAACAGTCCATTTCCTGCAATTACAAACCACTCACAGTACATTTGAACTCTGTACTGTATATGCAAACACACCCACTGCTTTGAGAGTTCATCATCCTTGTTTCCAGGAAAGAGCCTTAGGAAGCAATGGGCATGACTACATTTTATCATTCTAACCTAAGAATTTCACCGTAAACATTTATCATAAATTTTCTTTTCTATCTTTCACAGATATATTAAATAACTGAAGTCTCCATCCCTATTACAAAAATTTTTATCTAATTATTCATTGGTTAAGAGAAAAATATGACACAAACAAATGTTTGAAGGGTTACCTCTGAATCTACACATATAATCTGTGTGTGTATGTGTGCGTGTGTGTGTGTGTGTATGTGTGTGTGAGTGTGTTTGTGTGTGTGTGTGTGTGTGCGTGTGTGTGTGTGTGTGTGTGTATGCGGGTATAAATGTGAAACTATGGTTGAGCCAAAGCTCATATGTGGAGGTCAGAGAACAACCTTGATGATTGACAGTCCTTTCCTCCACCGTGATATGGGGTCTTTTGTTTTTGCCACTGTGCATGCCAAGCTAACTAGATTTCAGTCTTTGAGGAATTCTCATGTTTCCTCTTCCATTTCATAAAAAGAACACTGGAATTACAGACAAGTCCTATTCCAATTGGCCATAAGGATTCATATTCAGGTTAGGTGCTTGTGCAGAATGGGATATGACTCAGTGAGCCATCTTTTATCCATGTGCCTGTATTTCATCTGTAGCTATATCTATATGCATGTCAGTATCATCTATCTTTATCTCTATGCACTCCAGGGAACTTTATCTGGATGATATACCATAATATAATAGCCAAACAAGTGCTATTCCAGCTAGCCTGGGGATTCATAGTCAGGTCAAGTGCTTGTGTAGTATGGGGTATGACTCAGTGAGCCCTCTCTTGTCCGTGTGCCTTTATTTTATCTCTATGCACACCTGTATCATTTTTCCATCTTGGGAACTTTATCTGGGTGATACTCTGTAAAGGAAATGGCCATTTGCCAATACTTCCTTTAGCCTTTGCTTATGACTATCATAAAAGAACATATTATCTCATCACTTGAAGTGAAATAGACTCATTCAATTCCCAGCAGAATATTTTTGCAGTCATTTAACAAAATGATGATTGCTGGGAGTTTATTTCATTTTATATTCACAACATCACTTAGACATTAACTTTTTATTTTACCATAGCATCCAAAATATGCATTTTATATGAGCTGAGATTGCTCTTAAGAGAGAATGGGTCTAACAACTATAGACAAAAACATTAGAATATGGGTTGGGTTTTTAAATCCAGAGAACATAAAGGGTTTTATCTGCTGATCCACCATTTTAAAGTCATATTAATACCAAACAACTTGGTTTCTTCCATTTACAGGGCTTCTGATGATTTCTTCCTGGAAAGAGTGAAATAATCCATACCTCTGATCCTATGAAACTTCAGTCTTTACTGGAAGACAGTACACTGAAAACCAAATATAAAACCTAAAGACAGAAACCTTTAAATTAAAGAATTAAAAGAAAATAAAACTTTCCCTTTATTATCAATGACATAGAATTGATCATTCTGGGCATTCACTATGAAAGAGGGACATGAGGTATTATGTAACAATGACAGGAATAATAGTTTGCAAAATATGAGTCTATCTGCAGTTAGCATGTAAATAAAAAATAAAATAGAAACACTCTCTGACTAATGTCTAAGTGGCTATCTATATATCTATAATTTATGTGTGATATAAAAATCCAACTGTAAAAGTGCTATAGCTGAGTATAGGTATTACCATCAGAAATTATCTAGAGTAATGTTATTATTTACCTATTATTGCAGACAGCTCTTCCTGCTTATCTAGTTAAAACTGTTACCAGAGCAACTGTTTTCAAACTTTTGTGTATTTATATATAACAAGATTTTTCAAAAATGCTAATTCATGGGTTCTTCCAAAGAATATGTGTATAAGTACTCTAAAATCTGATGCCAGATTGTTTGTATGATGACTATTGCTGAGAGAAAACAGGAACAGATTCAATATAAACAGATAACTGAAGCACTTAGCATCTCAGAGATTAGGACTACTGAATCCTTCTATCTGAACAGAAAGTTCTCTATGCAACTGCCTCTGCTCTTTAGTCATATGTGATCTTCTGGGCTCCAGTTAGTCCAACGTGTAGTTTCTATCCAAGGGTCAGAGACTAGAATCTATTCGTTGGATTTTTTTTTTGCATATCCTTCAATGCTTTGATACAGCCAAAGAGTTATATTTAGACTTTGTCACAAGTTTCTGGCATGTAATTGGTTGGAATTTACTGAGGAGTGTGCTGCTCTTAAGAGCTGTCGTTATGTAAATGCCTAGACAGCTTTAACATTGAGACTCCTCCCTAGAACCCAAGGCAAGCCTCAAGAGAGAGAACAAGAGCTGCAGTAGAAAGGTATATCTGCATGATAAAATATCCAAAAGAGCTCTTTTATGAGATTCAAGATCTTCTTGGTTAGAAAAAATCATTCATATGCTAGATTTGGGCAGCATATTTTAACACTATGTAGACTAAGGAACATGGTTTAGACTTTTCCCCATCTCAACCTATAATATGTTCATTGTATTCAATAAACAAGTATAACTATTATATTCAATAATAAAAGTATACTTTTCTAAAAATTAATTGAATTCTTCTGGAACACATTGAATTTTGGGAAGAAGATTGTAGGAACTCCCAACTTTGTAACAATGTAGACAGAAGTGTATATAATTTGAGGATTCAATATTTGCCTTTGTTGCCTGAAATGGAAGAAGTCTTGTGATACCAAACCTTCAAATCTGTGGTTTCACACTAATTCTAGACAGTCACTGGTAGAGTAGAACCAAATTTTTCCATATCTAATTGATCTGGGAGGCTTGAACAATTGCTATAAGAAAAATGAGGACATATTTGGTATTTAGTAGAAAATATACTCAGTAGTTATGCTCTGAATATATTGCAACTAGAAGTAAATACTGTGAGGGCCACTTTATGAAGTACTATGCAATATGTGCGTTAACTATGTAAATATACATGGACACA
Source organism: Microtus pennsylvanicus (assembly GCF_037038515.1). Taxonomy (NCBI): domain Eukaryota; kingdom Metazoa; phylum Chordata; class Mammalia; order Rodentia; family Cricetidae; genus Microtus; species Microtus pennsylvanicus. The sequence continues at coordinate 89,281,022 of NC_134580.1, forward strand.
CAACAAATGACTGTAGTAATATTTAATATGCATGCTTCCATGGTATAGTTAGATTAGATTATCCATTATCCGGCTTTGCAATTGCAAAGATTTTAATTATATTTGTTGTTGCTCCCTTCACTGTTATCATGCAAATCAGTAATGGGCAGCTGGTGTTTGATGTAGCTCAGAAACGGGAATATTAGGAATCTGTTACAAAACTAATGTGTAAAAACCTTTAAATTTTTCTTATAAATTGCAGTTTTATGCTATTATCAGATTTTTTTATTAATATGTATCTTTTTATTTAGGTTTTAATAAACTTAATGCTGTACACAAGAATTGTTTCAGTAAAGTTTTAATACAGATTTATATGGCTTTTTAGATCAACCTAATTTACACTTACTGAGATAAAGAAAATCACTAAGGGGGCTGGAGAGATGGCTCAGAGGTTAAGAGCACTGGCTGCTCTTCCAGAGGTCCTAAGTTCAATTCCTAGCAACCACATGGTGGCTCACAACCATCTGTACTGAGATCTGGCACCATCCTCTGGCATGCAGGCATACATCAGGGCAGAATGTTGTATACATAATAAATAAATAAATCAGAAAAAAAAGAAAGAAAATCACTAGGCTAAAAATCACTTGCCTAAGCTCATGAACAGTCTGTGGTAACAGCAGTAACTTGTGACTTACTTTTAGAATCTTCCAGCTACTGCTTCAAAGGCATAAAATGTATTTGTAAGTCATGTAACTAACATCCTCTTGAAGAGTTTTGGGAAATATCCTGTGTACAAAGGTTCTGTTATTGCAAACACATGCACTTCTAGTTTAAGTTAATAAACTTAAATACGTATATCATGCTTAGCTATTTCTACTTTAAGTATACTTGAATCTGCTAGGAAAGCATAAGAATAAGTTATAACGTATATTGTGGGTAATTTTATTTTTGAAATAGGATTTTACTACGTAGCCCTGCCTGTACAAAGGATTTTAATCACTTAATTGTTTGGAAGACTCTACTAGCTAACTAATGTATGTGGAGCATACCTTGGTTAAATGTTGCTTTTCCACATTTTAAGATAAATTACTAGCCCTGGGACATATCTCTTTCAGATCAAAGAAAATTAAAATCTAAACTATACATAATTTCTTGTAATCAACCTGTATAATTAATACTACCACTGTGAATATAATTCATATGAATATCTATATAAGTGATATTTACTATGTCTAAATATAAACTTAGTACGACTTGGTATTTGTTGTCATCAGCTTGCATGAATATAATATGTACACACATTTTTATAATTATTGATTTGTTCTTTGTATGTCATTCTGTAAGTGTGATATATACAATGAAAAGAAAAGTGATGGTTGACTAAAGTAATAGCAATTAATGAACAATAAAATTGATAGGCCAATGTCTCTAGAGTCGACTATTCAGAAACATCAAGGAAGTAGTAAAAGTTTAAAGACCAAGCATTGCATTAGGTCATTGTAAAGATTATAAAGGCAGCATTGAAGAAAATGAAGAGATGTTTTTTTAAAACATCCTGCTCACACAGGTCTACGTGTAAGTATAAGAATTTTAAATTTCTAGGACAGCCAATAATCAGAGAACCATTAAAATTTTAGACATCACTCTCTTAAAAATGAATGATAGTTGCAAAATAAATTTTTGTGAAATATTAAAGATATTTGTTTATAGTCATGTACTTTTGATTATTTTCATCATTTATATAATGAATAAGAGAAGAAAAAGACAAGATATCCTGAGTAAATTGGGAACATGGGGACCTTGTGAGAGGGTTGAAAGGGAGGAGAGAGGTAGGGAGGGGAACAGAGAAAAATATACAGCTCAATAAAAAGAAAAAAAAAAGAGAGTTGGCTGTATCCATGTCAAACATATATCCATGTTCCCAAATAAAATGGCTCATTGATCCATACAATTTTTAATATCCTTATTAAAGGTATGTTTAGTTGAACATATAAAAGTATAAAATATAAAATAAATGGATTAGAAAATGAATTAATATGGCTTTCAAAAATAGTAGTCTTTGATATCTGTGTGTTCTATTAGAATTAATTTTTATCTATTCTAAAATGAAAATAATATTTATTGATTCTTCTTGTGAATAAACTCTTCATTTGAGTATTAAGTGAATATCTTCCATATCTATCATCTATCTATCTATCTATCTATCTATCTATCTATCTATCTATCTATCTATCTATCTAATCTATCTATCTACATGTCTATTATCTATAAATATAAATTACAAGCAATATATATATAATATTCTATACATAATATTACATATAATTTATAGTTCTATATTGTAATTACCATTTAAGACATTTATTGATGCTCAGAAAACACTTTGTGTATGTTTTTCATTAAACCATAATGCTTGTAATGATGATTAACAGCTTATAGTCTTAAAAGTCATATAAGAACTTCTTAAATGTATTATTATTATAATTGCTGATCAAAAGCATTACTGTAATACAAAGGACCTTTTTGGTTTTCTGTTTTTTCAACTTAATTGCAGTGTTGGTTGGGGAAAGGTAAGTGTTCCCTTGAGGAAACAGATTTGTGCTTTTCCCCCTCCTATCACTGGCCATCTAACTCACAAGAGCTGAGATGAAAGGTGGGTGCCAACTCTGCCCGTCTATATTTTGAATAATAACTAAAAGTTGGAAATGAAGCAAAAGAAGCAACACATAGAATACATTCTGATGTGTTCAGAATCTACACACTTTCAAATGAAAGAGAAATTTCTTATCAGTGTTGCTTAAAACAATGGTATTTTCAAGTAGTATTTTGGGGGCTCATCGATACATAGTATTTTTCAAATAAAATGTATATAACTTTATTTAAATAAAATTTATCATGGCAGAAACTTAGTTAAAATATACAGCAAAGGTTTATTAATGACTTGTGTTGTGTGTGTATTGTGCACAAACTACAGAGAGTAATGAAATGACATGCTATCACAAGAAAAATTAGCTATTAGGCTTTGAGTCATGGGTATATGCAATTCTAGAAAAATCTAGATCGTGAAAATCTTTAAAAGAACAGTCTTTCCAGATGATCAGTAACAGGAGTCTTTTAGACACGGAGGTAACCCTAGGCATTTAGAAAGATAATATTGATCACAGTGGTGTTTTAATAAACGAGGCATTGAGCAGGACTATTGGGAATTATCTTGAAATTAGTCTGAGCAGTAACTTAAGAAAGCAGTTCAGTCATATTATAGAATATGTGCAGATTATACAGGATATTTTCTTTAAAAAAAAAAGATAGGGAGACTTAGACAGTTTATATTTCAGAGCAGCGAGTTAGTTACACAAGTTGCCCAGAGCTGTAGTAATGAAAGGAATTGAGATCTGCAGTGGTGCCAAAATGTTTCTATCAATAGTCAGAAATATTGTCATGGGAATCTTAGAGAAGTGAGGCCAATGAGAGTACTTCATAGGTGCTTGCATTGGGAGGAATAGAGGATTAGCCTTTAAATTCCTCACAAGGATACTTCATGGGTTAAAATAAAGTTTTATTATTTACTTTATTTTTCATGATTAGAATATAATTACACATTTTTCACTTTCCTTTCCTCCTCCAAACTCTGGCACATACTTGTCTTTGCTCCCTTTTCACTTTATGGCCTCTTTTTATTAACTATTTAATAATTAAATTATTATAGTTACTAAAATATTAATATAATTAATTATACATATATTCCTGAAGGTCACAAATACAACTTTCTCAGTCTATACAAGATTACTTCTATGTATGTTTTCTTGTATGTTTTTGGAGATGATTATTTGGAATTGAATAAACAAATGGTGTGTTCTGGGGAAGACTATTTCTCATAATATACCTTTAAGAGCATTTTATTGTTCCACATCCTACCGTGTACTCAAATTTCCAAGGTAGTTAAAAATGCAAAAAGATAGATAGAAAACTAGCATACACACTAATAAGTGCTTAGGATTATTCAAACTAACTTTGGGGTCACTGACAAATAGAAAGACATAAAATGAAGAAAACACTGTGGAATTTAGTGAATTCAGCCGATCTGCACTGAATTGAGGTACTGTCAAATAATGAGGCAAAAATATCTTCCAGGTTCTTAATAGTATACAGTTCTGGGAATGAGACGACACCTTAGGGAAGGAGGTGGAAGTAGTTGCATAAAGACTATAGCTGAGTCTACAAAAAGACTCACTTCTGGCAAATGATCAGATATCCCCAGCCACAACAAAAATGAAAAATCACAGTGAGACACAGACTACCCCAACTGCTTTTAACCTGTCAAGCACACTGCTGATAAACCTTTATGAGACTTTGCTGATGTATAGGGAATTTGCTTTTTCCTGTATTTGCAAAATTGTGTCAGTACCCAATTAGCCCTGTGATTTAAGGAAAGAGAAGTAGCATGTAGACTTCTTTTCTTGTATCTGAAATAATCCTTCCATAGGACGCCTTATCTCCTTGCTTCAGAACATTATTTACTGAGAGCAAGCCATTAAATTGGAGTGATTATTTCTTATAAAAATTCTTCCTGATGAGTCCAAAGTGAAGATGTGGAGTAAAATTCTCAGGAAAATCCTCTGGTCATGAAATTGAATGCCTAATCTACAGAAATAATTCTAGATAGTGAAAGATCACTATCTAGTGATAATTAGAGTTCCAGTAATTCTTCTTACTATTTGGTAAGTGCCATTATACATTTTTTGTGTGAGGAAGACAATCATAATGTGATTTTAACTTACAACAACCAAAGTGTATCTACTTATTGCATAAAAGCCATTTACAAAGAACAATAAATCCATTGGTATCTCAAAACTCTTGCTTATAATTCAAATTCTTTAAAAGTTCATGTATATATGCATATTTACATATATTATATATATTCCTAAATATAATCTGCTCTGTTTATATAATGTTACTTACACATATGATTTTAGGGCTGACAGTTGACATTAGAGAATCAACATGCAATAACAGTGAATGAAAAAGAGGCCATAAACTTAAAGGAGAGTGGAAGGGATATGTGGGAGAGTTTGGCGGGAGGAGCGGAATGGAGAAATGTTGTACTTATAATATCAAAAATTTGAAAGGGTGGATGAATGAAAACTCTAAGAACATAATTCCCTCAAAATATCAGAGAATGTAAAAATAATGAGATTATGAATAACTAATCCCTTTGTGTCCTTAGTTTGTTTTTCTTTCTGATATCTGTCAATTTTGAAATACCTTATTATAAATGTCAAGTTATGACAATACATAGCAGTAATAGCCATTTATTCTCAGTGAAAATATGAAATAGAGTATCCTTCATAGAAATGTCAAATGACTAAGGAATAGAAGAGATATGTGAAAGATACTGTTTCTTACTGTCTTCATTTTAATTATAAATGCCTGTTTTCATCCATCATGGAAAATTAAGAATTGATAGGCGAGAGCATCTGGACATAACAAAATCTATATCTTTGTCCACTATTCTTTTCTTTTGACACTTCACTCTAAAGTAAGTTTCCAGCCCCACTCTCTCTTGCTTTTCAAAACCCACTTACACTTTGAAGAAAAAGAAATAGAACGAACTAAAATTGACATTAGTTGCAGGCAACAAATCAGACAATATCAGCGATTATGTTTCACACATTTGCTATTAAGGAATTACAAGCATAAGTTCAGCTACCAAACAGAGCAATCTAAAGTCTGACTTACCTGTAATGTCAAAAGCAGAGTCTTGGAGTTCCCACTGACTAGACTCACTAGAGAGCTCAGTCAGACTGGCTAAAGTAAAATCATTGTTGGAAGCCTGTTCGTGTCTAAAGACTTTGGGAGAAAGATTATGCAGCTCAAAATTTCCAGTTGACATTGCAGAAGTTTCAAGGAGCTGCATAAAACAGGACCACACTACTGCAGTCTTAAAACATCAGTGGAAAGAGTGAAAATCCTGACCAACTCGACTTCCTTGCAATTATGTTTACTTAGGAATCCAAGAGAAATAAAATCCTAAGGCAGAGGAAGGCTTTTATACCGACATCTCTCCTAGGCGAGTAACTTCCACAGGATGAATGGCTTTTAGTATTGCTTTCCTTGGATATATCTGGTGCTTTTAAAAGATAGCAGCACTCAGCCCTTCTCAAGGGAGTCTGCAGTGAAAACAAAATGGCTCGAGCGAAGAGATCTGCAAAGCTGTAGGAAGAGATGTTGTGTCTGCTTTGTATTGTTCTCTTCTTTGAGGCAAACTTTCCATAATTCAGGCTAGCCTGGGTCTCACTATGTAGATCAGGCTGGTCTCAAAGTTTTCTCAATCCTCAGTCTCCACCTACAGTATGCTGGGATTACAGGTGTGCAATACCATGAATTACAACAGATGTTTTCAATTTTGTTCTGGACTCTCTCATTCGTGTATTTGAAGTAAAGAGATCAGATGAGCAGTGCTAAGACCATTCAAGAAATTTAATTATGTCTGCTGGGTATTACACCACAAAAATTATTTAATTAGAAGTTAATTGTAAATTAAACTTCCTGTCTCAGCCTTTAACCCTTCTGGTTATTGAATAATGACTGACTGGGATTCTTTGTAGATGATGTTATAAACTGATATAGACTCTGTGAAAACCAGTATAGATTTTTCAAAAAGGAAAATATGACTTAGTTATACCAATTCTGACTATTTATATAAAGGAACCTGTATTATACAAGAGATACATGCTAATCTGTATTCTTGCTTCTTTATTTCATGATGTTCCCAGCCTTGGGAGTGGTTTGTGTGCATACACAAATGTGGGGTGTGTGTGTGTGTGTGTGTGTGTGTGTGTGTGTGTGTGTGTGTGTGATGTCCTTAATCCCTCTGGTTCCTACAATCTTTCCTCCCTTCTCTTTAGGAGATTTCTCAAGGTTGAACTAATGCCTAGCTGTCAGTATCTACATCTGTTCCCACAAGGAGCTAGATGGATGTTTTCTAATGGCAGTTGGGGTATTCACCAATCTATGAGTATAGCAGAAAAAATCATTAGACATCATTACATTTCTTTATTTCTCTTTTACTGGTACTTTTGAAATCATCATTTGGAATTTTACCAGTTTTGTCTTTTTCAGTCACGATAATTTTAATGATTTAGGAGATATACGATGCATTTCTTTTTTAAGTTTTAAGTTTTTTTATTATTTTCAAATACAATGGCGTAGACATGTATTGTAGATTTTACTGTGGAGGTTTTCTGATTGAACAGCCTCCAGTTGAAGATCTATTCTCCAGAATTACTCACTTTAGAAGAAATCACTGTAATAGAGGCAGCAACATCAGATCATACAAGGTACAGATTTATACTTTTACAAATTTAGCCATAAAGCTGAAAATGACAAAAGTGCTGTAGATTGAGCTATGAAGTTCTAAATTATTTAGTGTAACAATGGGCATAGTAACTGAATGAGATATAAGCAGGGGGCAGGAAGATAGGAATAAAAGAGAAAGAAACTTAAATAGATGAAAAGTGAAAGAAAAACTGAGATGGAGAAGAAAGTTATGGAGAGAACCAAAACTATGAAATGAAAAGTTAAATGAAAGCAAAAGAAATTCTTATAGTTGGAAAAAATTATTGCTTAAATATAATAAAGGTGATTAAAATATAAATAATAATGACCACAACTAGAAAGAGTGTATAAAGTTAGAGAATGCATAAAGGATAATAACAAATAAAATTTAATATTTAAAACTCAAACCAAGCAAGCAAAATACCTGTATGTTTGAAAAATGAAATTGGAAAGGATATCAGAAGGTGGAAGGACCTCCCATGCTAATAGATCAATAGGATTAACAGTAAAAATAAGCAGCCTACCATAAAGAAATCTACAAATTCAATAAAATACCCATCAAAATTCCAATGCAATTCATGTCTCCATAAAGGAAAATTCTCAGCTTCAAAAGAGAAAACAAAACACAGAATAGTTAGAACAATCCTGAAAGAATCCTTATCTCAAGTTATACTACATGGTTTTATTAATAAAAACAATGTAATAACTGTAAAAATAATATAAACAATGTAATAATGGCATAAAACAGACACATCAATGAAATTGCATTGAAGAACTAGATATAAATACACACACAACTATGAACACTTGATTTTTGATAAAGAAGCAGAAAATACACACTTTTAAAAAAACAACATCATTAACAAACAGTGCTTATACAACTGGATGTCTGCATATGGGAGAATGCAAAAAGATCCATATATAATATCCTGCACAAAACCCTACTTCAAGCAGATCAAAAACCTCAACATAAAACTAGGTACATTTGTCTTGACAGAATAAAATAAAAGTGAACAGCCTAGAACTAATTGTCACAAGTAATTATTTTATTTTATATTATTTTATTTTGTTTTCTTTTTCAAGACAGGGTTTCTCTGTGGCTTTGGAGCCTGTCCTGGAACTAGCTCTTGCAGACAAGTTTGGCCTTGAACTCACAGAGTTCTGTTTGTCTCTGCCTCCTGAGTGCTGAAATTAAAGGTGTGTGCCACCACTGCCCAGCTACAAGTGATGACTTTATGAAAAGAAAGAACACCATTAAAACAAGCATTAAAATCAGCAATTAATAAATGGGACATCATGAAACAGAAAGGCTGCTACACAGCAAGGGATGCTATCGTTCCAACAAAAGAGAAGCCTACAGTATGGGAAATATATTACTAACTCCACATTCAATACAGGGCTAATATTCAAAATATATAGAGATCGTTAAGAAACTTTTTGATATAAAAATCCAATTTTGGGCTGGAGGGTGGTAGAATACACCTTTAATTTCAGTACTTGGGAGGGTCAGGAGAGACAGTAGAAGAGGAAAAGTGAGCTAGGGAGAGGAGTGGAAAAATGCAATAAAAACAATATAAAACAAAGACTGGTAGAAAAAAATTTAAAATAGGTTGTTGTAATAGGGCTGCTTGTTTGTTCCCTGCCATTTAGCCCTGAAATAATCACATAGAAACTGTATTAATGATATTATTTCTTGGCCCATTAGCTTTAGCTTCTTATTGACTAACTCTTACATATTAATTTAACCCATTTCTAGTAATCTGTGTATTGCCATGGGTAAAGTTCTAGAGCCTGTGTGCTGCAGGGCTACATGGCTTCACTCTAACTCTGCCTCCTTTCTCCCAGTATTCATCTTAGTTTTTCCCCCCTCCAGCTCTGTTCCACTATAGCTCTGCTATAGGCCCAAAGCAGTTCCTTTATTAACCAATGGTAATCACAGCCTACAGAGGGGAATTAATCCCACATCAGGTTGTAAGTCTAAACAGAGAATGCTCAATAGAAGAAACTCAAATGACTTAGAAACACTTAAAGAAATGTTCAACAACCTTATCCATAATGAAAATGAAAATCAAACCTACTTTGAGATTCTATGTCACGCTTGTCAGGATGACTAAGATCAGTAACACAAGTGAGAACTCATGCTAGCAAGGATGTGGAAGAGGGGAACACTCAATGTTTGTGAGAGTGCAAAGTTGTACAGTCACTATAAATATAAGTATGGAAGTTCCTCAGTATGATGGAAATTGATCTACTTCAAGATTCAGTTATACCATGGCTTCTCTCTGACTCTGCCTTCTTTCTCCCAGCATTGTTTAGTTTTCCCCACCTAGCTCTATTATGCCCTATTACAGACCAAAGCAGATTCTTTATTCATTAATCTATTGAAGCAACATATACACAGAAAGACTTTCCATATCACCTCCCATTTTCTGTCTAAAAAATAAGGAAGATTTTAATTTTAACATAATAAAATTACATATAACAAAATAGGTATCTAGCAAGATTTACAATTACAGTATTTATATCTATTTCATATTTCATCATAATTAAGGAAAACTATTAACTATAACTATCTGTTCTTCAGCTCCATCAATGACTCCATAAGGATATATGTAACAGTGCTTGGCCCATTTCTATCTAGCCTCTTCTAGGCTAATTCTTACATATTAATTTAGCCCATTTCTAATCATCTGTGTAGCACCGGTCTTACTGGGAAGATTCTAGCCTACATCCATCCTGAGTCGGAGCTTCATTGCGTGTGTCTGCCCTGGAGAGGGGAGCATGATGTCTCTGCTCCAGAGAGCAGAGCTGTCGAGTCTGAGCTCACTTCCTCTTCCTCCCAGCATTCTGTTCTGTTTATTTCTCCCACCTATGTTTTAACCTATGAGGGCCAAGCAGTTTCTTTATTGCTTAACCAATGAAATCAACATATTGATATATGACACTCCCACATCAAGGAAGGTCATTGGTTAATTAATAAAGAAACTGCTTGGCCCTGATATGTTAGAACATAGGTGGGTGGAGTAAACAGAACAGAATGCTGGGAGGAAGAGGAAGTGAGCTCCGACCCCATTCTCCCCTCTCCCGGGCAGACACTATGAAGCTCTGATCCAGGATGGACACAGGCTAGAATCTTCCCGGTAAGCGCACCTCAGTCCTACACACATTAATAGAAATGGGCCAGCCAGTGTTTAAATGAATACAGTTTGTGTGTTGTTATTTCAGGGTGTAAGCTAGCCAGGCGGCCAGGAGCCGGGCTGTGGGAAGTTTACCTAAGTAAACAAGAAGTGCATTATAAGCAATTTACAAAACTCTAGAATTGACAGAGAGATCTTGCAGCCTGGACAGTCACACAAAGTTCTTTTGTAATGTTGTAGGCATCCATCTTCAGCCTATTAGACTATAGTATCCTGCAGACTTTTCCATGAAGCAGGAAATTTCAAAAATAGTTCTGCCTATATTGCCAGTTTGTCAGCCACTTTCTTCTGGGTCCTGCGGAATGTCTTGAAAACTCTTTCATGAAGCAGGAACCCTGAATGATCATCTTATTTTTATGCAAGTTCAGTAATCATTTCTTGTGGGTCCTACATGTTCAGTTCATACTGCTATCCAAGAAATAGCAGTTTTTTGCCCAAATGGCTCACAAACTCAATAAGGAGTCTCTTGGATGCCCATCATCCTCTTGAAATAGATTGATGCTGCCAGGAGCAGATGTGTCTCATGTCCTGAAAAGTTTTAAGTTATTAAAATATTTTAAATGCCATATTTTGCTGTCTTTGAAAGATCTGAATAATATCTATCCATCTGAAATACATCTTTATACATTCAGAAAACTGAACTAACATGACTACAAGCTTGACTATTATAGATGACTATCTATTAGCCTGTATTTCTTAATTACCAAATGCATTTTTAAATAGGCTGTACAAACACAATACCTTAATCAAGAGCAGAAATATATATGTGTTTCACATATATATCACAAAATTGACCTTAAATTTGTATCAATAAATCATGATCCATACCAATGCAAATAGTTATAGCATATACCCCTTTAAATGTAATCAAACATTTATAAATGATCATTTAGGGAATTTGGGTATTGCTTCTAGCTTTTCATTGGGTAAAGTATTTTTGGGGGTGTTCACTGTGACCTTTGGGGTTCTTGATCCATCAAACCACATTAGTCTGGAAGATATCCACAGGTTCTCATCCTCTGTGAAAACAAAAGAAAACCTCTTTTCTAAAAAATAAACCATATCTTCAGACTCAAATTTTGAACTTATGATGCTTTTAAAACATGTATGTAGCTTTAGCTTAGCATCCCATACAATGAAATATTTCTTTTTACTTAACTCTTTCACTGTTAAAAAAATCAAAGAAAACACAATAATATACATAATTCAGACTCTTTGTGTATATTCCATCTCTCTATGCCTTATTTTTCTTTACTCCTTTTAATCTATGACTGTCTGTTCTTTGTCTCTTTAAAGATTTTATTTTTTAAACTATTTATTTCCATTTATAACTGTCTATACTCTTTTACCTCTCTATCCCAAGCCTACATACATTTTTTAAAAATCTGTGTCTTGTTTAGAGGTCTTTTATGTCTGAAACTGTTCTATTGTGCATCTTTAATCCTTTTATGACCATGAATGTGTCCTGAAATGGTTGCAGAGGCTCTGGATGCTCTTCTCTCTACCTTTCCATATGGTGGAAGTACCATTACCACCCACTCTGGCAACACTAGGTAGGAGCCACACTGACCACTTTAACTCTGAGAAGGAGTGTGTAACGCATAAATCCTTTTAATCTGAGTAATAGCTTAATCTGCCGTGCAGAGCACTGCACAGCCTGTAAATATCTCTGTATGGTGGCAGGAATTCTCCATGCTCTCCTGCCTATGAACTCCTAGAATATATGATTCCATTGCCTGTCCAGCCAGGGTTCACTTAACCATGGGCATGGTCCCAGCTACTTTCCTCATGACTCCAATTGGGCACAAAAGCATCCAAACCTGGAGTGGGTGGTGGGCATCAGCCCCAAATGTTTCAGACCACATAGGCAAACCATTTTGTAGTAATACCAATAAAAGCAACACATATACCAAAGGACTTCCCACATAATTTTATTTTATATTTTTTGTTATATTTTATTATCTTTTAGAAGCCTGTTATTTCCTGATGAGTGACAGAAAGACAATGGATCTGGATGGAAAAGAAGGCGAGGAAGAACTCAAAGGAATAGATGGAAGGGATACGGTATTTAGATACATTACATGAGAAAAGAATCTATGTTTAATAAAATGAATTAGCAATAAAATGCAGTACAGTAATAACCTTATTGAACATGTGGTGAAGAGAAGCAATCATAAGAAACAAAATAGCTTCTGGGTGCAGCTGCTTGGTGGGTTCTTGAAATTGGGTACTACTAGGGATGATCATGGAAAGACTAGGGGTCTGTTTTAATGTGAACTTCCCTTTTATGTGGTTGCTGAATCTCTATTGGACAATAGCCTTACATCTTTCAGGCATCTATATACAGTGGCAGTTATCTTCTTTGCATTAAAGAGAAATTTCTTGATCATTTTCTTTATGATTGGCTAGGAAAGATTTTCTCACTATCCCAAGACTCTCCAGAGTTGTGCTTTGTGATGACTATTTTACTTGAGAAGTGTTTAACTTCAAAATGTGTCTGCAGTATATATATAGTAATCACAGGACTTTGAGCATTATAAGTAGAAGATCTGTCTTAAAATTTCCAAGGCCTACTGTGTGTTAATCTCCCTGCTGAAGGATTGATATTATGAGTAAAATGTATACCACTGGATCTTCAGGGATCTCTCAAGGGCAGTGAGAGATATTAAATAGACTCATAACCTGATCTTCTCCAGGCCTCTGACATATTAAGTCAAGGTTATTATTGTTGTGATGAAACACCATGTCCAAAGCAGTTGGGGGGGGGGGGGACGTTCATTTGGCTTATGTTTCCTTATCACTGCCCATCATCAAAGAAAGTCAGGAGAGAAACTCAAAGAGTGCAGGAACTTGGCAGCAGGAATTGACAACAGAGGCTCTGGAAGAGTGCTGCTTACTGACTTAGTCCCTCTGTATTGCTCAGCCTGCCTTCTAATAAAACCCAGGACCCTCCAGCCCAAGGGTGGTGCAATTCACAATGGTCAGGGCCCTACACCATCAGTCCCTAATTAAGAAAATGCCCTATATGTCTTTCTACAACCTCATCTTGTGAAGACAATTTTTTAATTGAGATCCCCTACTCTTAGATAACTTTAGCTTGTGTCACCCTGACATAAAATTAGCTGGCAGAGTCACGGAGCTTACAAATTTCACGGTATTTTAATTTACAGATGATATCTATTCTCAGCTGCCAAAATAAAGCTCTCTTTCTCCGTGTTCTTCCCAATCAAAACCATCCTTCTTCCTCCTCTCCCAACTCTGCATTTTAGCCAACCAGTATGCACTTTTCTAGTCCCCCACCACCACTAATTCCCCCCACTTTTTCTCACCTGGAAGCTACAGTGATTCAAACTGAGTTTCTTTAGCCTTCAGAAGTTCACTGATCTCAGTCTCACACCCTCACCTTTAGAGTAGTTTATTTTTAATAATAAGTTCTCAAGATGGCCTCCGGCTTCTACTCTAAAGCCACAGTGAGTGATAAAATGGGACTTCTTTCTGCTGCTGCTGCTTATTCCCAATGTCCAGTTGTTGTGAGTCACCAATGTCTCACAAACACCCATAGCTGGATTCTATTGGGAGAAGTAGGCTCTAGGTAACTCTGCCTTGCCATTCTCTGACTGACCTTCTGGATGTGGATTCTGAGAGCTCACTTCTAACCGTGGAAGCCCATGATTGAGCTTTGATCAAATTGCCTTGCTTCCATATATATCTTACTGGTATTTCTTGTTTCTTTTTTCACTTCCAAATCGCTTTCTGTGTTTCTCTATTTGGATGAATCTGTTTCTTAAATTTATCTCTATCTTTACCTGGCTTTTATGAAGAATACTCAAATCCATCCACTCTCTGTGGCATAAATCCTGCCACTAAGTATTAAATTTTAAAAATCACATCTATATACTTTAGAAAGTTTGTTCATGTGTGTGTGTGACACATGCTACTAATTTGCTTCATGACATTTGTTAGCACATATGAATTTATAACTCATATGTAAGTTGTTTATTTGATAATAATAATATTAATAATAATTAATAATAATATCCATATTGAAAATGATTTTTCTATAGTATATAATGTATATGATTTTACTGATGGGCATAAGATAGATGAAATTCACTTAAACATTTTTCTACTGATGTCCTAGATGCAAGCATTCTAAGAACCTTATAGAATGTTTGAAACAAAGAACTTCCAGTTGCTGTGGATACTCAAGAATCAGACACTCAGAATTTTTCTATTCCTTGGTCTTAGAGGTTCCATCCACCTTCAAATCATCCTGTATTCTTCGCTGGGCATATTCCATTACTTTATGTGATGGTTAATTTTAACTGTCAAGTTTGTGACATTGGGAGACACTTAGATGACAGTCTTTCAATCCCCTCTGTATAAGGGATTATTTGCCTGTGGGGATACTTGTGATGAATTATATCAATGTGGAAAGACCCATCTTCACTGTGGGTGGGAGAATACACTAGTCAGGGTAATTGTATAAAATGGAGAGAACTATATAAGCACAAATTTGCAATCATGTCTCTGCTTTCCTATGGCTACAGGGAGACCAGCTATTCCAAGCTCAAAGTCTTTTCACCTTTTCATCATGATGTACTGCAGTTTTGAATGGAGGGCCAGAATAAAATCTTTTCCCCTTAATTTTCTTTTTTCAGGGTATCTTGTCACAGGAACAGGAAGAGAAACTAAGATACCGCACCTAAAACTTTAATTTAGAACAGTTTCAGGAGATATTAGTGTGAATGTACCAGTATCCTTTCCCTGGTATCCACAATCCCTTCAAGTGTTTCTTCTTACGGCACAAACAGAATGTGGTGATGAATGTCACACAATTCTGTTTAGTTAACCAGGCCACAGCTATGTTTCTCTCAATGTGGGTCAGTTTATCTCTGTTAACTACAGTAATCATTCATTTGTTAGTAGTTCCCATAAATTCTGACCTTTTTTTCTTCTCCCTTTTGTAAACTTAAATTGAATTGTAAACTCTCCTTCAGCATACTAAATTTAGACAATCTGTTGCACTGCTGAAAAGTCAAGTGTATTTTACGTTATTTATACCATTTTAACATAGTTAAACTTTGTAAATAACTTAAACTTTAAAGATGAAAGTTACTTTTTGAAACAAGAATAGTATACTTGTTTTTCAATTATATTGATATTTTATAGGTCATTCCATACAGTTTTACAAATAGAAACAAAGTAATAAACTCTCTTTGTCTAAGATACTTTACAATCTCAAACATTGTATGCAATAATGAATACTACTTTTAGCATGGCTCCAACTCCCATGTTTATTCCCTATGCTTTCTCATGTAATACAGTTGAAATAAATGAAGACTCTTTTATCTTAATCTGAATGGTAAAATAGTAAAATAGTAAGAAATTGAGACACTTCTCCATCATATGGCTCATAGTAGATGGCGAGTAAATTCCTAAAGAACTTCCGTTAGGACAAACACTGATATTCCACAAACACACACACACACACACACACACACACACACACACACACATGCACGCTCACATACATGCACACACATACACACAGACAACAGCAATGCTAGCAGGAGAGTGACACTCTTGTTGGTTGATAGTGAAAACTGCTACAGTATTTTAATTCTCAACATAATATTGTTTATTCTTCTGTTGTTATTAAAGAATAAAATGCTTTATTACCAATAACATTCTTGACTGCTGGAGATATGGTATTAAAAATATAATAAAATTTAGAGTCAAAATTTAATAAAATATCTTTATTTAACATTTTAGCTAACATACAAAATTGGGTTTTATTGTGATATTCATACATAAAAACTTTGTTCTTTCTTTCCTGACCCACTTCCCTCCTGTTGCCCATTTCCTTTGCTGGTTCCTTTCATTTGCCTAATATTACCTACTTCTACTTTCATACACATGCACGTGTGTGTGCACACACATAGTAACAAAATAATGTAATATAATAATATAATAAAATTATAGTAACAGCACAACTTCCAATCTTCTGGTTTGTATATTATTTTTATCTCTCTCTTCACAATGTGTCCTGAGTCCTGGGAAAGGTGATATATATGTCTGGTGTGAAGTTGCTTCCTCAGCAGTCATTGTCATCATTGCAGAAAATAAGTAGAAATGTAGGATGAGGGTGACATTATTCTATAGGAATAAATACAAATAATCAAAGGGTCATATCATAAATAGGTTCCCACCAATGTCTCTACTACCCAACCAGGCTTCAAGCATCATGTCCACAGTACCAAAAAGAAATTACCTCTATGGAACAAACCTCAAAACCATCAGAAAACACTTCCTTACTTCATAACAGTCATACAGAACTAGCTTTTTGGTCATGAATTTCTTTAGTTTATTCTTGTCTTAAAATATCATTAACATTTTAAATATTACCTCAAATAAATTTTTCCAGTATAGAATAATGAGCTGACTCAGATAGGTACAATTGTAGGGAGAAGATTAAGGATAAAGCAGAGGGAAAACATATGTATGACATGAGACATAACTAAAGAGAAGTATCCAGAAATACATTAGCCATACAATTTTTAGTGCCTATTAGAGATACTCGTTACAGAATGAATACAAATGACAAATTACAGAGACATAGAATTTCCTTATTACTTGAGAAAAAGGAATGAAGTAGGATGTGGTTATTTGGTTAGGTTTACTTTGCCATGTCTGGTGCACATAATACTACACTTTTCATGAGATGTGATGTTAGGTTGGTTGATCAGGAATCAAAAAGATTAATATTGGCACTCATCTGACTTTTTTTTTCGCCTTTGATTCTCTCACTCTAGTCCTTTAAAACATAGTATGGTGCCACTCATCAGGGCAAGTCACCTCTCCGCAGTTAATCCTCATTATAAAAAAATGGATGACACAGAGACATGCACACCACATGCACAAATACCCTCACAGAGATGTTCTTCTTACTGATTCTGCATACATTTAATTTGAAGCAAAAAGAAAGGTTAACAATTAGGTGACTTGTGGAACTCAATGTTTAGTACGTTTTTAAGAGTTTAGATAGAAACACATTATCAAAGGAGAGCTGCCCATCCTTTCCTGTTCTGTAGGACCACTCATTGTTCTTCTGCTTCAATTTCCTTCATTGTACTGAAACTTTTAAGTTTCATGCTACATATTAATTCTTGATATTATTTTCTGAACAGAAATAATCCATTTTAATATGTCCTTGGCCATGTGCACATCTTGCAATGCATTTCTCTTATTAGTTTCAGAGTTGTGTTTTACAATGTGAAATTTAAATTTAATTGAAATATAATTGAGCATTTCTCCCTCTTTCTCTCCCCTCCCTCTTACACTTCCCATGTCCCTACACTTCACACTCTCAAAATTTAATAGCCTGTGCTTCTTTAGAATGCATGTGCACACATGCACATGTTCACACACAATTATGTATAACACAAACTTCTGAGTTCATTCAATATTGCCTGCATGTATATGTTTCTAGGGAGGACCACTTCTTATTGGATAATCAATCAGGAATCCATCCTTGAGGAAGACTAATTCATCCTCTCTCATGCCTCAACACCTCAGAAGGGTATAACCACATAAGATTTCCTCCATTATCTTGGAATGTCAACTGGTGATGTAATTGTTCAGGTGTTGTTTAGGCAGCCATGTTGTTGAAATGACATAGCTATAGCTCCCATGTTACAGCTAGTAGAATAATCTCACACCTGACTTCCTAGGCCTCTGGTTAATACAATTTTTTGTCCCCTATTCTGTGATGTTCCCTGAGCTTTAGATGTAGGAGTTGTGTTGCTTCCACTCTTGCTAAAAAAAAAAAATAAAGTTTTTATATGTGTCAAAATGCTTGTCTTAGGTGAAATACATTTATCACAAATAAAGTGTTATCAATATATCAATCTTTCTTTTCAAATATTTATTACATTCATTCTTACATGTATGAGGATGAATTGAAAGTGAACCATAAAATTCCTATTTTTAAAACAGAAATGAATAAACTGAAAACAAAAACTTGTAGGCAGAGGCTGCTCCTTCATTCCTGGCTGCCTAGACCCAGAATAATCACGCAGAAACTATATTAATTACAACATTGCTTGGCCAATAGCTTAAGCATATTTCTAGCTAGTTCTTACATCTTAAATTTACCCATTCCTATTATTTTTATACTTTACCATGAGGCTCATGGTTTACCAGTAATGTTCTGGGGCCTCAGTCTCCTGCAGGGGCTACACATTGTCTCTCTGTCTCCACTTTCTTTTCTTCTCTATCTCTGCTTAGAATTCCCACCTTCTTCGAATGTGGTGACAATAGGCCCAGAGAAGCTTATTTATCAACCAATGGTAATAAAACATATTCACAGCATACAAAGGGGAAATCTCACATCAATAACTGACACCAGAATATAATAAAAATTAAAGTTAAAATGAACACTTAGTCAACTGTATGCATATGTGTATTATTGATAGAATCTTGTTATCCCTAGAAGGTACATTAATATTTCTAAAATGCGGTCATGATGTCTACCACATCAACATCATATGATTTATTTTTACAGACTAGATTTTATGTCTGATTACGAACATTTGAATAACTAATGATTGAGAACACTTGAGTTACTTTTTCCGTGAGGATCAGATTGAGTTCCAATAGATTATCTGTGACTGTGCCTTGCTCCTAGTGAATATCTTATTTATCTGTTGAGAACAGAGAACTTCAGTCTTCAGACACATGAATGCAGAAGTCTCTACTTGCAGCCGTACTTTTCTAAAAATTTTCCTAACCATGTAAATGTCTTTACACTCAGACATGCTTGCCAATAGTGATCTCTGAGGTATTTAGGCCAATGCTCAAAAGTTCATTTTAATAAAAAGAAAGTAGGGTTATGAAGACTGAATCTGAAGTACTGTTAATTTTTTTTCAAAGTAATTTTCATAGCAAAATTTGCCTGATTTGAATCTTGACTTTTTCTTCATTGTTCAGTGGTGGTCTGTAATTAATTATGAACAAAGACATTTAGTTACTGAAGCAAGATTAATAAAAGTTCAGAAATAAATATTGGGGTTAAAACTGAAGACCACAAAAGCAAAGCAGCCAGCCACAGGCTCTTACCTCAACCTCAGTCCAAAAATGATAATCCTGCTTCCAGGAAGCTCAGAATGAGACTGAGACTGAGAATTGTCTCCTCCCATTTTATAATTCTCTCTACTTCTGGGATTAAATGCAAACACCACTACTACCTGTTTTTTTTTTTGAAAAAATTTCTGCCTTCTCCCAGCCTCCCATTTCCCTCCCCCACCCCCCATTACTCTCCCCATCCCTCTCCAGTCCAAAGAGCAGTCAGGGATCCCTGCCCTGTGGGAAGTCCAAAGTCCTGCTCCTCCATCCAGGTCTAGGAAGGTGAGCATCCAAATTGGCTAGGTTCCCACAAAGCCAGTACATGCAGTAGGATCAAAACCCAGTGCCATTGTCCTTGGCTTCTCTTAAGCCCTCATTGTCCACCATGTTTAGAGAGTCCAGTTTTAACCCATGCTTTTTCAGTTCCAGTCCAGCTGGCCTTGGTGAGCTCCCAATAGATCAGCCCCATTGTCTCAGTGGGTGGGTGCACCCCTCGCGGTCCTGACTTCCTTGCTCATGTTCTCCCTCCTTCTGATCCTCATTTGGACCTTGGGAGCTAAGTCCAGGGCTCCAATGTGGGTCTCTGTCTCTATCTCCATCCATTGCGAGATGAAGGTTCTATGGTGATATACAAGATATTCATCACTATGGCTATAAGATAGGGCCATTTCAGGTTCCCTCTTTTCAGCTGCCCAAGAAAATAACTGGGGACATCACTCTGGACACCTGAGAGCCCCTCTAGGGTCAAGTCTCTTGCCAACCCTAAGATGGCTCCCTTATTTATGATATATACTTCCCTGCTCCCATATTCACCCTTCCTCCATCCCAACCATCCCATTCCCCAAAGTTCCCCCCATCCTCCCCTTCTCAAATTCTCTCACCATTTCCCTTTATTCCCACCTACCCCACCCCCAAGTTCCCAATTTTTGCTTGGCAATCTTGTCTATTTCCAATATCCAGGAGGATAACTATATGTATTTCTTTGGGTTCACCTTCTTATTTAGATTCTCTAGGATCATGAATTATAAGCTCAATGTCCCTTATTTATGGCTAGAATCCACTTATGAGTGAGTACATCCCATATTCATTTTTTGGGTCTGGGTTACCTCACTCAGGATAGTGTTTTCTATTTCCATCCATTTGCATGTAAAATTCAAGATGTCATTGTTTTTTACCGCTGAGTAGTAGTCTAAAATGTAAATATTCCACTCTTTCTTCATCCATTCTTTCATTGAAGGGCATCTAGGTTGTTTCCAGGTTCTGGCTATTACAAATAATGCTGCTATGAATATAGTTGAACAAATGCTTTTGTAATATGATAGGGCATCTCTTGGGTATATTCCCAAGAGTGGCATTGCTGGGTCCAGGGGTAGGTTGATCCCGAATTTCCTGAGAAACCGCCACACTGCTTTCCAAAGTGGTTGCACAAGTTTGCATTCCCACCAGCAATGGATGAGGGTACCCCTTACTCCACAACCTCTCCAGCAAAGGCTATCCTTGGTGTTTTTGATGTTAGCCATTTTGACAGGTGTAAGATTGTATCTCAGAGTTGTTTTGATTTGCATTTCCCTGATGGCCAAGGAGGTTGAGCATGCCCTTAAGTGTCTTTTGGCCATTTGAACTTCTTCTGTTGAGAATTCTCTGTTCAGATCAGTGCCCCATTTTTTAATTGTGTTAATTAGCATTATAAAGTCTAGTTTTTTGAGTTCTTTTGTAGGGGTAAGTCTCGCCCCTTATGGGGCATGTTCACCTCGGGCTAATGTTGGCTTATAAATTTGGCAAGCATGCTCCCAGCCGTCCCTTTCTGCTTTCCTGATCTCCTCTGAAAGGTGGTTCTGTAAGTCTATTTCGCCATTAAAGATATATATATATATATATATATATATATATATATATATATATATATATATATATCTTTACAATCTGTCTGCATTGGTTTACACCGTTACATTTTGGCATCCAACGTGGGCTATTTTGCCCCCGACTCAAGCGGGTAGCCCGCTAGCTAACACAGCACCCTCCTGGGTGCTGTTTTTTAGTTCGGACTCGGCACTGGGTGCTGGGTTAGCTAGCAGGCTACCCGCTTGAGTCGGGGGCAAAATAGCCCCACGTTGGGCACCAAAATGTAACGGCTTAAACAAATACAGACAGATTGTAAAAATATATATAGCTTTAATGGCGAAATAGACTTACAGAACCACAGTTCCCGCGGAGACCAGGAAAGCAGAAAGGGACGGCTGGGAGCACGCTTGTCAAATTTATAGGCCAACATTAGCCCGAGGTGAAGACGCCCCCTAAGGGGTGGGACTTATCCCTACATTCTTTATATATTTTGGAGATCAGACCTTTGTCTCTTGCGGGCTTGGTGAAGATCTTCTTCCAGTCAGTAGGTTGCCTTTTTGTCTTAGTGACAGTGTCCTTTGCTTTACAGAAGCTTCTCAGTTTCAGGAGGTTCCATTTATTCAATGTTGCCCTTAATGTCTATGCTGCTGGGGTTATACATAGGAAGCAATCTCCTTTGCCCATATGTTGTAGAGTACTTCCCACTTTCTCTTCTATCAGGTTCAGTGTGTTCAGATTGATATTGAGGTCTTTGATCCATTTGGACTTGAGTTTTGTGCATGGTGATAGATATTGGTCTATTTTCATTCTTATTAGGTTGACATCCATTTGTGCCAGCACCATTTGTTGAAGATGCTTTCTTTCTTCCATTGTATACTTTTAGCTCCTTTATCGAAAATCAGGTGTTCATAGGATTGAGGGTTAAAATCCAGGTCTTCTATTTGATTCCATTGGTCGACTTCTCTATTTTTATGCCAATACCAAGCTGTTTTCAATACTATAGCTCTGTAATAGAGTTTGAAGTCAGGGATGGTAATGTGGTTGCTGGGATTAAAGGTGAATGTCACTCCTGCCTGATCTATAAGGGTGGTCACTGTGTCTGTTTTACTTTTCTGATCTTCAGGATAACTTTATTTATTAAAATCCAAATGAAATGCCACTAAAAGTTACTATTGCATAGTTCTCACAGTAGAGACAATACTCTCAAATAAGTGCTTTAAAGTTATTACCATCAACTGAAGCTTTTCCTGGGTAGATTCTAGGAAACCAATCACATGTAATTAATTATATGTAAGTATTAAAATGTTCATTATACTTTTAATAAGAAACAGAATGATTACTTCAGACTTTAGGTTTGGGTGGTTTATTATTTGTCTTATTGCATTCTGGTTATATGTGATATTAAAGAAATAGACTAAAGCAAATAAGGAATTGCATTTTTAATAATTAAATGGAATCATTTATTTTACAACCTGACCTAGTTTCTCCTCTCTCTTCTAATTCAATTCCCTTTCTCCATCTTGCTTTCCCCCCAGAATCCTCTCCTCTGTTTCTCTTTAGAAAAGAGCCGACATCATATAGTTGTCAACAAAGCATAGCATATTAACTAAAAAATACAGAGTTAAAGTTTTGAAAGGATATTATCATTCCAGTGAAAATAGTGATGGAAAATATATATAAATCAGTGTTGAACATGCTATCTGAAGGATAGAAAACAGTCTCTAAGCAAGGAAGAAAATCATGGTCTTGTGGGGCATTTAGATTGCTGAATATATTATGGAATCAAAGGTAAAAGTTTAAATGAAACACTCTGAAACATTTGAACCATTCTGGAAATTGTACTGTACATTCTGATGTGATTAGCTTTGAAATACACTTACAGAAAATATTTATAAAATATTAATTTTGTGATACCCATGAAAGCTACTGTCATAAATATTTCTTCCCTCTATTCAATATTTAGTATATTTATGTATTTTTAATCCAATGATGTGAGAAGTTTGATAATTCATGTTTAAAAACAACATAAAATCTACATTCAATAATGAAACACGACTATATAAAGAAAATACAGAATGAATGCTCAAATATATCAAGAACCTTTGCATGTGAATATGAGCTGCCATTCACAAATGTATTTTTACCATTGCTCTGAAATTTCATAGATTTTATATTTAATGTTCATCATCAAGAACTTTTATAAAACAAATCATTAAAATGTGGCACAATGAATCCGTCTTTGTGTTCAGCTCAGTCTCTGAACATCCCTTACTGTTTTTGTAACAATCCTTAGCTAATTTTTCTACATTTTTTCTTTCAGAAATGGCTTGTATTTCAATATAATCTCCATGTGTATAATCCATAGGACTATAGTTTGAAACATCTGATGTCAATTCTGTGGGAAACTTTTAATAAGAATCATATTCAGGGGTGGTTAGTTTCTCCTTATTCATCTGCTATATTGTTACTGTTATATTCGTTCACTAATCTGAAACTGTTATGCCACAAATCCATAACTAAAATTGATTTATGCATATGTTTGTTTGTATGTACAAATAATTGAGTTTTGTGAGATTTTGTGAATGGTAAAATAAATTATTAATTATGATCATTTGGTTATCTGTGTACCATGAAGAGTTATTTCATTGAGTCTGTGATACATTCTTAAAAAGGAAACATAAAATGAGAAATTTACTTTTTTATGTACTGTAGTAATATGAGTGGTGGGGCTGCATCCCCAGCACCCTGGCTGCCTGCTCGGCTAGCTTATGCCCGAAATAGCAACACACAAACTGTATTCATTTAAACACTGCTTGGCCCATTTCTATCTAGCCTCTTCTAGGCTAATTCTCACATATTAATTTAGCCCATTTCTAATCATCTGTGTAGCCCACGTGATGGCTTACCAGGGAAGATCTTAACCTACATACATCCTGGGTCGGAGCTTCATCGATCGCGTCTGCCAGGGAGAGGGGAGTATGGCCTCTCTGCTCCAGAGAGCAGAGCTGTCGAGTCTGAGCTCACTTCCTCTTCCTCCCAGCATTCTGTTCTGTTTACTCCTCCCACCTATGTTTTAACCTATGAGGGCCAAGCAGTTTCTTTATTGCTTAACCAATGAAATCAACAGATTGATATATGACACTCCCACACCAATGCCTATCAGCACAACATTTTTTCTCTTTCTCTGGTGATACCTAAAATTCACTTCTTCTGATAAATCCATAATATAGTTAAGATAAACTACTTAACATGATAATTGTTAGAAATATATACTATCTATAAGCATTGATAGGAAATATCTAAAATGGTGATACTGAAAGTTGTGTTTTAAAATCCCCAGTAAAATTTTCAATTAAGCATAAACACTAAGTTTAAGCAAATACTTATGATTCCTAAAATACTTTTAATTACTTCAAATATACCTTAGGCAAATATTAGAATGCATGAGATTTATTGCAGAAAAAAATTTCAAAGATTTTTCTAAAACAAATAACACTCAGAAACAAAATTAGAATAAGCAATAAAGAAATCCTTCCTAAACACTACTGCATTTTTCATAACAAAATAGTAAATTAAATCAAGTCACTAAGCATATTCATTATTAAATTCTTGCTGCCTTTTGTACTAATACCTGTAAATCCAGGTTCTTTATATCTAATATTTTTTTATTGAAAAAAAAATTTCTGCCTCCTCCCAGTCTCCCATTTACCTCCCTCTCCTCCCACTTCTCTTCCCCTCCCCCCACTTCTCTCCCCTCCCTCTCCAGTCTGAAGAGCAGTCAGGGTTCCCTGCCCTGTGGAAATTCCAAAGTCCTCCCCCCTCCATCCTGGTCTAGGAAGGTGAACATCCAAACTGGCTAGGCTCCCACAAAGCCAGCACATTACGTAGGATCAAAACCCCGTGCCATTGTCCTTGGCTTCTCATCAGCCCTCATTGTTCGCCATGTTCAGAGAGTCCAGTTTTATCCCATGCTTTTTCAGTCACAGTCCAGCTGGCTTTGGTGAGCTCCCAATAGATCAGTTCCACGGTCTCAGTGGGTGGGTGCACACCTTTAGTAATGTGGCAGGATACAAGATCAACTCCAAAAAAATCAGTCGCCCTCTTATACACAAAGGATATGGAAGCAGAGAGGGAAATCAGAGAAGCTTCACCTTTCATGATAGCCACAAACAGCATAAAATATCTTGGGGTAACTCTAACCAAGGAAGTGAAAGATCTATTTGACAAGAACTTTAAGGCATTGAAGAAAGAAACTGAGGAGTATACCAGAAAATGGATGGACATCCCTTGCTCTTGGATTGGGAGGATCAACATAGTAAAAATGGCAATTCTATCAAAGGCAGTTTATAGATTCAATGCAATCCCCATCAAGGTCCCATCAAAATTCTTCACAGATCTTGAGAGGACAATAATCAACTTTATATGTGTTGTGTTTTATTCCCTTAAACAACATGTTTCCTTGAGGTGCTGTCATTTCTCCTTCAGACTCTTTCACTTCAGTGCTAGTCTGGAAGGGTTTTGAAATTAGATAGTACATGTATTATAATCTACATAGTCTATATTTTACTAGATATATTCTTAAAAATTTAAGTAAAAAATGTAAAACCTTTGAATTTTAAGGGAGTACATTTCTCAGACCTTTTAAAAACAACTCTGAGTTCCTTCTTACACCTGTAAGAATGGCCAAGATCAAAAACACTGATAACGTGTGCTGGAGAGGTTCTCGGGTAAAGGGAACACTCCTGCATTGCTGGTGGGAGTTTTAGCTGGTACAGCCCCTTTGGATATCAGTATGGCGATTTCTCAGAAAATTAGGAAAAACCCTTCCTCAAGACCCAACTTCCCATTTTTGGGTATATATTCAAAGAATGCTCAATCATATCACAAGGACATGTTCTCAATTATGTTCATAGCAGCATTGTTTGTCACAGCTAAAACCTGGAAACAACCTAAATGCCCCTAGATTGAAGAATGGATAAGAAAAATGTGATACATTTACACAATGGAGTACTACACAGCAGAAAAATTAATGACATCTTGAAATTTGTAGGCAAATGGATGGAGCTAGAAAACATCATATTGAGTGCGGTAACCCAAACCCAGAAAGACAATTATCGCTCATAAGTGGTTTTTAAATGTAAAGCAAAGAAAACAAGTCTACAAATCACAATCCCAGAAAACCTAGACAACAAAGAAGACCCTAAGAGAAACATACATGGATCTAACCTACTTGGAAAGTAGTAAAAAACAAGATCTCCTGATTAAATTCGGAGCATGGGGACCATGGGAGAGGATTGAAGGCGAGGGGAGAAGCAAGGAGGGGAGTAGAGAAAAATGTATAACTCAATAAAATCAATTAAAAAAAACCAAAGGAATAGAAGAAATTCAGCCTATTTCTTTTTTTTTCTTTTTTTTATTGAGAAAAGGAGAAAAAAAAAACAAGTTTCCACCTCCTCCCAGCCTCCCATTTCCCTCCCCCTCCTCCCACCCTTCTCCCCCTCCCCCCACTCCTTTCCCCCTCCCTCTCCAGTCCAAAGAGCAGTCAGGGTTCCCTGCCCTGTGGTAAGTCCTAGGTCCTCCCCGCTCTGTCCATATCTAGGAAGATGAACATCCAAACTGCCTAGGCTCCCACAAAGCCAGCACATTACGTAGGATCAAAACCCCATGCCATTGTCCTTGGCGTCTCATCAGCCCTCATTGTTCGCCATGTTCAGAGAGTCCAGTTTTATCCCATGCTTTTTCAGTCACAGTCACATTATTTTTTTTTATTACTTAAAAAATACCAATCGAAATTCCCAATTCCTCTCCTCCTTCTACTCCCTCCACACATTCTCCCACTTCACCCCCCTCCAATCCTTAGTGCAAGGCACCCTTCCTGTGGCAAGTCCAAGACCCTCCGTCCTACATCTAGGTTGAACAAGGTATACATCCAAAGAGAATAGGATCCCCAAAAGCCAGTACATGCAGCAGAGACAAATCCCAGTACCACTCTCAGTGGCCTCCCAGTCTGCCCCAACTTTCAACCACATTCAGGGGGACTAGTTTGATCCCATGCTCATTCACTCACAATCTAGTTGCAGTTGGTAAACTCCCATTTGTATGAGAGACCCAGCCAATCACCTTGCTAGCAGGGGGCGGGGTCCCCGAGGATATTTTTTACTTATAAAGATTGCAGGCATGCTCCCAGCCTCCCCTTCTGCTTTCCTGTTCTCCGTGGGAACCTGTGGTTCTGTAAGTCTATTTCCCCATTAAAGCTGTATATATTATTACAATCTGTCTACATTCATTTACGCCGATACATCCATTAGCTCAGGAAAACCGTCTCAGTGGATGAACCCCTCATGGTCTTCACCTCCTTGCTCATACTCTCACTCCTTCCACTCTTCAACTGACCCTTGGAGCTCAATCCAGTGGTCCAATGTGGGTCTCCACCTCTATTTCCATCTGTTGTTGGACGAAAGTTCTATGGTGATATTAAGATAATCATCAGTCTGACTACAGTGCAAGGCCATTTCAGGCACCCTCTCCTCTATTGCTTATGTAATTCCCAGGAATTCAGTCTATTTCTACAGTAACTGAAAACTCATAAAGTATTAGGATAGAACTGAATTGTTGCGATAGCTTTTGAAATGATTATCCAAGATGTTAGGATGTTATATAGATCAGGAGATTATGAGTATAAAATTTCAACTCAGTAAAATGTGGGATTTATTTATTTGCTTATTTACTTATTATTTTCCAATGACAGACTACTGATTTCAAAGAGCTTGGAAACACCACCATGGAATATTTAATAAAGCATTTTATTTATAATTGAATATGCTATATTGAACATATACAGTTTTGGAAAAAAATTCCTTAACAATTTTTTTTATTCTCAGTATATTGGCATGCCTACAATTCTTTAATTTATTTATATAAAAATTTCTATAAGCCACATCTAATATATGATGGATAATAATCTCTCAATACTGAAATAAAAAGTAAAATGTAAAATAGATTTTAGATAAAATAGGATTATTATAAAGTAGAATATAAAATGTATTTGCATTTGATATCAGCAATCCTAACATTTCATTAGCAATTAAATATTCACTGAAAAGGACAATATTGCTATTAAGAAATTTTTTTTCGAATCTGTATCATTTTGGTATGTCTGTAGAATATGATTTTCGAATGGCAGCTTGTTGCCAGCTTTCCCATTTCAGGAGGGTTCAGTGTAAATGTCTGACATTTCAATGTTAAACCTGATTTCAGGATAGTGGTCTTAAGGTGTTCTCAATTTTCTTATTACTTCAAATCAGGTTAAATGCAAACTCAACCAGCTATCTCCTCTGTTTGAATGCTGACTGTTACATAAATGCAGCTCTATGAAGAGAGTGATGTAAGGGGCCCTAGCTCTTGTCTATACCATCCGTGTGTGTGTGTGTGTGTGTGCGCGCGCGTGTGTGTGTTTGTCTGTGCGTCTGTGTGTCTCTGTGTGTATATAACACCACATATCTGTTATAAAAATGTTGGTGAGATGGCAAGGAGGTGAAATATAGCAGAAATCTTACCTTAGCTGAGTAACAGAAACATATAATTCAGCAGCACCACTTAGAACCCTGTATAAAAGGATCTATGCCATATCCTTTGTCAACTGATATACAGATGTCATAAATACAATTAGAGATAGGTGAGGAGAGACAGACACACAGACACATGCACACACATACACACACACGCACAGGAGAGAGCTTGTTAAACAGTAGATAATCCATTTTCTTCTCTGCTATAGAAACTCCTCCAATTGTTTCAAATTGTTTATTATTTCTCAATAGAAATATGGTTGGTTGTCAGTTCCTACAAAGATAAAAAACAAAATATTTGTTTGAATTGTTCAAACACTTAAATTTAATATCCATTTACACTTAAGTTTCAATATCTTGAGTCCTTATTTTATATACTGTGTACACAGCTCCTCAAAAATCCCAATTAAAAGTCTCCTTCCAAAAAACATCTTTACCCTACCCAATCTTGTTCTTTTAAATCTCCCATTTTTGTTTTTGTTTTTTTTTTTTTTTTTTTGGTTTTTTCGAGACAGGGTTTCTCTGTGGTTTTGGAGCCTGTCCTGGAACTAGCTCTTGTAGACCAGGCTGGTCTCGAACTCACAGAGATCCGCCTGCCTCTGCCTCCCAAGTGCTGGGATTAAAGGCGTGCGCCACCACCGCCCGGCTAAATCTCCCATTTTTAATTAATTTACTTTTAACTTGTACCATTGGTTTCAGTTTCTAAATATGTCCTGATCCATTTCTTATTGCAATACATAGAAGAAATCTTTCAATCTCTTATTGAAACACCCAGAGAAATCTGTCCTATATTAAGAAATGTTAGAATAAAATTTGTGTGTGCCTACTATGTTCACAGAAGCCCATTAAATGTCTTGATTTTAACATTTTACATCAAAACAACCATTTTCCTCAGGATATTAAATATAAGTTCAGGAGTGATTAACATTTTGACTAATCTTTAAGAATCTATAAAATGCTAAAATTCTTTGTGGTTTTGCTTTTTACTTCAAAACACCAAATATTTAGTCAACAGAAATAATGTTTAGTAGGAAACAAATGGAAAGCAGGAAAGAGATATTATCAAAATTATTATAGAAAAAAATAACAAGTACTAGAACAATCCACAAAGAACAAGAGAAGGGATATTGTTTGAAAGGAATATGAAATAGAAAGCTCCATACATAGATAATTTTATCAAAATACCCTCAAGTTTGAAGTGATGTTACACACTTAATTATAGAATTCAAGATGAAGAGGCATGTGGACATCCAGGTGTTCATGGACACCCCACTATACCAGAGCAGTCAAAGGCAGTCTCCTCAAAAATGTCCTTTAAATAGATGTTAAGTAAAATAAATGTAGGGTCTAAAACATATTTTTCATTTCCAGTATACTAATTCTTTTCATAGCCTTATCTTACATATGTAAAGATTGTGGTTCAAAGACAAAAGCACGTGAGGTTTCCTCTAACACATCTGATGATAAAAGCAGGTAAAGTCTAGGTCTTGGATTATAGTTGGTATTCTAAGGAGAAGTTGATACATGGACTAATAAAGTACTAAATCTGACTTCTTTCTGAATTGCCCTCATATGACATGCATCTTCATCCCAGTGCTATGGTAAATATAGAAAAGAGGAAAGAGAATGGAACATGGAGACAGATGAGCTCATAGTCAACTCATGTATCTGTTCCTTTATGATTTGTGGGAAGCAAAAATGTAAGCCTATTTCCACCTTGCCTGGCAGTCAGAGAGTTTCAACCTGTTCACATTGCTGATGGGAATGCAAACTTGTGCAACCACTTTGGAAAGCAGTGTGGCGATTTCTCAGCAAATTCGGAATCAGTCTACCCCAGGATCCAGCAATACCACTCTTGGGAATATACCCAAGAGATGCCGTTTCACACTACAAAAGCATTTGTTCAACTATATTCATAGCAGCATTATTTGTAATAGCCAGAACCTGGAAACAACCTAGATGCCCTTCAATGGAAGAATGGATGAAGAAAGTGTGGAATATATACACATTAGAGTTCTACTCGGTGGTAAAAAATCAATGACATCTTGAATTTTGCATGCAAATGGATGGAAATAGAAAACACTATCCTGAGTGAGGTATCCTAGACCCAAAATGATGAATATGGTATGTACTCACTAATAAGCGGATTCTAGCCATAAATAAAGAACATTGAGCCTATAATTCATGATCCTAGAGAAGCTAAATACGAAGATGAACCCAAAGAAAAACATATAGTTATCCTCCTGGATATTGGAGTAGACAAGATTGCCAGGCAAAATTTGGGAGCTTGGGGTTGGGGGAGGGGATGGGGTGGAGGTAAGGGGAGATGGGGAGAGAAAAGTGAGAAGGGGAGGATGGGGAGAACTTGGGGGAATGGAACAGTTGGGAAGGAGGAGGGTTGGATATGGGTGCAGTGAAGTATATATCTTAATTAAGGGAGCCATTTTAGGGTTGGCAAGAGACTTGACTCTAGAGGGGTTCCCAGGTGTCCATGGAGATGTCCCCAGTTTGTTCCTTGGGCAGCTGAGGAGAGGGAGCCTGAAATGGCCCTATCCTATTGCCATACTGATGAATATCTTGCTTATTACCATAGAACCTTCATCTGGCAATGGATGGAGATAGAGACAGAGACCCACACTGGAGTACTGGACTGAGCTACCAAGGTCCAAATGAGGATCAGAAGGAAGGAGAACATGAGCAAGGAAGTCAGGACTGCGAGGGATGCATCCACCCACTGAGACTGTGGAA
This sequence comes from Microtus pennsylvanicus, assembly GCF_037038515.1. Lineage (NCBI taxonomy): Eukaryota > Metazoa > Chordata > Mammalia > Rodentia > Cricetidae > Microtus > Microtus pennsylvanicus. The sequence goes on from NC_134580.1 coordinate 89,312,817, forward strand.
CCGATCTAATGGGAGCTCACCAAGGTCAGCTGGACTGGGACTAATGGAGCATGTGATCAACCCGGACTCCCTGAATGTGGTGGAGAATGAGGGCCAAGGACATTGGCACTGGGTTTTGATCCTACTGCACGTACTGGCTTTGTGGGAGCCTAGTCTGTTTGGATGCTCACCTTCCTAGACCTGGATGGAGGGGGGTAGACCTTGGACTTTTCACAGGGCAGGGAACCCTGACTGCTTTTTGTACTAGAGAGAGAGGGAGGAGGAGGGGTTGTGAGGGGAGGGGGAGGGAATTGGGAGGAGGGGAGGAGGTCGATATTTTTAAATAATAATAACAATAATAATAAAAAGTTGTTGACAGCAAGCGTGGCTACACACCCTGACCTAGGTGTGCTCTTCTGCCATTAAGATGAACCACACAGGATATTCAAGCAGAATTCTGCTCCTTCTTTTGAAATAGGAGGTTTGATCTTGGGAGTGCTTGCTTTCAGGATACCTGGTCTAGGGTGGGTTCATTGCCTGAACAACCGAATGTTCATGACTAGATGTCTCTAAGTATTGAAGCAAGTAATTGCTTGAGTTTGTTATTTGTATAATGTTAAAGCAGTTTTTTGTCTTCTTTCCCCAGTTGTTTTGGGGTAAAAAATGTATGGAAAATTAAACATTGGGATTTTAGTATTCACTGGAATGCCCTCCTGGTACCATCCTATGTTTCTGTTTATTAAGTTTCCTTGCATCTACATGTCCTTTACTTCTCTTCTAAACTGCATGCCTCTACCCTGGTAAGTGGTAATTTTGTCCAAGCTGGTCTCCATCAATCATTTGTAATGATGGGCTGTTCAGAAGACAAAGGATCATCAAACTCCCCAAATTAATGAATAATATTATAATAACCACTTTAAAAAATTCAAAGTATATTCACATTCACAGTCCCATTAAGCATCAATCAAACAAGACCTTTTCATTCATCTTTTGCCTATTCATATTATGTTAGTGATACTGTTTTAGTCATAGTAAAATTAGCCTAGGTCCATTAAGAAATAGCCTATAGAATATAGGCTGTGTGTGTGTGTGTGTGTGTGTGTGTGTGTGTGTGTGTGTGTGCATGTCTCACAAGTCTCCTTTGTCAGATATTGGGATAGATAATGATGCCTGGTTGCTTCCTGGTTCCATTTGATCAGGGTATTTTTCCATACTTTTACTGGCCGCCTGGCTAGCTTATGTCCCAAAACAACAACACACAAACTGTATTCATTTAAACACTGCTTGGCCCATTTCTATTAATGTGTGTAGCACAACAAGGTGATGACTTATCGTGCCTAACCCATATTTAGTAATCTGTATAGCACCAGTCTTACTGGGAAAGATTCAGCATGTCTGACCTGGCGACTTGCTTCATTGCATCTGCCCTAGGGAGGAGAGCTATCGAGTCTGAGCTCACTTCCTCTTCCTCCCAGCATTCTGTTCTGTTTACTCCACCCACCTAAAGGCTGGCCTATCAAATGGGCCAAGGCAGTTTCTTTATTAGCCAATGACCTTCCTCCATCATGTGTGTTTGATGGGGTGTACTAATAATGTGCCAGGAATGGGGACACATTATGTAGGGTAAAACTTACTTCCAGTATCTTTCTCTCTATTTTCCAGTTTGTGTTTTTGAAAAAGGGTCCACCCTGAACCTAGAGCTCACAGTTTATTCTAGACTAGCCTGACTGAGAACTATGGGATTCCCCTCTTCTCACCCACTCCCATCACTACAGTGACAGTCACTATGCCAAGCTTTCAGGTGGATGCTGGGGATCTGAACTCTTGCCCGTGTAATGGCACAGTAGCACAGTTTCCCAGTGGAGGCCTCTCTCTAATCCCTCTACTTTTTGTCATGATTCACTCTAATCTTAACCTAGGAATTGTAAACTACAAAGCCTAGTAGTTAACTAAGTTAAAAACAAGAACTCTACCAGAACTGTAAAACTGAAAGTATAACCAACCATTCCTAGGCAGGGTTCTAGGTCACTGGTTGACAGCTGAGAGTTTGAAGAAGATGCTGACATGTTTTCTCTTGGAAGAAGACTTATTCTGGGTCCTGGGATGCTATCAAAATAGCAAGCAGAAGAGCTCTCGGTGAAAGGCCTTGAGTTTTGTGCATTTACTGCAGATCTGCTGTGCTGCGTTTCCATGTGAAGTTTTGTCCTGCTCATCTCCAAATTCTTGTTACTCCTGTAAAGATTGGAAAGGGTAAAGTCTACAGCTGTCAATTCCTCATGAAGGTCTAGTAAGTTACTTTCATTTTAACAATACTGCCATGAGACTAAATGAAATTTCCATGGAATGGCACATTAATAGTAAAGGTGTCTGTGAGTTTTCCAACTGTATGCATTTGTGGGCACACAATTTCTCCAAAGGCAATTGTAGAGGTATCCAAATAAAATTAGATTTTTAATGGAGAAGGATTAGGTACAGCTATCAGTGATGTGCAGCTTGACCAATAAGACTCCTTCAATCAAGACTGGATATATTTATAATGTTCTTCATGATGTTATTGGACTATGTTGTAGACTATATAAATAGTAAAATATGATACATATGATCTTGGATGTTCACTTTCTTGATTAGAGAGATTTATTACATGAAATTTTGTTATAGTATTATGATGTTATTCTTGATAAGCTAAATGAAACATCTAGGAATATGTTGATTTCATTACTGTGGAATTTCGGTCCTCTTGACAAGATATGGCTTTTGTTTGCCCCCTACACTTTTAGACACTGTAATTATCTACAGAGAATTGTTGAAAACACTGGGCCCCTTATCTTTTCTCCATGGGGACATATAGATAACTAATTGTTGCACAACAGGAAAGAATCTTCTTTTGTGTTTACTTTAGCTCCCCGTCAGTTCTCCCTGTTCTTTGAGTAAATGTTTACCCAAGCTCTTGTAACTTACACCGATTCCCCTCACTGCCACACAAAGCCAGGATGAGTAGAATGGTCTGTGTGTCATCACTGCAAGTGACAATCTTCATGCCTTCCATGAATGAGGTCAGACATTTGTAGACCAGTTAGTGGATTTTACAAATATCATCTTTTGAAGACATGTGAAAATATTTGCCTTCCCCTTATGGGCACCTCATGTCTTATCTGAGTATAATGAAACATTTTGCAATGGGGAGTAATACAGTAACAAACTGTGGGAGAATGTCAGAGTGGAACTGTTAATAAAACAAGCTCAAACAAGCATAAGACATAGTTACATTACCAAGGCAGCACAGGTGGAAATTGTCTATATATCCTCCAAAGTCTTCACATCGAACAATTTTAAACCATTGTTTTTAATCTAGGCTTTTCTCCTCATATTAATCTTTTCCTGTATCACACTATGCATTTATGGAGAACATAGAAACTCAAAAAAATATTTTGTCTTCTTGCTCCCTCTAGTGGTCAGGTCAAATTCACAGCAAAGAAAATGGTTTAGCAATTGCCAGACTATGTCTGGGGAGGCAGAGGAGGTGGTTCCTTTACCCTTAGCTTTAAGATACACTATCCTAAAGATAGTTCAACATTCCATATTTATTTTTATAAGAATGCTGACAAAAAGTTTTATGTAAATATTTCTTAATTAGATTGTTTCAAAAATACATAGGTGAAAATATATTTGATTTGACTAAGTATATCAAATTATCATGTATAAAAAAAAGCAGAAAGCATCATAATCTGTAACAGAGTTACCACTTAAAATTTACTTTCTGTAATAATATTATTTCCCAAAATTATATCAGGCAATTAATATTCATCTTATAAAATTTCACAAATACAATTACACTTTAAACAAATTGCTGAACTTACTGGTTTTCTACAGATATGTATGTGCCTTACTTGTTTAGGTAATACTGAAATGATTTTCTAACACTTAGTTCTTCTTGATAGAGGTACTTATATCGTTCCAGTTCCAATACACTTAATGCTCTGCTAACTTTCAGTTTCGAGAGCATAGATTTAAGGCTTCTAATTTTGGTTTCCATCACATTTGTTGTTGAAGTTGTGTCATTCTCTAAGAATTCCGAGTATGGTTTAGCTGTTGCTTGTGCCTGAAACATTAAATGCCGGCATTAAAACCCTGTTTTGTATGTCAAAATCAAATGTACTCAGCTAATTCAGGGTGCTTGATGATTATAGCTTTAAGCTAGTGAGTCAGAGAAAATTCAAGCAAACAGTAAGTAAGAGATGCTAGAATTGTAAGGACGTAAAAAAATTTAAAAACCTTTGCTTGGTCAGGAGATGGTTAAGACACTGGCTTCTGAGCTCTTTGCGGCATCAAGAGCTAGTTGAAAACATGAACCTCTGCAAAAATATAAACCACAAAATGCTCCTAGCAGCTAACCACCTGTCATCACCCAGCTTTCTGATCTAAACAAGAGCAGAAATAACTTCTTGAGGGGTGGGCGGGGGGGGGCTGTACTCAGCAAACCCAACCCCTTGACCCTAATTAAACCTGGCTTGCAGTTTTTGTCTTTGTATGCCAACCCCAAATGAGGAATGGGAGCTCTCCTTACAGCACTGCACCACATGGGGGAACTCCCAGCTAGATGGCATAAGAATTAAACCTTGGTTTTGCTTTCTGGACTTGACCGGATTCTGGTGGTCTCTCTGGGGGTCTCAACTTAAGAAAAACAGAATCTCAAGTCTTCATCCATATCAGCTGTATAAAATCATCATAGTTGGGCAGTGGTGGCGCATGCCATTAATCCCAGCACTCAGACGAACCTCTGTGAGTTGGAGGCCAGCATGGTTTAAAGAACTAGTTCAAGGACAGCTAGGGCTGTTATATGGAGAAACCCTGTCTTAAAAAACCCCAAAAAAGTCATCACAAAGATGGACTTGTTCAAGTGTTTGTGAGGCACCTACCATCAAACCCAGATCTTGCCATATGCTAGGTACATGCTCTAAAACATGCGTCACATCGTCAGTCTTAAATTGTGGTCTGTCCTGTATTTATAAAAGAAAGAGACATAAAAGATACAAAGGCATTATTAGTGGAAATCCATGGACCACAAAGAAACTGGAAATTATAATGGTAATGAAACTTGAAGGAAGGGACTATTGCTACATATATAGGGCTGGAGAGATGACTCAGCAGCTAATGAGCCTTGGAGCTGATATTGATTAAAATAATTTTAGTTTTCAACTGGGAAGGCTATGAAACATGGCTAGAGGTGTGGGAGGGTGGATTTTTATTTATTTCTGAATTTGTTTTGGGTTTTTGCGACAGGGTTTTTCTGTGTAACAGTAATGGTTATTCTGGAACTTACTTTGTAGACTGGGCTGGCCTTAAATTCACTGAGATCCAACTGCTTCTGCCTCCCAACTGCTGGGTGTTAAAGACATGCACCACCACTGTGCCTGGCTGTGGGTGTGTGTACTTTAATTGTCTAATTTTCGTTAGATAAGATGATATAAATTAGGCCAAACATAAAAACGTGACAGTCAATACTAAGACAAAATTTCCATTTCATAGCACTGACTCCATAAACTCACTATGCTAGACTTTCTGAGTCTTCTTATTCCCCCAGCTGCAGTTGCTAGGCCTCCTTATTCCCCAGGAAAAGGTCAGTGTGCTATCTGCCTGTTCTGAAGGCCCACGATGCAGAACAATCAGAGGCGATAGGGAGTCAAGTCAAAGCAAGAACTCAGTTTATTACTGTGAGTGTCAGCTTATATAGGTTAAGTGACAACATGTGATGTGGGGGTACCTCCAGTCAATGAGAAACAGCTAAACCCTCCCTCCTGCTGGAGGGGCATCTACCTAGTTTTTGCTGTCTCAATCTCACTCAAACAAAAGCCAGGCTTTTCTCGGTCCTACAGGCTTCAAAGTACAGGTCCTGAACTTGAGCCAGGCCCTTTTCTATCCTATAGGCCTCGAGGTTCAGGCCCTGCGATAATTTTGGGCCAGCATCAGTGGCTATGTTGTAAGATAACAGGACACAGAGAAAGTCTACTTTCCAGTAGAACTGCTTGGTCTCGTTGGGTTGGAAGCAACATCTTCATACAGGAGAGAACATTGTTCCAAATGATTGCACACCCTCCCAAATCTTAAACCAACCCTGCCTGAAGGAGAGGGAATTGGAAACAACTTTTCATTTCTAGACTCTTCTCAATTAAGATATTGAGAAAAGGAAAAATGTTTTCTATGCAACTAAAGATAAAATTAAAAAGGCAAAGGTTGGAATGATGGCTCAGAAGTTGAGAGCATTGGCTGCTCTTCCAAAGATCCTGAATTCATTCCTGGTGTCTGCATGGAGTCTCACAACCCCCTATATTACTCAGACACATAAGCAGAGAAATCATCTGTATATGCAAATAAACCAATCTTTTTAAAAGCAAAAATAAAAGACAGATTGGCTTTAATAGGAATTAACAAAAATCAAGTGACACCATAGAAGTTACCCTCCATTAAAGAGAGTCCACTGTGTAGTATTATCACTTTAATGGGAGCAGATGCTGTCTTTGAGAAACAGTGGAAAGCCAGGAGGAGGACATTGGAACTACTATGGAAAAATTTTATGCCCAGTTCCCTTCAGCTGCAATTCCTTATAAGAAAGCAAGTTTGCCTCCATAATACTATGTATAATTGGTACATGGAAAAGAATAGAAAGCATGGTTTGAAATACTACAGGAGAAAGCAGACAAAAAAAAATCCTGGAAATATTACATAACAACCAATTTCAGATATTAACTGCCAAAAGCAGTTAATTCTCAGAAAGAACTAACTCTGAGTAAGGTTTGATAGATCTAATATTGTAATTTCAACTTCAATTTCTTCGTGAGATTTTAAAAAAGACAATTCTGGAATCATTATCAGTCTGCAAAATGGTAAATGAATGTAGTGTGTTTTCATCCTAAATTCATTGAATGCCATTTTTTTTATCACTTTGCAAGGTTTTGCTTTGTTTGACAGTAGGTATTGATTGAGGGGGCACAAAGGCCTGTCCCCCGTGTTCCGTTTCCGTGAGGAAACCCATGACAGTGCCGGTGGTCCTGGAGAACCAGTTAGAAGAGCTCGGCCGGAACCACTGGCTTCAAGGCTTTGTGTTAGTTTCTCCTTCAGCCCCTTCTCAATGTCCTTCCCCTGGAGCTTGAGGCCAATGCCTCTCAATTATGCCCAAAGCCTGGTTATTTGAATGAACCCGTCCACTTTCACAGTCTGCGATGACTTGTGGGTTTTCACTGATTTTCGTGACCAGGTCCTTCTGCTTCAGGCCCTTACTCTGCAGGCCCCACTGAATCACTTTGCCCACCTCCGAGGTCACCCTCTCTTGATACAGCTCCCTGTCTTGCTTGGCTGTGTTCTTAGTGATGGAATGCTGCTTGTTCTGGCCAGCAACCCATTTCTTGGATGTCTCTACATCTTTCCTTGTCTCCTGAGCTGCTAAGATGGCCTACTTAGACTTGGCCTGTGCGGCCGTGGAGCACACGCCTTTAATCCCAGCACTAGGGAGGCAGAGGCGTGCAGATCTCTGTGAGTTCAAGGCCAGCCTGATTTACTAGCAAGACGTAGTTCCGTGACAGGCTCCAAAGCTACAGAGAAACCCTGTCTCGAAAAATCAAAAAAAAAAATAGTTTTATGCTAGTTCTTAATGTCCATCATTAAACCATAACCCATTTTAGCCTGCAATGCTTCACTGATTATGAAAATGTGCTTTGATTCTTTTATTTCTATTGCTCTTTTTTAATCATTTTCTTTCAGAAATTGCTTAATCACCGCAATTTTAAATGGTATCTGGCTGAAATACTTTTTTTTGGTTTGGAGTGATTGAAATATTTATTCTATAAATCCTAAAAATATATACACGCAACTATATGGATGTTTTAAATTAAAGGGAAATGAAACAGCAGGGAAGTATCATTTCCGAGGATATACATTTGGTGCAATATAAATGGATAGTTTCTGTGATATATGCAGGAGCAAGACCTAAATGTGAACTCCAAGATCAGTTTGACTTTAACAGGAGAAGCTGGCTGCTGCAGGCTAATCTTCCCTTTCCTATCTAGTAAACTGTATAAATCTTAATGAGCTAATTAAGCACAGTGTAACAGCTTGCAGACTGAATCAGCACATTCTGTAGCAAAGACAAGATGGAAACTGAAGTGAAAAAGAGACGGTCTGGATGAGGGAGCAAAGACATTACTAAAGAAAAGAGCATTAATAGTTCGTCCTTGTAAGTTCAACTGTAAACCATACCTTGATATCAGCAACGCACAAGCAGGACAGGTCACCCTCATCAGCCTGTACTATACCCTACTGGGGAAACAGCCTGCACCTGCAGCTCCTCAAAAGTTTAGGCAGCGTTATCACATGACTCAACATTTTACCAGTAACTATTCATCCGAGAGAAAGGAATACATGTGAATATGTGCGTTCATGTCTCCAGCAGGATTACTAAGACACTGTAAGCAGAAACACCAACTAATGGATCAATAAAGAGAATGCATGGTGTAGGAATACAAGACAACATCACTAGCTACAACAGGACGGAACTTTGGAAACCTCGTGTTAGGTAAAACAAGCCGATATAGAAAGGAGCTATTCATCTATGATGCCGGAACAGGCAAATCTGAAGAGAAAACAGAGCTGGATGTCTCCCGAAGACTGGGCAGGGGAGGGTTATATGATGGATGAAAAGTACAGAATTTCTTTTGAAACTAAGTATGATTATAAAATTATTGTATGATAGACATACATACATTGAAAACATCTAATTTTACAATTGAAATGATTGCATTTCATGGATGATAACTGCATATTAATAAATTGACAGAAAAATACCTTTATGGTCATAACCTAGGTTCACCCATTGCTTGCCTTCAAACTCTGGTGAAGTATCAAGTTACAGAAGAATCAAAGGATATAGTTTCAATAGAAAAAGAAAAATATTCCGTTTGCTATCAAGTCTCTCACACTAACAAATGTATTTATTTTACTCTTCAAAGTACTGAAAGAATTGTATTTTTATTTATTTTTTATACTTTCCCCAATTAAATGAATTCAGCTCCCAAAACTTATTAATCCTTACCGAACACTGCAGCAATGAAACTGGAGTGCTCATTTCAGATGGGCAGGTTTCAAAGTCTTGGCAGGTATCACATGCTCCAATTTCATGTTCCTGATGTATCTTCTTAAGGGGTTTCCCAATAATGTGACTATGAAATAAATAAATGTACATTAGGAATACCTGCTTAATAATTGTGAAGGGTAAATACTTATAACACCATGTTTTATCATAAATAATATATCTGTAAATTGTGCTCCTCCTTTTCATTTTTTTCTCAAATAGTTGTAATTAAATGATAATAAAATGCAGATAGTATGAAAAGAATTAGTGTATTTTGTGATTCAGTTAAATAACAGGTATTACTATTTACATCAGTATGTGTACATAAAACATTAAGTCATTATCATTTGTCACCAGAGGACAGTTAAAAATGTGAAAAGGAAAAGAAAAATTATACAGAAATATTTGTAAAGAAATATGCACATATATGCAATTTTGACTATGGTAGGCATGTCACCATAGATAATAAAGTAATTAAAATTGATAAAAAAACAATGAAAAATGTAAGGAGCATACCATACTATTGTTTGAAATGAATTTAATCATGACTACGTTCTTTTAAAAATAGTTACTTTATAAAAAATATAAATTAATGATCAAACAGATTTTATACAGTTTGTACGCAGGGTAAACTATTCAGTTTACTTAGGAAAACAGAATGAAGAATACTAATACTCATATTTATGAATTATAATATAGGGGTAAATATGATTAAATAAAATGTATGAAATTCCCAGAGAATAAAACTAGTTTAAATGTAAAAAAGAAAATAGGATGAGTAGTACACACATACACACAAACAATAATAATAAAAAAAAAAGCTATTAATTTGAGAAACCATGGTGATTATTATACATGAAAGAGATTTTGAGGGAGGAATGGAAAGGGAAACAATATAATTATATTTTAATTTTAAAAAATAAGTTTGAACATAAGAAGAAAAAATGAAAGTGATGAAATTCATGAACAGTATCAACATAGCTCAGTATTAAAAAATAATCATGTGTGGCTACTAGGAAATACAGTTGTCTAAATCATTTCATTGTTTTTTAGGGACTTGTGTAACTATGGATTTTTGAGTGTTCAAGAGATTCTGGAACTAGTTCTCACCATCAAAACTGCAGACCTATACAAATATCTGAATCATCCTATGCCCAACAATTGCCATCGCTTTCTTCAAGCAGATTATTGTTTTTCTTAAAGTATCAATATACAAATATATCCAAACGTTTACTAACATATGTGCTTTGGCATGTGGGTATTGCCATCAATAAAGTGTTCATATCCATCATATATTCCACACGTTTTAAAAGAAAAAATGCAGAAAGGAAGTAAACGGAATTCAGATGAGTGTTAGTGTTAGGAGATAAAGTCTATGTAGAAAATTCTTTAATCCTCAAGACAATGAAATACAAAAAAAAAGAAAGACAGAAAAGTCATATAAGAAATAAATATTTGTGATAAAGTAGAATGCAGTTGATGCTTCATGCCAAAGGCAATGCTTCATTTGGTGTCAAAATCCTGAATATATTTGTTATATATAAAACACGTAATATATTTGCTATTTTGCTGTTCAAAAAATTGGTTTCCTTGTTGAAATACACACACACACACACAGACACACGCACATGCATGGACACACACACACAATTTATATGGGTATATATATTCAGCATTTGGCAGGTTGAGGATGGAAGCTCGGAATTTGAAGCCAAGATGGCCTAACAATGCAAAATTTTGCCTCAACAGGAATTCAGGACTTCAAGGAGTTGGTCCACCTACTGAGACAGTGTGCTTGTTCTAATGTGAGCTCACCAAATCCTGCTGGACCAGGACTGAGGGAGCATGTGATCAAACTGGACTCTGAATGTGGCTGACAATGGAACCTGACTGAGAAGCCATTGATAATGGCACTGGGACTTGTTTCTACTGCATGTACTGGTTTTTGGAGACCCTAGTCTGTTTGGATGCACACCTTCCTAGGCCTGGATGGAGGGGGGAGGGCCTTGGACTTCCCACAGGGCAGGGTACCTTGCCCTCTCTTAAGGCTGGAGGAGGAGGGGGGAGGGGAAGTCGGGGAGTGGGAGGAGAATGGGAGGGTGGGAGGAAGTGGAAATTTTTGAATGGAAAAATAAATTAAAAAATTAAAAAAATACTTTCTGTATGAGTTTCTTTAGTAAATCTTAAACTACTGTTATTTAAATGCTAAAAACTAAGTGTAAATTGAATTTCTGTTTAAGCATTACAAGAATTAGAGTAAAATCACCGAAATTATCTGAAGAATTAGGAACTTACCCAGCTAGTTCTCCTACATCACTCTTTTGTTTTTTCTGCACCTCCCAACTAAGTTGCAAGGGTTGTTTTAAGTCACTGAGTTCTTCGCTTAGTTCTCTCATATCATTTCCAGACTATTAAAAGATAGAATATAATTTTAAAATTCTAGAGACTCACTCATCTTTCCTGAAATATTAGGACTCATGAGATTATGAGGGATGTGGATAGATGGGGCTTGGGCTAAATTATAAACTTAATGGAAAAAGGAAAGAACCCAAAATCAATTACTTTTCTTCAAAGCACTCAAATTGGTTTATATGTACATTTTCTATTTTGTTAAATTGTCAACATTAATTATATAAAGCTGCAAGGTTTTAGTAATAAGCAATAACCTCACCAATTGGAAATGGAAAATAAAATAATAAAAGGGGAAAATAAAATCCTCCCTAAACACAAAATTTGCCTTCTCTTAATAATAATACATATTATTAGGATCTTAACCTTGCATATTTAAATCAAATACTTAACTTAATAGTGTATCAAGTTGAAAACAAGAACTATATCACAGACAAGAAACTCAAAGTAAAATGATTCTCAAACACACCATCCACGCAGAGCATGGCATGTAGGCGTGAGTAGATCCTGAGCTTGAGGGTGGCTCCACCAAATTTTGCCAGTCTTCCATTTCCAATTGGTGAAGTTTCTCCACACAAGAGGATTTATTATTAATCAGCCTTGTATTCAGTGAATTTGATGCAGAAATGTTTTGCTCAAATTTCATGTGATGTTCTGTATGGGACTCTTCTTGGGTGTCATTAATCCTATGGATCCCAAAGAGATAAATATTGATTAGTAATAGTTTTCCCTGGAAAATTCCAAAATTATTTTCAAGAAAAATTCTGCCACAATAATAAATTTTGTTTGGAGAGAATCTTAATATTAAAAACTATGTCAAATCATACCTACTGAATACAATTATATGTTTAGAATTATTCTGAAAGAAGACATACACTATGTGTCTAAGGAAATGACTCCACAGGTAAAGAGATTGCAACACCATCATGGCAGCATAAGACCAGAGTACAAATCCCCCAAACTGTGAATGTTTGTGTATGTTTGTGAATGTTTGTGGGTGTATGGTTTATCTGCAACCCCAGTGCTTCAGAGGCAGATAGCAGTCTAGCAAATTAGTGAGTTCTCAGCATGAGTGAGAAACCATGTCCAATATGTAAGAAGGAAAGAGATTAACTGAAGAAGACATCCAAAATAAGTCTTACCTTCACATACATGCACACACATACGTATATGCCTATATGACCATACACAGGCAAACAGGCACACATACACACAAATGAGGAAAACAGAATACACACACATACACACACACATACACACATATGCATGTTTGGGGAAAAATTCCATATAAAATGAAAAACAATTATAAACAAGATAACAGCAAAATATGACTACTTAACTGGTAAGCTGGGGCTAAGAGGAATAATAAATATTGAGGTCAGATTAGAAATACTTGAATTCAAAATATAATTATATGATATGATGAGTATATTAACATTCATTACTTACTACCATATTAACTATATTTAAATTTAGTAAAACATCACATTATATTTTCAAAATATATACAATTAATAAAACAAAGCTATAAAAAACAATGGACATTGATACTAGGAAGGAGAGTTAGAGGAATCATCCAAAATGACATTCTCTCAAGCATTTGCTGTCAGGCTTTGTATAGAAAATATCACACATTGGTGCCACAGGTCAAATCTGACAGGAGCAACTTCTCAAATTAGATTTCCTTTTCCAAGGTGTGTGGCGTGTTTAGGTTTGTGTCAAGTTGACAAAAGCTATGACAGACACTAAACAATAAAAGAAGCAAGCAACTGGCTGAGTGATGATGAACAAACAGAAAAACAAATGGAACTTTGAGTCTATTTAGCCATTTCAAAAGTACTCAGGAATCAGATATTTGGACTGGTTTCTTCTTGGCTTGTACACATGTTCTCTTACTGACAAAAAGATATCTTTGATAATGTTGTGATTTGTATTAACCTCTTTTACTATTGTGTTCTTCTCTATTCTAAGTACAAGGAACAAAACATTTGAAGTTTTACACATAAGACAAAAGTTAACATGGGGAAAAGTTAATTTTCCAGATTTCACTAGAACTAACAGCACTTTCCTCGGGACTTTCAGTTGTACTCATCTCAAAACAGCCAAACATTTTTTTTAATTACAATTTTTTTAAAAATTAAGGCATAATTGTTCAGTACACACGGGAAGTAAAGGCAGGCTGATGGAGAGCAATCTGGTCTACATAGTCAATTCTAAAAGAGTCAGAGATACATAGTGATACCCTGTCTTGAGAAACACCCTCCCAATTAAACTACAAATTTATTATGTCTCTTCCTATTTATCTCATCTCCCTCCAACCTATACCATATCCGCAATTCACCCCTTGTATATTTAATGACTTCCTTTGATTATTACTGTTACACACACACACACACACACAACCTTGTGGAAAGAGGAGGGAAGAAGGACTGAGGGAGTGAAGTGCTGAGTGAATGTGTACTGTTGACATGGGGACATCCATGTCATGGTTTCCAGTGTCTCAGTAATGTGACAGGTAAAACCTTCCCAAGATGGGACTCAGAGGATTGGCAAAGCTTTGTGAACTGGAAAGAGTTAAATGTGGTACAAAAGCTGGCAACAGAAGCTTCTTCCTC